>NW_026138072.1:1800000-2175000 GCF_025592945.1 Manacus candei | reverse complement strand
CTCTACCCCTCGCCGGCATTTGCATCCCACTTCTTCGTTTTGAGGGAACGGATTCCCAAGGGCGGGTGTGCATCATCTTTTACGCGCCCCTTGTAATTTTGTGATAGTTGAGTGTTTGGGTCCACAGAGGCACTGCTTCTTTCTTTTTCTGCCCTGGGCGGGGATCCACGAGTGTGTAAGAAGCCCCGGGCGGGGGGCCAGTTGCGAGCTTCAGGGATGTCCGGGTGCAGTGCAGCACAAAAAGGTAGATCCCGCTGGCGCTGCGGGAAGTTCGACTGTTCCCCGTATTTGCTCCGATCCACCTTCCTGCCTCGATTCGGTAAACCGATGGGGCGCTCACCCTCCTCACACTCCGCACACGGCCTTGGGGAGAAAGATTGATCTGAATCGCACTTCCCCTAGAAGTAGAAAATTAATAAGAAAAGAGACTAGTATGTAACATCACGCAAATACCTTCATAGCATACGCCGTGCCTTTTATTCTCTCCAACGAAATAGTTCCCGAGTTTTATATCTAATTTCCTAATTTCGTAACCTGAGGCAATGAAATGGGTTCGGGTCCAAGCAGCAGCTCCTGCCAGCCCGCGGACGCTGTGCCGCAGGCAGGTAAACGCTTGCATTAAATTTATTTTTCCCCAGCCAATATACCTTTTTTTTTTCACCATTATATTATATTTGGATTCAAAGTTCTCGCTGCCACATGGGAAATATCCGTGTTTCAGCGAGAAACCTCTCTGCATCCGGAAATACTGAAGACTACAAGCCCGCCGCCATCAGACACATCGGAGAGGTTTCAAGCAACCTGATTTGCCCTGAATTTCGCGTTCCTTTCTATGGGCATTGTTTGCGTTTAAGCAGCTATCTTGGCGCGGGACGCAGGAGACGCAGGGACTCCGAAAGGCAGGTGCGCCTGCGGCCGCCCAGCTCCGCGGCGCGATCCCGCGGGGACGCGACCGCAACCCGACTCCGCTCAGCTGCTCTGGGCAGCTCTTGGTGCCGGGCAGCTCCTGCTCCGGGAAGCTCTTCGCGGCTGAAAGTTTGGTAAAACTTTGATCTCGACCCACCCCCTACCCCGCAGCGCTGGGCCGCAAGCGGCAGCGACCATTCATCGACCGCCGAACGCAGTGTCCCGCGGGCTTTCGATGGGGGACTGGTACGGAGCCTGGGGAAACCTCCTAGACCCCGGTCTCCCCCCAGCCCCAGGGGCTTTCGGGCGGGAGGGGTAGTTGGTATCAGCCACACTTCCGGCCCCCTCGGGGACAAACCCCTTCGGCACAGTATGGGCATCGCCGCCGACCCCGACGGCGCGGCAGAGGGCCCCCCAGCTTCCCTCCCTCCCTCTCTCCCCCTCCCTTTTTCTCTCCCTCCATCCCCCCGTCGGCGGCGTGGAAGGAGGGTGGCGGTGGGGGCGGGCGGGGGGCGGGGGCAGGCTGAGGGTCTCTGGGCTCAGCGGGGCGGCGCGGGCAGCGGCAGTGTCTCTCGGGCCGGCGGCAGCGCTCTGCCCGTCGGTGTCACCACGGCGGGCGGCGGCTATCCCCACCGGCCTGGGGCCGGAGCCGCGCCCCCCGCGGAGCTCGCAGGCAGAGCTTCCCTCCTCCTGTCCTCCAGCGCCCCGGCCTCCGCCCGCCCCCGCTGAGCCCTTCTCCGCCCCGGAGCCAGTCGGGCTCCTCCCGCGGGCATGAACGGCTATGGCTCCCCGTACCTCTATATGGGCGGCCCGGTGTCGCAGCCCCCGCGGGCTCCTCTGCAGCGAACGCCCAAGTGCGCCCGGTGCCGCAACCATGGCGTGCTGTCCTGGCTGAAGGGGCACAAGCGCTACTGCCGCTTCAAGGACTGCACCTGCGAGAAGTGCATCCTCATCATCGAGAGGCAGCGGGTGATGGCCGCGCAGGTGGCTCTCCGCCGGCAGCAGGCCAACGAGAGTCTGGAGAGCCTCCTCCCAGACTCCTTGCGCTCCCTCCCGGGGCCGCCGGGCAGCGCCGAGCCCCCCACGCCGCCGCCGGGGCCGCCGCCCTGCGCGGCACCGCCGCGGGCCCCCGCCGAACTGGCCGCCGCCGCCGCCCTGCGCTGGGCCACCGAGCCGCCCCCCGCGCTCCCGGGGCCGCTCCCCAAGGCAGGTGAGGCCGGGCCGGGCCGGGCAGGGCGCCGCGGTACCGGGGCAGGAGGGAAAGGGAGGGCCAGGACAGACCCCGACGGGCGGGTCTCGAGGGGTGGGGCCGGGACGAAGAAAGGCAAGGGCTTTCCCTTCCTCCCGACGGGCGCCGTGGGAAGGGAATGGAAAGGCAGCTCGGCGGGTGCCCTTTGTCCCTCTATAAAAAGCAAGGAGCCACACAGCACCCGGCCAGGATCGCGGCCGCCGAGACCAGCGGAGGAGGCCGGCGAATGTGGCCGCTGCCAACCGGCTCCCCGACGTGCCGCTTTTGATCCCACGTGGATCACAACCGCACGTCCTTCTGCCGCTCCCGGTAACCCTTAGCCGGCTGGAGTCGCTCCCCGGCTTCCCCCATCCCGGACGTCGGGGCTGCGGGGCCTCGTCCAGGACAAAATCTCCAGAGAGTGCCTCGGACTAAAAGCGGCGCCGGGAGCTAGAGGATTTCTGTGGAGCAAGGATGACCGGAAGAAGTGAGGTGGTGGTAGGGGATGAACCGGGCAACCCAGTCCTCCTGCGCTCCGGGTCGCGTCTGGGGCTGCTTGTGGCAGGTCGGGGTTGCTGAAACCACCGCCCGCAACCGGCACCTTGTGAGTGCGACCTGTCGGTAAAACACACTTCTGGAAGCAAAACTAACGCTCCAGAACTGCTGTCCCATTCCCTGCCCGGTGTCTGAGCGGGAGCCGACAGTCATTCACTACGGGGATACCCGTCGGACAGGCCGCTGGCAGCCTAGTGCGCTCCGCAGACAAGCGGAGACTGACGAAATTTTACCCAGTGCCCCGGGAGGGAAATGGCGAACCCTGAGCTCTCACCCACGGGCTACCGTGTGCGGTATGGAGCCATCCCGGCCACGGAGGCGTCCATGGGGGCCCCGGCACAGGGCTTTGTCCTCCAACACTGGAGGAGACACAACACCGGCCCCGAGGCGGCGGCACGGCTGAGTCTGTCAGTGTGGCGAGGATGCCAGTGGCTTGGGACCTACTTCTTCTCCGGCCCATGGCACCGCCTGCCTGCCCTCCGCCCCCCCTGTCCCCTGCACTTCCGCCTGGTTCCGTCGGCCGTTCCCCTGGGCTTTGGGGGTCTTTGCCCAAATTTCCGCTGGCCGTAGCCTCCCACCAGCTCGGAGTCTTTTCACCACCCGCATCCGCGGAGGCGCTTGGCGGGGGCCTCCTCCCTGCGTAGAAGTGGGGGTGGTAAAGCCGAGGGATTGGGGAGGGAAGGGGATAAAAAGCCCCCTTGGCTTCTTCCAGAAAGTACAAGTTCCTGTCCGCCAGCACGATATAAATCTGACGGATAGGAACGGTATTAACTTGCACGCCCGACTTTCCTTCCCCTTGATATATGAACTTCCCAGTTTAAAAGATTACAGTAATCACGGGAGGAGAGTGTAAATCGAATCTGATAGCAATAACTTTTGGGGAAGGTCAGGCTCAAGTGAAATGTTACCAAGCAACAGGCATTTTGTTTGCAAAATAAAATCAAAGTGTATTGATGAGAAATTCTTCCTTGCCAGCCAGTCAGCACTTTCTGCTAGCAGCTTTACCGAAGAAAAAAAAAACCAACAAAACAAAACCAAAAAAACAAAACCCCAAACATAACGGAGGAGATCTCCCATAAATCAACGCCCTCAGTGCCGCGCCTGCCCCCGCCCCCTCCCTCGGTGAGGCCGGGCTGGGGGGACTTGGGCACTCCGGTACCGCCGAGGAGCCGTCCTGGTTACACAGACGTCACCCCCGTGGTCCCCGGTCCCCGACTGTTACAGAGGGTTTTTTCCCCAGCTTTTTATGAACATGTGGATGCGTGACAGCAAAGTGGAAAATGGTTCTTCCTGTCACCACACAACTTGTTTATTTCTAACTATCCTGCGTGTTCTGAGCGGCAGGGCTTTCACCTCCTTCTCCCCACTACCTCAGTTAAAATCGTCGTCAAAACAGGGGATGTAACTATTTGTTCCCCTTGTCCGTCCCGTCTCTAACATACACACAAACACACACACCCCTTCCACCGCGAGGACATTAATCTCCTGAAAGGTGTTTTTCACTACGGAGGGGAAATTTCCCGACATACGGTAGAATCAGATCCCTCTGCTTTTATTCCTACCAGAATAAAATCTTGTCATTTCGGTGGGACAGTTGTGAAGTTCTGTTCTGTGCAAATGATGCACATAGAAACTACCCCTGTTGCACCTGCCTCTGCTAACCTGGGATGATCCCTCCTCCTATACCGTGCTCATGAACTTTCCTCGCCTACATGAGCACATTTCTCTTAGTAGTAGTTGTCCAGGCTTGTAAACAATATAATGCTATACTGGGTCGTGTCTTATTATCAGAGCCAGCTTCTTAACGCAGAACAGTTGTCTCTGTGTTAGAGAAAAGTGATTAATCTCCTACAAAGTACCTTAGACCTTTAAAGATAGGGATGAAAGCCGGAAGTGAAAGTAATTAAAAACTCCGACAACCTAAACCAAACTAACACCCCCCTTCCTCCAAACAGATAGAAAACCAAAAAACCACAACCCAACCAACCAAAAAATCCCCCCCCCAAAACAAACAAACCACTAAAAACCCCACCAAAAACCAACGACCTTAACTTTTCATGTTTTTATGCTAGTTCTGGTATAGTCCTTTCTATTAATACAAATAAGGAAAACAGCAAATTCTTTTGGGATCCAAGAAAATCTGTCTTAACAATCAAAGAACAAGCTGTTTTAACAGGGAGTCAGCAGTGGGAATATCGAGGAAACAAATTTGTTCCAAAGTATTAGACCAAGTTTTCCAGACAAGTTATTGAATTGAGAACAGCTTCTCTCATCCATATTACTTTTATTTGGCGTCTTTACAAGATTTGACTCATGATCCTTAATGTATAAATAGTCAAGGAGAATTGGGGTATATATTGCTCCAAATTTGTAGCAGCTTTATTTATTAATTTGTATTTTACTGTAAATGCATGCATGGTTCTCCCACAGTTCTGTGTTTTATGTGTATCTGTATTTGCACTGCATCTCTGTAGATCTAGGTTTGTATCTGTCTCTGCAAACATATTATTTTATGAATACTCCCCATCGTTTATATCAGTAAGAAAACAGTTCCCCTAATTTTCCCCGGGATCACAAAGTGAATACTTGAATGCAGGCAATTTGAAATAGAAGGTGTTGGGGGGAAAAAACCCCAACACACCCCCACACCCCCACCCACCCACCCACACACACAGAGAAAAAAGTACAATCCCCAAAACCAAAACCACAGAAACATACAAAAACACCTAAACAAGACCAAAAACCTCACTAAAATCCAGAACAGCCCCCTCCCCAATCTGAATCAAACCAACCAACTACCATCAACAAAAAAAACCACAGCAAAAAACCAGCAAACCCCACGCAGAACAAAACACAACACCCAAACCCCACAGACGAAAAATATCCCAGAACGAGATTTCTTTCTTGAAGCTCAGAACATCTTTATGTGAAGCTTACAAGTTATTAAAGGAAAAAACAAAAACAAAACCAAAAAAACCCAAAACCTAAAACAACAAAAAAACCAACAAACAAACAAAAAACCAAACCAAAACAAAAAAAAGCTTCGGTGAAGAGCAACGGGTTGTACTTTCTAAATACAAAATTTTTTTGTACCTGAAAATATAAACATTTACTATTAATACGCACATGCAATATTCCTACAATTTAGTGCCCACGGAAGGACATTTATAATGTATCTTCCCTAATTTTTGTTTGTTTGACGATTGCTATTTTGTGCCAATTTTAAACAAACGAAAATCGCGGTCGCGGCTGTTCCCGTGAAGGGCTGGGGACAGTCCCTGGAGCGCGCCTTCCACCTGGCCCTCTCCGCGCCCTCAGCGTGGCGGGCAAGGAGTGTTCCCATGGGGAAAATGCAGTTGGAACACAGCCTGACAGGGAAGCACCGGGGCCGGCCAGGTCGGCGGGAGCTGCCATGCGACCAGCCCCAGCCCCAGGATGAAGCCTCCTGACACCGGCATCCAGAAATGCTCTCGAAAAGGCAGAGGGGAAAAATACAACAGCGTCCATGCTCAGTGTTAGCCAACGGAGGGTAATTCTCCATGTGTTAATAACAGCACTTCGATTTAAATCACCGAAATTTCGTTTTCCTTGTCTGTCCCTGTAAGTCTAACAGCCCTCTGAGATGCGCCGCTGTGATCTCTGCTGTACGAGGAGACTGTCCTTGTGCAAAGGCTAAGAATCGGGCTCTGCGCGGTCTCGTGATGATAAAGATGCAAACTTCAGTGGGATGAGTTTTCAGAATTTGGAGAAAATTTTTTAGGCAAGCTTCATAAGGATATTTTTAAGAATACTGAAAATTGAACAAACCTAAAATATCTTGAAAATAATATTTTGTAAGGAACAGGGAATGTATTAGAGAGATCTTATCTAATTTTTTTTTTTTAAAGCACATATTTTCTTCCTAGTTGTACTTGTTCTCATCCACAGAGATACACTGTAAAAATGCAGTAGATCTGAAATACTCTCTACTTGCATTCAGTTAATTTTGTAATATTGTGTACTACAGTGAAACCTATTGATGTGGAAATTAGGGCTATCATCTCCCCTAACTGCCTCTCTAACTCCGTTAAGACAGGAACCGGTAGTTAGATGTCCTCAGACTGCTCTCTAAGCCTTCAGTGTATAAACTGTGCATTCACTAAGATGTGAATCACTCTTAGTGCCCCTTCTCTTGTAACAAATGCGTAATTATGAACACGTGAAGGGATTAGGAGGGAAAGGTGGTGTGAGCCTCATGTTTTCTCAAATAATGGATGAGCTATGCCGGCGTTTTACCATCTCCTCAAAAGGATTCATATTGCTATTGGCAAACAGTTTGCTATTGGCAAACAATTCGTGCATTCCACTTTGACTGCTAAGGCAAGAAAGATTGACACACTGAGCGTATGAGAGAGGATACATACATTGCCTTCTCTGTAATGTAGCAACATGCAAAGTTATGCTTCTCTGTTTACACTGGACAATGAGCATAACCAATATAAAAACAACTATCAAAACCAGGCTATCCTGCTAAAAGAGATCTTCATTAGGGCAACTAAGTTCCTCAGCTGTATTCCTCAGCTACATGCTTATCTTCCACATCCCAAACTACCAGCATCCCACAGCTTTGTAGGATGACCCATCATTTCTGCCAGGTACCACAATCCTCACGAGGAGCACTTTTTGGCATACTCACACTGTTAGGCTGTGCTCTGCCAGGATCTCATACTTATTTATAGCTCCCATTCTGGTGAGCAGAGTGGCTTCTGGCTCAGCGTGGGCTTGCTCAGATCTTGACTTCTTTCTCTCTCAAGATGGGAAATTGCATTAATAGACTTTGTCTCAAGCTGATCTGTGAAACACTAAACTTATTCCACTGCATGGGGAGATGCTCTGCCTGTTAATGGGGCGAGAGAGAGGCAGGAGGTGGTGAGCAGTGAGGCTAAGGTTCTTGCATACCTCTAACTGGTTGTATCTCACTTGGGCAGGGGTGTTCATCAGCACATTTTAGGAACCTTTGCTTGCTTCTTACAGCTTCTTTATCTAGTTGGGCTGTTAACCATGGACTTGGGAAACCAAGAAAATAATTGCATTGGGGTTTTTTTTTGCAGATAGTTTTTCACGTATGTGTGTTCAAAAGCACTGCCCTGAGCAGTTAAATTGGTCTCTTGTCAGCTGCAGCTTGGACAATGATCCCTTCCCCATGCATTGATGCCTCTCAAGGATACCATCATTGTGCTCTATGAGGAAGGCCAGCAGAACTGTGTTCTCGAGAAATAACCATGAACAATCTCAAGCAATTCTATGCACTCCCTTGTGCATAGGCTGTGAAAGCACTGTCAACCTTTCTTCCTTTCTTCTTGCTGACAACAATTCCATACTCAGGTCAGGCATTACTAAAGTGACCAGAGATGTGGGATGTTCCCATTTCTGAGTGTCTACCTGGAGACAGCATGGTCAATGGGCTTGTTTTCAGCCCTGTACTCAGCTCTTAACCTTCTTAGTTTAGCACATAAAAAGCAAGATACCAGGAACAAGTACTAAGAGAGTTTGTGGGGCCTCTCTCCTTGGAATTATTTAAAACTCATCTAAGCAGGGACATGAGCAACCTACTCTATATTTTAGGTTGCTTTTGCTTTGGACAGGGTATTGGACCAAATGCTTTCCAGAGGTCCTTCTCAAACCAGATTTTTCTAGGATCTGTGCTGTGGGAGGAACCAATTTCTGCAGAGCCAGAACTTGAATACACTGATGTATTTGCAGACTTTTTATACCTTCAACCAGTAGTCATGATGAAGTGGTTCCACCAAAGCTGTTGGACTTGCAGAGGGAATTTTGGTCCCCCTAAGTGCCCTCTTCATCTCACAGACAGTGGGATGGTGCTAGTGAGGAATTATGATGTGAAAGTGCTCAGGTTCCTCTGAGAAAGCTTGCACTTGGCTGGTGTGTTGCTGCCATGTAATCAGTGAGAGACGACTGATACAGTGTATTTGATGCAACAGAAAAATTACTACAGCTTCCTTCCTTGCACATGCGAAAACGTGACAGATACCTATAAGGCCTAGACCAGGTAACGTTATTCTTTTGCAGTTTTATCTTCATGAGATGTTGCAAAGATACCTTAATTTTTACAGCATCTCTGTGAAAAATGCTCTCCCCCCCATTCTTCTTTGTTCACTTTAAGAAGACACTATCCTCAAATTTCTGTAAAAGCTTTTGGCTTCAGTTTTTTATTAACTTCTCTGAATTCTCTTTGCAGACATGAATGAGGAGAGGTTGGGTGATACCAGTGGAGCAGACAATGCTGAGACCTACAGCGACAAAGACACAGACCAAAGGAGTTCCCCAGACATGACTAAAACCAAAAGCTGTTTCACCCCTGAAAGCCCTGAAATTGTTTCAGTGGATGAGGTTGGTTATGCAGTTCAGAAAAATGGTGGGAGCACAGAGAATCATCCAGACAGCCCCAAGTACCACCCAGAGCAGAACCACCTCCTGATAGAAGGTCCTTCTGGGACAGTTTCTTTACCATTTAGTTTGAAAGCAAACAGACCTCCACTTGAAGTCTTGAAAAAGATCTTCCCTAATCAAAAGCCAGCTGTGCTAGAGTTGATCCTGAAGGGGTGTGGTGGTGATCTGGTGAGTGCTGTGGAGGTTCTCCTGTCTAGTCGGTCTTCGGTGGCCAGTGGGGAGAGAACTTCTGCAGAATCCGATGGTCTTGTTTTGCCTTCCAACGGGCACATTTTTGAACACACGCTGAGTTCCTACCCTATTTCATCTTCCAAGTGGTCCGTGGGCTCAGCATTTAGGGTTCCTGACACGCTAAGGTTCTCTGCTGATTCCAGTAATGTCATGCCAAATCCTCTGGCTGTACCTCTGCAGCACCCTTTCCCTCAACCACCACGCTACCCACTGATGTTGAGGAACACTTTGGCAAGAAATCAGTCCAGCCCGTTCCTGCCCAATGATGTCACCCTGTGGAACACCATGACACTGCAGCAGCAGTACCAGCTGCGGTCCCAGTATGTCAGTCCTTTCTCTAGCAACACAACCACAGTTTTCCGAAGCTCACCTGTACTTCCTTCCCGCTCGTCAGAGGATCCTAGGATCTCAATTCCTGATGATGGGTGTCCTATTGTGTCTAAGCAACCAATTTACACAGAAGATGAATATGAGGAAAGGTCTGATTCTTCAGACTCAAGAATACTCAACACATCTTCTTAGACTGACATTTGACGTGTGATAGCTAAGTGATACTCAAAGTGCAGCTGAACTACTGGCCCCTAAGAGGAGGGACACATACTCTATGAAACTCTTGCAATTGTATTAAAAAGTGACTTTGCTTGGTATTATACTATAGCAATAAAGACATAACTTTTTAAATTTCTTGCACTTCACTGGATAATGCCAAATAGCAATACTCTGGCTTTAGTGCTGAGTCTGTATTACAAAGGAAGACTTTATGGCTATTGGTTATGGGACTCTGGAAGGCTCATAATGGAAACAGAAGCCCAAGGTCTACTTTGTTCCTTAACTCAGAAAAATGGGGATGTTAAACTAGAATACTTGAATGCTGTTTTATAAGAGAGAACTCCTCAGGACATAAGAAATCAAATAAACATAATTCAATTGCAAATGGACTAAAACAAGGAACTTATAATCTTATGCCAGTGATCATAAAAAAAACAGAAGAAAGAAATATGCACATGCAACTAATATGAGCTCCTTCTGTGCCGTTTGAGCTTGGACACTTTTCAGAGAAATATTATTAAGAGTTATTCTTTTCCCATGGCTAGGTCGAAATGTGTAATGTCAGTGTAAAACCAATTACAGCTGTGAATTGCATGAAGTGTATTGTGAAATGAACACCAGATTAAGCATTGTCAGGTTAATGTAGCATGCTAAGGACTCTAGAAAAATAAACTAAGATCATGATCTTGGTTTATGTCATTTATACTGGGCAAATACATTCTGAAGACAGAGAGCTGATTAATCCTCAGGCAGGGTTAAAATGTCCAGCTCCAGCAGCTGCAGTCAAGGAAAGCCTCTTTTTTCAAGTCTGGGTTCTGCTTCCCTGCCTAGTAGTTTGCAACTGAGATTAGGCAAATGTTGTCATCAGGGAAGCTGAGGTCTTGAGTATGTACTGCAGACAATTCCAAGCTCAGCTGAGTAAAGTAGAGCTTGCTACAGTCACAGAAAGCAGAAAACAAAAGGCTCTCCCAGTGCTTCAGAAGCATCTTTTTTTTCCTATACTGTAGAAGTAGAAAAAAAAGGAAATAGAATGTAATAGCAGGCCTTTCTTTAAAATAATATTTAGCCAAATGGCAACTTCCCTAAATGTAGAAAAGTATTGGTTTGAACAATTTATTGCATGATTGCATGCATTGATTACACTGCATATCTTATGTGTGTCTGAGTAACATTAGGAATTGCTTCTGATAAGGAATGCCACTAAGTTAACTGTTCACTTAGAAGTTCGTTAAGGTTCTAGTGCCATTTTTTCAACTGCTCACAACTGACAACATATGCTTGACAAGTGACTTGTACAAAACACAGCTCTGAATGCAGATGAAATGACTGTCAGGCCTTCAGGTGTATGGATTAGTCCCACATTTCAGAAAAATGTTGAGGCTGCCCTGAAGTTAAACCCTAAAGCAGACGCGCTTTAAAACTTATACACATATCAGGCATGTTATCCAGTGTCATTGTTGATATGAATGCCTGTCTTCTCACTTGGTATTTCTTGTTTCACAAGTCTCATGCACACAGTGAATCTTTCATTTTATCAAGGTACTGAACACGCACAGAAAGGAGAATAAAATAATGATTTTGTTTTCCTTAGGGGATAAATTAACAGAAAGATACTTTATCTTGCATAACTTTCCAAGCTCTTCAGAAAAGCATTTTTTTGATAATGCTACAGAGCAAAGACTTAAAAGCAGGGGAAGGGGGGAAAGAAAATAAATAGATTCTTTTATGGAAGTGTAAATGTGAAAGCATCTAAAATTTTCCTAAATGCAGAATTTCAGTTGTGTCCTGACAGATTTGCCTGCATTCACGTGGAACTTGTAAACAAATTCATCTTACAGCTACTCCAGAGAGAAAAGTAATAAGTAAAATATATTTGATGTTGCAAATAGAAAGGCATGAGGTAGTGAAATGCTGTGCTACAAGACTGCAGAGGAATTAAGTGTCAAAGGCTAGATAAGAGCAGTTAGGTCCAGAAGCTCTGATTTTGAGCGGATTTCCTTCCTGCAGAAACCTTTGTATAGGCATCCCTGTATATTAAATGAAATCTGCATGGGCTTTAGTTTGGGGGGCTTTTTGTGTTTTGTTTTGTTTGTTTGTTTTTTTTTTGTTTTGTTTTTTTTTGTTTTGTTTTTGTTTTTTTGTTGTTGTTGTTTTTTTTTTTTGTTTGTTTGTTTGTTTGTTTTGCTACAGAGGTTGAATCATCTTCAGCAGAAAGACCGAACAGTGGCACCTTAGACAGCTCATAAACACTATGGCCTGCAGGTTTTCAGAAAACAGAATTTTGGCATCTTGGAACTGTGACACGTCTTTCAAAGAAAGCTGACCATGGCTAAAGTGGAGTGAACTATTATCACACTTGTGCTGAAAAATGCAGATTCGGTGGTATGATTTTTTAAAATTTTATCCCTTTTGATAAGTTGTGTTCTGAAAAAGGAAACAAGTTAAAATGATCCTTGTCTGGTATTATAAAATAACTTAACTCACAAATACTTTTTTTTTTTTTAAATAAAGTAAATGTATCTCTGTTCAAAACAAGAAATGCAAGTTCTCATGTTGAACAATAATTTTTGTTTGGCCATGCAATAAAATATTGCTAAAATAGCTAAAATGGTATCCAGAAGATTAATTTTTTAAGAAATACTGATTGGCCTGCAGTGGTATTTTAGAGGTGTTGCTTTGCTCACCCAGCTATATTTTCCAGGCTGGCACTACAGGCCGATACAGTTTTCAAGGATCCCTTGGTGTGTTGGCAGGAACTTTTTCTGCCCACGCCGTGCTGGGACCTGTTCCGCAGACCTCTGCTGTGCTGGTGGGTGTGCCCACCCACTCCCACCCTCTCAGAGTGGGCAACCGCGGGGTGAGGGAGCCCCCTTTCCCCTGGAGCCCTGTGTGCCCCATCGTCAGGGCCCACAGAGGCCACCCCGGAACTGGCACCCTGGCTCAGGCCGTGCCTTCACCGAGCTCGGTGACAGCCGTGTCACCGCAGCCGGCAGCGGCGGGGCCGATCCTGAGCCTGTGGAGCACCTGCAGGGTACAGCATCCCGAGATTTCCACGCCTCCGGGGTCCGGGGAAAGGCCTTCGGGTGGGGCACCCCACACCTTGCGTTTCCCAGCTCCATCTTGTGGTGAACTCGTGAACTCTTGTGCCTCGTGACGGAGCAAATACTTCGTGATGAGGAAGGGAGGACGCGGGGGTGAGGAGGGCTGAAACTTAAGGTATTGATGCTCAGAAGCCTCCTGAGGACAAAAAGAATTCAACCCTCAAGAAAGATGGTTTGAGCCTGGTGAGGTCTCTGCTGGAGCCCAGGATCCAAAGAGGTGTTGGGGTATTTTTGTTTGGTGTTTTATATTGTGTTGGGTTTTTTTTCCCTTGGGTCTTTTTTTTGGGTGCTAGAGCAGCTGTGGCATTCTTGGAGCAAGAGATCTTCAGCCTCCGCACAGCTCCTGCTCCTGGCTGAGCAGCCACCTGGGAGCCTCTCTGGGATGCCCTGGAACTGCTTTTTCTCCTGTCAGATGGGTGAATTCATTGTCTGCTCTCTGGGCAATGCCTAGAGCTCACTCTCTCTGCTCGTGGCTCTGCTTGTCCAGGTCCCAGGCCCACCAGAGACCGGTGCGGTGGGCTTTACAGAGGCTGGTTGCTGCCCCAGAGACACACTGCTAAAACCCCCTAGTTAATCTCTAGATGTGACAACGTGGTTAAGGGCCGACAGCGATGTAAACAACAATGCTACGGAGAGCCCTAACACGATGTTCACATTCTCCAGTAGCTCACGTAACTGTAGACAAGGGAATAGGCAGAACGGGAGCAGGGGTAGGAAATGGGGATGTCCTGCCCAAAACTATCCCCTGCCTTGCCCTTACTGGTGGTTGTGATGCTTCCCCGGGGGTCCCTGACTTGCCCTCCTTATTGGTCTGAAGGGCCACCTCTGCAACATTTGTTGTATGCTTGGTGAACAGGCTCACCTCACATTTGTGCTGACATCTTTGAAAAATGACTTTGATTCTCTCAGTATACTGTTTCAGTGATTCATTCTTTATGTGCATTTACTCAGCAGATGTGAGTGGGGAAATAAGATTGATGCTAAATTTATATGTTAATTTTAATATTGAAGCTATCCTGTATTTGAAGAATAAGATCAATTCTTCAATTTCATTTCTTACGTGATATTGCATATTGTCATTACTGGAAAATAAAATTATTTCTGAATGCATACTATCTAAACTTCAATTTTAGTGGACATATAACTCTGAAGCATCATTCTTCTCCCTTCCCTTTAATAAATATCTTAATACAGTATTTTAACATTCTTACAGTAGTCTGCCATGGGAAGAAAACAAAGTCTTTTCATCCTAAATGGTGTTTTGTTAATGTGCTCCCTGCAGCATTCTGCACTGTCACAGGCAGATTTCATGCATGACTCAGCAACTCCCTGCAGGCTGTTGCATGCCTGCTGCAACAGGAATCTTGGTTAATAATTGTGTCCCTCACTAGAGATTAATTTCAATAATTTCCACAATAGCAGCAGTGCTTGAGAGCCATAGCCACAGCTAGTTGCCAGGCATGCCTGCATACAGGCTGAATCCTGACCTTAAGTGAAGGATCAAACCCTTAGATCACTATCAGTAACTAGATCATGTAGAGGATGGAATCATATGTACAGAAAGATTTGGCATTTATAGAGTGAGATGTACTTTAAGAAGGTCTACTGCCAGAGACCAGGCTTTCCTGAAGCCACAACAGAAAAAAAGTATTTACAACACCTTGGGAGTGTGGTTTGGTACTTTATGTCTTTGCAAGCTGTGCAGGAGATTAAACTGAGATAGATAGCAGGAACCTTTGCAAGGTTACATCCTTGCTTTGCCCTCTAGCCCAAGGAAGATTTTTCCCTGTCCTTAAGGGATAAAGTTAAGTGCTACAAGGATTTAATTGCTTTTATCTGAAAATTCTTAAAAAGCTTCAGTGCCCTGTAAATAGGAGAGCAGAACATAGTATTTACCAGAGCATATAGTATAAGATTTTGTTTCTAATTTTTTCTGTCTGAGAGAGAGGCTATAGCTTTTCAACAGCTGAACTGTGACTGCCTTCAGGAAGAAAGTTTCCCTGAAAAGCTCAGGACAATTCTGAGATAACCCTGAGCAAGCCACTGTCACAAAAAATGTTGTGAGACCTAAGGTAAACACTGCTTGGGTTCTTTCCATCTGTCGTATTTCTGAGTCTATAGACTTCATACATTCCAACTTTCTTGTCTGCAACACCTAGACAAAACCAGAAATCTCATAATTACCCTTCTTTTCCCTAAAGGCAGTAAATACATGAGTCAGCAAAAGGTTGAAGAACAGTGAGAAAGCAGAATTTCAGACACAATGAAGTCTATTCTTTCTTCCAAGTCTTGTGTGGCTCAGGCAGGGAGGTGTGCAGGCTCAGGAGCAGCTGCTCTCTCCAAGGAAGGTGAGCACATCTGACATGTCTGCCAGCAGTACACATCTCAGCTTGGGGGCTGCAGCCCCCTCAGGAGTGGGTATGTGTCACAGAAGAAAGGCAGTGTGAGAGTGAGCAGTGTGGCAGCAACATGATGGTGAAGGCACTTGTGGTAGCTGATAGAAACTTTCCCTCTCTGTTGCATGCAGCGAAGCTCAAACCCACTTTCGGAAACATCTTTCTTTGGAACATAGTCCCTCTGCCTTGCCTGCACATTGCTGAGATTCCTTCTTGTCACAGTGAATATAAACCAGAAAGAGTGAGATAAAATTCACTATATACAGAAAAATATAAAAGAGACATTGAAATACTCAGAAATACAGAGAGACATACTTCCTTGCTACTTGTCAAATGTTGATGTTTTTGTCATTTATAAGGGCTACATGACCGATGTGACAAGGAGTGCAGAAGCAATCCTGATGGAGTATTGTACCTGAGGGAGTACTGCAATGAAAATTAGGTTTCTGTTTCTCAGCCTCTGCATGTTAATCTCTTGACTCACTGACTAGGAACAGGAGAGTGCTCAAAGCTGTTCATGTTACACAGCTGGCAGCTTCCATGGTAACAGAAATCAGTGGGTTTTCACCTTCTACCTGCCTTTTGCCTTAGCAAAGTGAGGGCAGTGCTTAATGTTTAGTACAGCTACATATTATACATATTGAAAAGCAACATTTTCTCAAGAGGAACAGCTCCTAAACTACAGAAAATTATTCTGCATGGCTCCACACTTACTGCAAAACCCTTTTCAGGAAACTTTAATACCCTTCATAGATTTGGCCCAACTCGCAGGCCAGCTATTACATTTAGACTACGTGGCTTAGTCCCTAGTAAAGTTATGGTCAACTATGTGTAAATTATGAATTTTCTTCCTTGCTCTTTCTCCTGTGGTTGCTTTTTTTTTTTCTAATAGTCTGCAGAGGTATAAACAAAAGGAACATTTGGCCACATGCATTTTTCTTCTTTTTTCTCTATTGACAAATAATTGTCAGGGACAAAGGGTTGTGGGGGAGAAGTTAATTTGTTTTGAATGTTTCCCCAAAATATAAATACAATAAAGAATAGGTTATAATATTTATAAGGCTTCAGAGAAAGAGGGGATTAGTTCTGCTCACTCACACATACCTCCTTCTGCTCTTCTCACCTATGTTGGATGAACCCAATACAGGCATCAATCACTGCAGGCCTTGTGAACGAGTGGGAATTGGGCTGGATTTGGGGTTGTTTTGCAGAACTTTGAAACACATAATCAGGGAGGGAGGAGGGAAGGGATAATTTCTGACCTTCAATGGCTTCTGGGGAGTGGTGCTTTCCCATGCCCAAGCCTGAGCTATCAGAGTCTATGCCCATTGCCATTGCCTTGAAAAGGGAACAGTGTGATCTATACCAGGAGTCAGGAGGTGAAAGAGGCTGGTCTCCCTGTCTGGCTGTGCTCATGCCTCACTCCTCTTCCTGAAAGTTCACCACATGAGATTTTAGCAGACTTGTGTGGTGTATATTTATGAAAAACTGTGACTAATTCCCAGGTGATTGGTATATTTTTTAACATATTAAAACTCAAGCAAACACCCTACCTGTCAAATTATTGTCTGGCATTCATATATTTCCTGATTTGGCCACCATTGCTCTGTGCTGTTTTAACAGACTTCCACTTTTTCTGTTGTCCCATTGGGCTGGCAATAGGAGAAATAACTGTGGTGTTGGGTGCGGCAAGAGGCAGTACAATCACCACCATCCTGCTCCTAGTGGCTCTAGTCTGGTTCCTCACCTCCTTCACAGCACCACACCTCCAGTGTTTTTACACACTTTGAGACCTGAAAGTGCAAGCCAACACCTAGTTACTATGACTTGGTCTTAATTAATCTGCAGCTGATTAAAGTTAGTGCCTGAAAGAACTCCAATTGCTTTTTTCTTTCAACAGCACCCCAAAAAAATCACTAATGCTAAAGAACCAGTGACTCCAGTCCTTCATCCCAAGGCTCCTTTCTCCTCCTTAAATTGGAAAACTACCAGTTCAGTTGAAAATGTGAACTGTGTGTAAAAGATATTTGAGAATTCCTTGGGAAATGGGTTATATTTTCTCCTTCCAAATGTCTGGAGTTGCAACTGTCTTTGAATGCATCCCTGAGCCGAGATTACAGGAGACAGAATGAGTCGCAAATTACTGTAACATATATTATTCAGACAGTGTAACATATGTTATTCAAACAATTGCCTAAAGTAAACACTGTCCTGCACAACATGACCTAGACATCAAAACACGGTCTCGTCTTCACATAAAATAAGGCAGTCTGGCGCTGTTTCAGCCGAATACTGGGTGGATTTATAAGGGCTAAGGAGCGATATTTCCTTTGGGACGGGGACAGGAGAGAACGCGACGCTGTGACCCCGGGCTCCTCTCCCCGTCCCAGCTCGGTCCCCCTGGCCGATGGCCCCACCTAGTGTCAGCGCGGTCACGGCGCTGAGCGCCGCTGGAGCTGGATGATGTTAAGGCCGCATGACGTTATGGCTGCACATTATGACGAAGAGGGATGGGTCTGTCCTTCCCTAATTCTGCGTGGCTCTGGCAGCTCGGCAAGGGGTGCATTCGGGGTCTGCTTTGAGGGTCAGCTCAGTGCGGCGAGGAGCAGGAGGCAGGGCGGGTGTCACCGGGACTCTCTCTCCCTCGAACCTGTTTATTCAAACCTGAAGGTAGGAGGCAGGCACCACGGCAGGCACCAGCTTCTCCGCAGCCCCTGCCCGCTCCCGGTGAGCACAGAGCTCCCACGGCGTGGTGGGAAAGCCAGCGAGTGTCCCTATGTCTTGCATGCGTATGCACGCGCACAGACACACAGCTTCTCTTTGAACTCCTCTCTCACTAAAAGATGAAGATGTCAAAGGTGTTTTGCTTATCCTGTTTGGCTGTGGAAGTGGGTCCAACAAAATAAAGGAGGAATACTTGAGGAAGCCTGCCGTGGTTTAACCCTAGCTGGCTGCTAAGTAGCGTGCAGCCGCTAACTCACCCCCTGGCCCTCCCTGATAGGGGAAAAAAGTGAGGGTCGAGATAAGAACAGTTCAAAAATTCAAACCAAATAAAATATTATACTATCACTACTACTAGTAATGATAGTAATAACAATAATAATACTTAAAAAAAAAAAAGAGAAAAGAAAGAAAAGAAAGAAAGAAAAAGAAAGAAAGAGAGAGAGATAAAAACTAGCTCAGTTGCTTAGAAAATGGCGCTAACAACATCAGGGTCATGGGTTTGATCCCCTTACAGGCCATTTGCTTAAGAGTTGGACTTGAGGATACTTGTGGGTCCCTTCCAACTCAGAATGTTCTGTGGTTCTGTGAAACCAAAGAGGAAAAAGGGATGCACAATGCAACTGGTCACCACCCACTGACTGATGCTCAACACTCTTCTGCCAGCAGTGATTGACCCCTCCTGGACAGTTGATATACTGAGTATGAAGTTGCTCTATTTATGGAATATCCCTTTGGCTGGTTCATGTCACCTGTCCCTGCTATGCTCCCTCCCATATTCTTTTATGCTTGCTTGCTAGCAGATCATGGGAACATAAAAAGTATTTAATCTAGAGTAAGAACTACTGAGCAATAACTAAAACATCACTGTGTTATCATTATTCTTCTACTAAATCCAAAACACCATACCAGCTACTGAAAAGAAAATTAACTCTAGCCCGGCTGAAACTAGGACAAATCCATATGACAAACCTTTGGGTCATCTAGTGTATTAGTGTTTCAAGACACTTGATATTGCCTTTCTTCTTTATCATTCAAGAAACTTATTCTTTTCCTCAGTATGTAACCAAAATTTTTTCTTCCTACTATGCAATTGAATGATGACAGTGGAGCAAAGTTAACTAGTGTCTGATCAGTCCAGAAATGTCTTGCAATGTCAGTATATATGTGGGTGATGTCTACACCTGATATCCTCTGTGCTGGACCACAAGCTGCTAGCTGCATTTTGATATGACGATGTAGGCCTTTTCCCAATTACCTTGGTCTTGGATATGCAAACCCCTTTTTTGCTACTTGTTGTTTTCATCTCTCTTGGTTACAGTCCATATTAGATTTTTTCAGTGTGCTCCATCAGAGAATGAACTGTAAGTCTGCCTGGAAAGTAAGACTAATGCTATCACATTTGTATCACATTCTCCAATGGCAAACATCTTGTAGACAAAACAAAACATGGTAATACCTGTGGTAATGCCTAGTGTATCTACTAGAATTAAGATTTTCCAAGACGGTCTTTCTCATCATGACAAACAGTAACTGTTATGTCCTGTCTGTGGAGTAGTCCTCTTGATAGGCTTGAATTTAATCCTCTGTACCTTAAAAATATCGCAATTGCCCTTTTATTTGGAACATGCTAAGATATCAATTTTGAATTGAGGGACAGGTAACATAGGTTTGATTTGCTGGTGGGGTGTTTCCTGCTTTGTGAAACACTGCTTTTTCTGTTTTCTTTACTATGTATAATCAAGGTACCTGCTTAAAAAAGCCAAGCTCCTACTTGCGGTTTTTGATAGCACAGCTGAATAAGTATGAAACAGTAAGTCATGCCCTCTGTCTAAATTAGCTTTTATGTTTAGAAATATGTATTTATTAATATAAACTTTAGAAATTCAGTTTAGGCACTGCTCCTCCTGCTTGTGGACTTTTGATGCTGGGTGTGCTTGGGTTTAAATATCATGCCAAATGTCTTAAGTTCACAGGAGCAAATGCAACCATGTTATCTGCACATGTTAGAATACAATTAGGACTGTGAGCTTTGGCATATCTAGTGCATTGTGTGAGTGCTGCCACATGAGCCAGTAGGGGACTGAGAAATTCCCGGTGGAAGACAAGTAGTTACAGATCTGGACTAAAGAAAGCTTCATAAAAGAAACAGCTTGGACTCTCTGTCATCCTTTCCCCTTTACAAATTATAGCATCTAGTGAAGTAGAATGGAAAGAAAATGTGTGGCATTCAGTTATAGCGAGTCCAGAGGAGGCCACCAAGATGGTCGGAGGGATGGAACACCTCTCCTATGAGGAAAGGCTGAGACAATTGGTTTTGTTCAGCCTGGAAGAAAGAAGGCTTCAGGGCAACCTAATTGAGGCCTTTCAGTACCAGAGCCTGCAGGAAAGCTGGAGAGGAACTTTTTACAAGAGCGTGTAGTGGCAGGACAAGGGGGAATGGCTTCAAACTGAAAAAGAGTAGGTTTAGATTAGTATTAAGAAAAAATTCTTTACTGTGAGGGTGGTGAGCCACTGGAATAGGTTTCCCAGAGGATCTGGGGATGCTTTATCCTTGGAGGTGTTCAAGACCAGGTTGGATGGGGCTTTGAGCAACCTGGTCTGGTGGAAGGGGTCCCTCTGCATGGCAGAGGAGTTGGAACTAGATAATCTTTGAGGTCCCCTTCCAAACTAACTCATTCTATGATTCTATGATTCTATGATTCTATATTCTATATACTGTACTTTTAACTGTCTCTGTGTCTGGAGTAAGTGTAGGGATTGGCCTGTCAGCGGGCAGGGAGCTGTGGAAACTGCGCATCACCAACATTTCTTGTACATCTCTCTCCAGCTAAGCCCTCCACTCAATCAGCGCAGGAATTTCCCATCTCTACTACTTTTCTGCTGATTCCTATTGTAGCTCTAGATACTGGAAAAAAAGATTTAGCCCCTTCAGTAACCTCCCTGAAATATGGGAAGAATATGTCTTGGGACATTTTCCCTGCATTCAAGCAATTATCACACACTTTAACAAATCATTAGTGTTGGCAGAGATGACATTAATGTATAATACTTTTCATCTAATTTGCTCTGACTCTTGTGCTTTATGCTCAGGAAATAGGCAGTACAGGACACTCATGGTGGTCTGCTCTGGCCTTGCTGCCATATTCCAGGGCCTTTATGAACCTCTTTGGTGCTCAGGCCACAAGTGTTCCATGAGATAGTTGCCGTGGAGAAGTTGGTTGCCTGTCTCCAACATGCAAGATTTTGGAAGGCAGTTAGTTGCATAAGTGGATTAATTTTCTGAACTCATGGTTCTTTCTCAGTAGATCCAGCCAGTGCTCTTTCTGCACAGAGCTGCCATGGTCTGGTTTGTTTGAGTTTGAATAGGATGTTCATTTTACTTAATGATTGCTTTGATTTATGTCTGCCTCATTCTGAGGTCTTTGGCTGATCCAGAGACCCATCAAAGCTATATTTAATAAAATAGCATTGCGTTACAGTGAAGTGAGTTCACCATGTAACACTTTTCAATGGTGCACATAAAACGAAGACTAAACAAGGACAGTTAAAACCTTGGATGTGACCTCAAGTGAATTTCCTTATGGACTTCAGTGCTGAGTGTGGTGTTTTCTGATTTTCCCATTAACAATAACATTTTTTGGAACACATCCTCTTTCTCATTCAGTAGTGATATTGCACTAGCGTACAACACAAAGTGAAATTTATGTTACTCAAACTCGTTCCTTGAGATGAGTGTCAGCAGGTTAATATTGTTGTAGGGATTTTCTGGAGAACTCTGGTGTAGATTGTTTTGCTGTTAGAAGCTCTTCTCAAAATTTTTCTTCGTGCTGCTTAAAGTATCTGTGTTCACACAAAATAAATCTCCTCACCTGTAAGTAAAATACTTTCTTTGTAAAATGTGGCCTGTTCTTGAACTGTCTTTCCTGTGCCTGGATTTCTGACTCTCTTTGACTTCCCTGTAGTAAAGCTGCTGCTTTGTTATTCTCAAGGTACCTCAAAAGGATAGTGCTGTGTTTATGACTGAGCATGGTTTGCACTGGTAAAAATTCTGATTCTTTGTCATGAACAACTGAAAATAGAAGTCTGGAAAATGTAATAAACAGATGTTCTGCTTGCCACAGGAGTTCCCAAGTTCTGCAGTATTTATATCCCAGAACTGTCCCTTTCTTCATATGGTCAAGGCTCTTGTTTTATTAGAGATGTGCCAAGCCATAAAGACCATTTCAGCCTCTTTAGCTGTGTCTGTTACCTTTACATGTGAGAAGCAGGAAATGACTACAGAGCACAGCATCCTGCAAAGGATTATGATTGGACTTGCCTGCTTGCTGTTTTGGCATCGCTTGGAAGCTGCTGTAAAGTTTTAGGGTTGCAGTGTGCAAGGTTCAATATAGAATACAAGTTATTAAGATTGCACTGCTAATATTAAAGGGCTGAAGGAGCATTTGCCTGGCTGTGCAAGAATGGCTTTGCCTGAGAGCAGACTGTGAGAGGTGTTCATGGTACTCCTGATTTTGATCATTCTTGTCTGATGTACTAAGAGGTGGAAAAGTGATCTGCAGTGCTAAAGTGCCTTGCCACATGCTGATCTGGCTTCTCTGTAACAATAACAAATTGATTATTTATACCAGCACATCTGGCTTGTCCTGGGTGTGTTATTTACGGCAGTTAAGATGCTTGAAAGGTAGACAGGCTATGATGACATGCTGTATGCTGTAGGATCTGACATAGGCCTGAAAAATATCCCTTTAGATGTTGTCGTTTTTTGATTATTCCAAATTGCCTCTTAGCTTTGTTGTGGACAATGTCAACACTCCTTTTATTCATTAAAAAAAAAAAATCAGAGCAGTCCTTAGAGTATGGTTGCAGTAGAAACATGGTTAAAAAATATATTGAAATATTCATATATTGAAAATGTTTTTGCACCCACCAAGTTACAGAGTAGCCACATTTATCTTTCAATTTAAAGTAACTTTTCTTTTTGATTGCCAGCATGACAAGATCACCAAGACGGTGCCTGTTTCACATGGTACTTGTGAATGTGCTGGCATCACTTGGGATACTAAATTGAACATAGGAGAAAGTAGGGTTGTCCATAGATTAGATTATATGACTGGGAAGACACACAAAGAAATCCCTTTCAGGGGTATGAATATTTAACTCAAATTGTCTCAGTCAGATTGCACAGACACAATTCCCTATAAAATCATGGTCTGTAGAGTGTAAATAATGCAATGACAGTCTGGAAGTGGTTTTGATGTTTCTTTTCTGATTGTAATCATCCATTTGACTTCACACTTTGAGGCCAGCATAAGGTCCATGGCTCTACCAGGGCCCACTCTGCTAATTATTAATTACTAACGACTGTAACTGGAATGATGAAGGGTAATCCAGTGCTTATGTTAAGAACACAAAGTTGTTGTAGGACATTTGCCAAAATCAGCAGTACAGAATGGCTGCAAAATTGGTGGCTAGTGACTGATCTGCTGGAAGGTGAAGATGTCTTTTTTTTCTTTTTTTGCTTTAGTTATGTTGTCATACTTGCAGATTTCTGTGATGACATTTTTAAGACTACTAGTAAGAAAACAAATATTAGTGTGTCAGTCCAGGTTTGAGGTGAAGGAGACAGCGATGGGGAATAAAGGTGTGTGCAAGGAAGGCAGCTGTTCCTGAGAATCCTGAGGTTGTCATGTAATGAGAAAGGAAGATTGCACAAAAAAAAAAAGCTAATAGATTTGCTGTTGTCTTCTGGGGGTCACACTGCTTCCTTGGAAGAACTATGTGGGACAGGTGACCTTCTCCCACACTACTGAAGGGCAGGAAACTCCAAAGAATTTCTCCAGGGAGGCACATCATCAGGGAGCAGAGCTGAGATTTATATGTTATTTGGTGCATAGAAGGATCATTGTGTTGGATTTGACAATGGAAAAGTTGTATTCAGCATCTCTTGCTATCATTTCTCCTGGGCTCCTTGAGAAGAATTGAGGCTCTTTTGGAAGCTTGTGCCCCCATGCTGATACGGACCTTCAGACTGCAGAGAGGAGAGTTTTTTTGCTGGCTGGTATAGCAGCATTTCTTGGGGAGAGGGGGCTGTTGGGGCCAGGGGAAGGAAACAGACCCATGTTTTCCTCTGCCTTCTCTTCTGTGCAGGAATTTTGCTAAGAGATGTGTCTTACCCATCTCTCACCAAACTCCCTGCTCTTATCTTCTCTACTAGATAAGCTGTGGAGAGAAATTGTCTGCTTGTCCAGGCTGGTGCTTCTCTGTTTCTCGCTCCCTTGAGAGATGCTTTGGAGAGACCTTTGATGTGGAATTCCCAGTGTGACCCTGGGCTGGGCTGCAGCGTCTCTCTCAGGATCTGAATGTGGTCTGGGTGTCCCTCACAGCTCCTATCGGGAATGAATTAGAATGTTTCATTCTTGTAAGTGATACTTTTTTGAGTAAACATCCCTGGGTTCCTGTGATGTGTAACTAATGGAGTGCTAAACTCTCAGGGCTGGTTTAAGACTCTGAAAATACATGTGTTGCCGATCCATCATGTTCCTAATACTAATTAACATAGCAGGGACACAATAAAGCCCCAGAACCTGCACACACTACCCAGCTCACATTACCACTCTATAACAGTCTCTCTATTGACCTAACAAAAGCACATATTGGAAAAATGAGACGTGGTCTTTTCTGACTCAGCTAGAACTATTCAGCCAAAGAAGAGAGCTAAGGACTCTCATTTATTATTGCCCATTATTATTCTGATATATCATGGAACAGAGTTCTCAAATAATGTACAGTGACATTTCTACCTTTGCTGGTATCCGTGTGTGTTACCTGCTGCTGGGCAGGCAGCCTTAACGCAGGCAGAGCAGCTACTGACTTGTGGAGAGATGTCCTGGTATTGGAGGGCACATTCTGCTCCTGCAAAAGTAAAAGGAAGACCTTATTTGTTGATTTACGTTTATGTTATTTGCAGTTCAGTTACAATGAAAATCTTATTGCTCTTACAATTGTCCCAGGCTTAAAGTAGTTCCTTCGCAGAAAAAGAAGAAGAAAAAAAAATTTATTAAAGTTTTTTCCTGACTACATAAATATTTATTTTTAGGTCCCAGAAATATTTTCCTTTTATTGAAGCACACTGACAACCCCTGCAATATGTTGCTTTTAATGTATGACAATTTCACTGAATTTCACTGATTTTAAGAGATGTGTGATGTATAGCCAAAGGAAAGCTGGAAGGAATCTGGACAGCAAGAGATTGTCATGTTCATGTTCCAGTGATCCCTAACGAGACACAGTCTAGCTTTGTGGAAGTTGGGGGTGAGCTGCCATTTACTTCTACAATTTCATGGTTAGAATTTTATGGTGCCTCTGTCTGAACTCCGTAGAAGTCACTCACCAGCACCTGAAGCTGGGGTGCATCTCCTGCTGCTGCACAATATTTAGTGGGCTGACTATAGACAGTACTAGTTTAATCATTATGGCAGAAAATTCTGGTATGTTTTTGGAGTGATATAAGTCCACCACTACAAACAAATTGGTCCTTGGGCACATTCCTTTGTGTTCTTACTTCTTGGTAAAAATTTTAGATGTGTAATTTTTTTCCTGAACCAGCCATTTTTGTCTGTCTTGCTATCATAAATGTATTTGAAAGAATTTTCTCACTGCTATTTAGAAAACGGATCTAGTGATTTATAGCTATATATATCTCCTCCAATTGTGTATGACCCAAATCTCTAGTAGGTGATTAAACCAAACAGTATCAACTGGATGGACATTCTGGCTGAGATGTTAAATGCTTCTGTTGTGCAGTTCAGCACAGGATGGAAAACATCCCCTGCAGACCAAGAAAGCGTGCCCTAAAGATAAAACCCTTTGAGTGGGAGTCAGAGAGGAGATGAGTTGTGCAGAGCAAAGTCAGCAAGGCAGTGCTGCCCCAGTCCTGTGGCACAGCAGCTCCTCTCACCTCTCTTTTGAGCTGAATAGTCAAAGAATAACCAGCAAGAAACTCTTGAAGCTCAGTGTTTTGTGGATCATACTGCCAGTGAACTGGTTGTGCAGTGCAGGCAGAATCTCTGAAAAGCACATTGCCTTCTCTTTTAAGTCAAAGTGAACTAAATATGGACCTTAACCAAACTCCCCTGCAGTCAGCACAGAAGGTTTTCTGTTGACTTCAGCAAAGCTGGTTAAAGCCCTTTACTCCTAGTGTTGGTTAATTTTATGCACTGAATGGTTTGACACTTCGCACAGTTGATATCATCTTGGATGTCCAAAGACCGCAAATTACCTAAGTGTCACAGATATTAAATCACGAAGTAGATGACAGTGTCCTTGCTATGTCATATGATCTTAGTGCAGTTTGTGGGATAATATTTTTTATTATTGCAAGTAATCATAAGAGCTGAAAAAATACCGTAAGTAAAAAAGCATTTTAGAGTACAATGTATCCAATGTTCTTAATATATATATATATATATATATACACATCTGTAATATGTTAAACTCAGACTTATACCCATTTAATCTCAAGGCTTTCAATGGGGTGTCTGTATAGAATGATGGGAAAAGGTTGATTCCAGACTACTCAGTGGTCGCACCTCTAAGGAAGACTTTATGCCTTAGATTTTCACCTAGATTTGTGTTTATAATAATAAACACAGCATCAGCATTTATTAAATATATATTTATAATATATTCCACACTAGCAATGGTCTGTCTACTGTAGGAATCACTTCATGTACTGTTTACTTTCTCTTTGATGATTTCAGAAAACAGACAAATCTGACATGTGGGGATGTGTTGAGCCACAGCGCTAAATGCCTGGTCAGAGTGGGCTCTGTCTACAGGCATGACCAGGATATCTATTCCAAAAATCAAATTCAAGCCTGTCAATGAGCAGGTGCACTTCTAAGATGAAAGATTTTGAAGCAGCTCTTCTCTTCCCCTTCACAGATAAGTCAGAACAAAAAAAGACACTTCATTTCAGCTCCCTTCTGCTACAGGACAAATTCACAAGATCAGGAAGAGGCACCTACGCCTAGTGAGAGTGTTTGCAAAACCACTTAGCACTACAAACAAGAGGGCACCAAAGGCAGGGCAAGAGAAGCAGCAAATGAGATGGTCCTAAATGTCCCTTAGCACATAGATGCTGCATCCAACTAGGGCACCATCTTCTCCTCCTGTGATGGCAATGCCATCCCTTCAGAAGGTGACCCTGGTGTCAGCCCTTCATTTGTATTGACTCTGAGAGGAGTCAGAGTTCCCACTGATGGCAGCTCAGACAAACAGACAAAGGTTGGAAAGAGTTAATTCATCCCTTCTTCAAGATACTTTGTAGGGATGTCGTGCTATCCAAGTGTGGTGTACCTGAAAAATTTTCCAGGCTGTTTGGGGTACTTAAAATATCTCCAATGAAGGGTTCTACTTCCAGAGTCCTAAAGATACACATTTTTATCACTGTCCTCTGTGTGCATTCTGGTTTTCCCAGATTCTCCCAGCACTATCTCTAAATCTAGCCTCAAAAAAATTAAACGAAGATGTACAGAAATACTAGCCAAAAATTAAGATAAAAATAATAAATAAATAATAATAATAATAAAAAGGCTTGGATTTTACTTATATAATGGCAGAAATATCTTCTACCTCAAACATCACCTAAAATCTTGTGGAAGGGGACTCTGCACCCATAAATGCTTCCTTTTAATTATGAGAGGAATTTGAGATACATCAGCATCATATCAGCTGTATTGGGAGTACATCCCTTGCCTTTATGCTTCCTTAACTGATGTCCAAGAATCAAGTGAGGAGAGTTCTCAGTACCTGCACACACTCATGTGCCATGTAGATGGATCACCTGGTCTGTGAAGTTATGGCACAAGCTTGTCTGATTTTCAGGGTTAGTTCTCAGATAGGTAGATGGTAAAATCCTTCAGAGCGCTTAAGTGGAAATGCCAAAGTGTAGCTCACTGTGTTTTCTACATAATTTTCGGAGAGGCAAACTATCTCGTGTTCACTCCAACATGCTGTGAGTGCTGAGCAGACCCCAGTCACCTCTTTCCCCTCTACTGCCTCGGACATCTGTACGTAGTGAGCCAGAATCTGATACTTGTATTTGCTTAGTGCAATATCACAGTCTATAAATGGTTTTACAAGCTTTCCTGCTAGCAGGAGCATAACAAGCAGCCTTTAGTGTGGCCACATGTATCAATACAGCCTGAGTCTGTCCAGCTTGTTTTAACTGATATATTGCCAGAGTGTGATGTTATTTTTCATGCTGACTAATACCTCAGGTCATCCTGTTAATTGTGGTAAGGCTACTGAGAGACTGCAATGGTACAATCTGACTAGTTACAATTATGGGATTGATTCTATACTGCTAAGCATAGCATAGCCTACCCAAATTATTTGATTTAGCAGGTGTCTTACTGGCATTCTAAATATTTTGCATACGATTGTAATGCATCCTGAGGGAAGAAAAAAACAAAACGAAACACTGCAAACCAGTTTATTAGTGAGACTCTTGCTGTTCTGCTAGAATATGGCAATTGAAAAGACAATTTACATTGCAGAAAGTTGACCTTTACTTTCCAGGACTGTAAAATAAAACCCAAAACCCCATACTTTCTGTGTCTGGTTGACATTTGAGTAAAACTGCCAGAGTGCAAACAAGCTTCGAGAAAACATCTCCAGCAAGTTCTGCATTGACTCTAAAAATGTTCTTGGCTAAGTTATTTTTTAAGACCATATGTTAAAAAAAATAAAGCCCAAAACTTTACTAGAATTTATTGCAACAAGAGATTTGCCAAACTACTTAAGACATTTGGGAAGATTACAGTGAAGTACATTAGTTGCTGACTCAACAATTTGCTATGTTCACTGCTTGCATAGTGGATTCTTGATATTCATGCTGAGAGCTGATCCAATTTTCTAGTACATTTTAGCAAGAGACCTGCCAAATGTCTACCAGCTTATTAAATGCTGGCAAACCAAAGGTCAGCCTTGTTTATGAGCCACAGCAAAGCTGCTGCGGATGGCACACAAGCATTCCCCATGGCTTTTTTTTTTTAACTTAAAATTCCAGCACAGGATTGGATGGAGATGGGTTTGGACTGGTTTTGACTTGGAGTCTCTCTAGGTCTGCTCCCATGCTCCCCAACCATAAACTGGGAGGCCGCAGGAGAGGCAGTTCTAGTTCACTGAGATGTGTTTCTTTTTGCTTCCAGGCTCCTGTGGTCCTGGTTGCAGAGGTGTGGGCCAGATTGTGCCCCCTTGCTACATCCTCAATGAGCAGGCAGAGCCTTCAGCTGCAGAAGGTAAACCTGTCCTCCCTTTAGAGTCCATTCCTCCCTCTTCCGTGGGAGTTCATCCCTTCAGCTGCCAGGGTGAAAAGGATTGTAAATGGGAAAATCTGCTGAACCCTGTGCTCAATCCAAAATTGTCTATGTCCATGGGAAACATTTTGTTGATGACTCTGGACTTCCTGTCGGACTTTCACTGTGTCTGAAGTGACAAGTCTCACCTGTTCACCATTACCGCTTTGATATCATTCCAGTTTTGTATGACTGAAGATTATCCTGATACGATAAACAAGTCTTTCTATAAAGAGGTTAACCCTTGCCCTCCTTGACAAAGCAAACATTCTAAAAAGGCAGTGGTATCACTGTCACATTCAATAAAATTTTCTTCTATGTTACACTGTAGCGAACACATTACCTCAACATTTCTTACATCCTTATAATATGTATTTATTATATTTATATGACTGGCACATAGAATATAGAAATAGAAAAATCTCTGACTCCGTACCTACAAATATGTTAGGCAGCAATGTATTAAAAAAGTAAAAAATTAAATGCTTGTTTAAAACAGAATATACTCCTTTCCCACCCCCAACAACCCAGACTTACTTGTTTAAAACATTCTGTGGTACTATCAGTTCAGAAAGGCCCATGCCACGGATAAAAATCGTATTCAGTTTTGCTTTACAAGAGACAGAGGGAGATGAATGTAGAAGAAAAAAATCCACATTTTTATGGAAGTAAACTGCAAAAGAAATCATGGTTTGTACTGATTGGGTAATACCGGAAAAGGTGATTTTTTTTTTATTTTTTTTTTTAAATTCCCTTTTCCTCCACGAAAATCTCAACGTCTTCGCTGGAGCAAATATACAGTAGCTTTATGTTTTGCAGAGAAGAACCCCTTCTGTCCGGGCCCGATGCTGGGCTGGATCCCTCCGTTATGGGGCCCCGGCCCTGCCGGTGGGATCCCTGGCCGGGCATCGGGACCACAGGGGCGGGGAAAGAGGGGGCGGCGAGAGGGGCGCAGGCAGGAGCAATTTGTTTCAGATTAAACGGTAACATCTCTGACCTAACAATTGGCGGCGATCTCCCGCGTTTGTCATTGCAATCTGCCCTCGACGGCGCAAGGAGAGAGCAGGATCAAAGCATTCCTCCGAGGAAATTGCACCCGGGGTTGCCGTTTGGTTAGCCTGCCCTAACCTCGCTAATAAATTTCCCGTGAGGAAGGGAGGGCTGGGGAGGTGGGATTGTGGCACTTGCAGCTGCACCTGCCCCTGCCCGGACGGCAGAGCCATGATGCAAAGCAGGGCCCAGCGCCTGGGGAAGGCGAGAGTGCAGCCTTTGTAGTGTCCCAGGGCTGCTCCTCCACCCCGAGGGACAGGGTGCTGCTACAAATGGCACAGCCCCCGCCGCTGCCTGCCCGGCGTGAGGACCCATCCCCGGCCCCCATCGGTGTTTCCACACCTCCACCCCGCCTTGGGCAGCAAGGCTGCCGGTGGCAGCATCACACCTCCTCCATCTCACCTCGGGCAGTGCGGCTCCCGAGGGGACTCCCACGGCAACACACGGGCCGGGGGGGAGGCACAGGCGAGGGTGCGCGGTGGAGGCTCTGAAGGAGTCCCGGAGCATATCAGCAGCCCCGGCCTCGGGTCTTGGCCCCGGGCCCCACAGGCACCGGGGCTGACGCGGCGACGGGGCGCTGAGCGGGGAGCGCTATGCGGGGCAGGTGGATGCACAGCTGCACATCGCAGGCTTCAGTGCCTCCCCTCGCCGTCTTTCCGAGCACGGCGGTGCCTCTGCCCATGTCGGCTCACAGCGGGCACGGCTGACACCGCGGACCAAAGCGGAGGACTGAGCGGGAGCAGAGGTCCTTGAGGCCCAAGAGTGGGAGCAGCTCTCCTGCTTCTCATTCCGCGGGTGCGTGCCGCCGGACAACGGCAGAAGCACCTCTCCTTCCCGGTGGGAGAGCAGGGAGTGGCGAGAGGGGAGCGCAAATGCGCTGAGAAGCCGAGCGCAAACAACAGGAGCAGAAGAAAGTTATACAAACACGCTTTAAAATCGTGGCTGAGTTTCACAGCTCCCTGTGGATAAAGTAAACAGGAGGCGAACTGTTTTGTAATTTACTCCAGCGGCCGGCAGAATTGTACTTTGTAATTTGGTGTCGGTTTACAGACAAAGGAGACTTCTGTTTCCTAACCTAGCAGGTCCTTTGTCATGCTTGTACCTTTTAAGAGGGACCCCAAGGGAGAAAGTGGAATTCCTTGGGTATTTGCCTTTTAGTCATGCTAGTAAGTCAAACAGTAGCTAGGCTCTCTTTTGGGATGAATAATACCTGCCGTCGGAGGATGCTTTTCTTTCTCCCCGCTCTCCCGACAGTGCGGTCCCGAGAAGGAAAAACTGTCCTTGGGGACAAACTCTCCTTCCCTCCTTGCAGGTGCCCGTAGCCCGCGGGGCTAAAGGAAGGGCTGGTGCCGTGTCCGGGCTGTGGTGGAGCTGTGAGCTCCGGGCCGCGAGCGGGCGACGAACCCTCACGGCGCCGCCTGCGCCACTCGCCCGCTGGCCTCTGTCCCAAAGGGCTGCAAGAGCAGCGATTTTCCATGCCGAACCGGTGGCCGGCAGCTGGTCCATGTGCTTACCGTGAGTGGATGCCCGTGTTTATTACATACATGAATATTATCAGTATTTATTATACACACGCGAGTCTCAGGGAAATAACAAAATATTTTCCCTTTTCGGAATTTAGTTTTGGCCGTATGTTCTGCATATCGTCAGTTTTCGATCAGCATGCACTGGTGGGAAATGGATACTCTCCCGCATGCCTGTATTTTTTGGATTTTCTGGGCATATTCCGTTTAAATTCACCAGCTTTCCCCTGCCCGGCGCTGAACGCGGCCGAGGTGTATTTTGTCCACTTCTGCCCATTTGGAATTCCTATTTTCAGCTACGGAAGCACGGAACTCCAGCACGGTGGCACGACTGAGACTTTGTGGGTCACAATTTCGATCGCTCCCTGACTGGGGAGACAAGGGACATTACTCAGTTTCCGAAGAGCAGCGTCTATCAGGAAGCGGCGGGGTGAAACTTAGTGGTCGGTGGAAAACGCCACTGAGAAGGGATGCTAAAAAATAAACGAAAATTTTTCCTCGCCTTAATGCCCCAAAGAGAAGGATTTCATTGCATTTTCACACTCGGAAAAAAAGCCGTTGCCATGAGTACCTTCCACCCGCGGGGCAAGCAACGCGAACGACCGCAAACGAAAAACGCGGCGGCTGCTTCAAGCTTTCAAACCCGCGCCCCCGGCCCGCTCCCCGGTTAGGGGGGCACTGCTCGCCCATGGCGCGGGTTTCTTAGCTCTCACAATCGAACGCTTTACAGTCTTTTCTCCCTTCCTTGCCCTTCCCACTCCTTTTTCTCCCCAAAACGAAAGCCCCCCCGTCCACCCGCGTTTCCCGCCCGGCGCGGTCGCCCCCGCGCCCTCCGCGCGCCCGCACCCACGAGCGGGCGGCCGGCACGCGCGCGAGGGGGCGGGGCCTCGGCGGCGCAGGCCAATGGGAGCGGCGGCCGCGAGGCGGGCGGCCAATGGGCGGCGCGGGCGGCGGCGGCGGGCGCTGATAACGCGGCGGGGCGGTGGCGGCGGGCGCTGCTCCTCGCGGCGGGCGGGGGCCGCGTCGGTGCCAGTGCCGTCCCGGGCCCTGGGGCGGAGGGCGCGCACCCACAGCCGCGCACGGCACAGACCCGCCGCACCGCGACACAGCTATCCCCTGACGGCTGTCGGGGAGCCTGGCAGTCCCCAGGTGCGCGGATCGGGAGTCCCGTGCCTCCGGGCGGTCTTAGCCAGCGGCACCTAGCGAACTGCGGAAGCGGGGGGGCTGCGTGCTGCCTGCACCACCTGCCTTCGGTAAGTGCAGTGGGCAGGAGGAGGGACGGGGAGGTCGTGTGGGAGAAGGTGGGGGTCCGAGGGCGCAGCTTCCACAGAGAGCTCCAGGAGCCCACACTGCCCCTGTGTACTGGAGCGGACAGCGGCGTGGTGTCAAGCCCACCTGTCCTCTACCTGTCTCCCAGGTCTGAACGCAGCTGGCAGGAGGGTTGTCAGTGTCCTGTTTTAAGCAGGCCCCTGTCAAGACCTGACATACTCTCAACCCTACGGCGCCGGGCATTTGCCCTGGGGCCGTGCCTCCCGCATCCTCCGCCGCTGGAGACGAGCTCCTGCCTGCGGCGGGCGAGTGTAGTTCCCCTGCGAGCTGGGGCGGGCGCGGGGAAAGGCGTCCGTCGTGACTAAACTGAGTCTTCTGTGGGACACGGGCAAGAGACTCAAGCAGGCAGTAAGGGGGAAGATGATATTCCAAGCAGGCTTTGCTGTGACTTCGCGACGGGGGCGCATCTCGGCGGGGCTGCCAGCGGGCACCTCGGAAGCCGAGTGTGCCCTGGCTGCCGTTCGACCGCGGGGGCGGGAGGCCTGACCCCTCTCTTGCAGCTGTGCTGCTGAAGAGCCATGGCTGAGGGACGCGCCGCCGCCGACTGGGAGATCGACGTGGAGAGCCTGGAGGGGGAGCCGGGCGAGCCACCGGGCGCGCCGCGCAGCAGCACCGGCCTGGAGGAGGAAGAGGAAGAGGAGGAAGGCGAGGAGGCTGCGGCGGCTCCGCGGCGGGGCGAGCCTCGGAAGCTGAGCCGCACGCCCAAATGCGCCCGGTGCCGCAACCACGGCGTGGTGTCGTGCCTAAAGGGACACAAACGGTTCTGCCGGTGGCGCGACTGCCAGTGCGCAAACTGCCTGCTGGTGGTGGAGCGGCAGCGCGTCATGGCCGCCCAGGTGGCGCTCCGACGGCAGCAGGCCACCGAGGTGAGGGGGCACGGGACGGGATGGGACGGGACTGGACGGGACGAGACAGGACGGGCGGTCCCGTTCTGACGGCGCCGCCTGATCGCTCTCCTAGGACAAGAAGGGGCTGACGGGGAAGCAGGCGAGCCTGGAGCGCAAAGCTGTCTACCAGAGGCACGTCAGAACGCCCAGCCTCTTGGCCAAGAGCATCCTGGAAGGTAAGCACTTCCCCCATCCCTCCACGGGCTGCCCTCAGCCCTCCGGCACCCGCTCTGCCCCTGTAAGACCCGCACCTCCAGTCCGAGGCGCGTCTGCTGCGGGACGCGCGTGAAATGCGGCGTCATTCCCGAAACAGGCGTTAAAGCGCGTCCCGCTACCAGTGCCGGGCGGCGGAGGATCCTGCCCTTCGAGGCCGGAATCAGTGTGGCAGAATTTCAGTTCTTTGCCCCCTCCGCCGAGAGTTACTGTTACAAGCTGACATTCTTTTTACATGACTACCCAGCAGCGTTCTGCAGTGCGCGGCACTTTATTCACGGTCATTTATTCACGAGTGTTTTTATGAGCAAATGAGTAAATCGATGATTTTTTTTTCTTTTGATCTGAATGCCTAACACAGCAACACTGTTTGCAACATTATCAATAGTAAGATATGCATAATAGGGTGCTCAATTTTTTTTCCCTGTCCAAAGTGTTAACTGTGGAAGAATGATATTTTAAAGATGAAAATTCTATTGAGATGGTATATTTTTTGTTCCCCACTTCCTTTTGGGATCGTGCACAAATTTATTTCTATGTCTGCTTTAATTACTTTCCAAACTGTAGGCCTGTAAAGCACTTCTCAAATCTGGTTTTTTTTTTCCAAAATAGAAAACTCTTTTCTTTGCCTGTGCAAGCTCAATTAAAATTTTGTCTTCTTAGAAACCTCTAACTTTTGTCTATAGTTCACTCTTTTGAAAACTCTTCTGTATTCTTTCCTCTGTTCTGTTTTGACTATCTTTTTCTTTTCTCCTAGTTTTCCTTGGAATTTTCTACCATCTGTAGCAATATCTGTACATAGTCATTCATCTTTAGAAAATAGAAAAGATGTCAGCTGTAGGTACAGATATCTTCCTTGGGAAAACTGTGTAAGAGGAATAGGAGTGAAAACAGGTAAAACCCTGTTCTCCTTACTCATGTAAGTAGTTCCATCAATTCAATGAGATTACTTGTCTGGGTAGAGCAAACAGGATTGTACTCTATCTGCTATATTAAATGAATCCAAGTAGCTTGGTAATTGAATACACTGGAAACTGGATTTCTATGTTTTATCTTAGTTTTCTTTTAGTTCTGAAGAAATAAAATATTTGAATGCTTTCCGTATGTGTTAAAAGTGAATGGCCATCTCCTTAAGATGTGAGATGGAATACCAGTCATAACACAGCAGGGCTTTGCCTTTTTCTTTTTTTCCACTGCCCCTAATCTGTTCTTTTGGAAACACTTTTTAAAAAGTTACTAATCAGTAAGCTTTGAAGGATACTACATGTGTCAGAGGAGCAGGGCTTGCTTATCTACATTGAGGAACTTGTACTGAACGTGCCTGTTGGTAGATTGCTAAGCCTCTGTGTCACGGTGACTTCTGTGGGAGCTGATGGTGTCCAGGGTCTGCAGCGAGTGCTCAGCACCTAGTGGGACTGGTTCCAAATGGAGCTCTTGTACAAACGTAGCTTTCATGTTTTTCTTATGTGGCTTCATTCCTAATGCTGCTTTGTTGTTTTAGGTTACCGTCCTATTCCAACAGACCCTTACCTGAGAGGGAATTCACCCTTGCCACCCCCTGTCAGTGACAGGATGAGAAAGAGACGGGCTTTTGCTGATAAAGAGTTGGAGAACATTATGCTAGAGAGAGAGTATAAAGAGAGAGAGATGATGGAAGCTACACAAGCAGCTGCCCTTTTTCTCCCTAACCGCATAGTCCGTGGAGCTGAATACAACTCATATAAAACAGCCTTCAACACTATTCAAGTTGATGGTCCAAACAAGGAGTTTTGCAATTTTTTACCAACCTGCCTTGATCTAACGATGCAGTATTCAGGATCCAGCAACATGGAGCTAATTTCTTCAAATGTCAGTGTAGCTACTTCCTACAGGCAGTATCCCCTGCCTTCTAGGTTCTTAGTGTGGCCAAAATGTGGCCCCATTAGCGATGCTCTTCTCTACCAGCAATGCCTGTTAAATGCTAGTACTGTCCAAGCTCTCAAACCTGGGGCAGGTTGGGATGCCAAAGTCTCACAAAGTCAAGACTGTCCAAACACTGAGCATGACATCATGCCTCCGAAACTGGAAAATTCACTTATTCTGACTCACACGCAAGACATTCAGCAGTCACGTAATGAAATACTTTGCCTTCCTCAGGAAGCTCGGGAGAGGTCAGCTTTCTCTCCTCCAAAAAGAACTTTCTCGCAGATTTCTGATAAGGATTCTCTGCCTCCTCAGGAGCAGGTATTAAGCAAGATAAGCAAAAGCAGTACCAAACCTCCTGCCCCGCTCAAATACAGCCCGTTTCAGTCACTGTTCCAGCAGACATTTTCTGACAGATCAGGAGCAGAGTTAAGAACATCATTTATGAAAGAGACTTTTGAAGATGCTTCTAAGAAATACAGAGAGTGTGCTGTTAAAGAGAACCAAAAGTACAAGTTTACTGTAGACAAATGTGCAAAAGACTTCTTTGGGGCCACAACAAAACTTTCAACAACTGAACCACTGTCATTTTCAGTTGAATCCATCCTTAAATGACCTTCTTGTGCAGGTACTAATGTCTCTCAATGAATAAACTAGACCTTCAGAGTAGAGAGTAAGTTTTGCCTTCTGCCGAATTGCCACTGCCTGCCTTATCTCTTTAAAGATTTTTAAAGATGAATTTCTGCTGTAAATGGTAATTCCTTCTTTTATCTCAAAATTATATACGTAAATATGCATGTTTTCTGAAAAAAATTTCAATTTTTAAAAATTGAAACCACATGTATAGATTGGTAAGTGTTGTTATTTTAAGCAGCACTGCAAACCATTCAATAAAATGAGTTTACTTATAAGCATAGACTAATCTCTGTCTTGTCTCTAGCGTCTCACGGGGAAGTATGTCCTACTTTTAGAATATGCTTTTTATTTTATCTGCCATTATAAATGTACTTACTGTGGTTAGTACTTACTTGCATTGCTGTGGTAAGTGGTCATTTTTGCTCTGCACACCCAATAACTATGAGAAGAGGTAATAACTGTGCATGTAAGCTAGTGTGAATTCTGAAGACTTTTTATTTATTTAAGTGGTGTTTGGATCAGATTTCATATGCTGTTCTTATTTTGAAAGGGGAGTGCGTGCTAGTGTAAAAGAGTAGTCTATTCCACACCTCTCTGTAAAAACTTCTGCTTCTAAAGCAGCAGAGTTACTACATTGTTTTTGAGGGGAATGGCTCTAGTGAGCTTTTGGATAAAAAGTCAGCATTTTTTAAAGTTCGATTTTTGACTGAAAAGTCTGGTTTTTAAAATTAGTTGTTATTTTTTTTTTTTTTTATGTTCAACTCACTTTACTTTGGGTTTCTACCACCTCAAATACTTCTCTTCTGAAAACATTTCACCCTTGACCAGCAAGAGCCTGAGATTCTTGTTTTTGGTAATTGAAATGACCTTTAGGCTATAAAAAGGTTGCACAGAATCATCACTGCTAATGAGAAATCAAGTGATGATCTCTCAGTTTTATAATTCTATGTCCTTGTGCAGGCATGGCAGAAATAAAGGAGAGTAACCGCTAGAATTTATCCAGGAACCTGAAATAGGGTATAGCCTCAGGGTTATAGGAAAAAGCCAGATCTCAATATGACAGAGCTTGAAGCTTTCTAAATTAATGACTTTGTAAGTTTTCCCCTTTACTTTAATGCTAACACAGCGAGTGCTAACCTGTAATCCTATGGTTACCTTCCTTCCTTAATATTTTAATCCTGCAGACAGTGCTCATCCAGCTGAAAGCAGCTGTGGTTTGTTCTTAATTTTTATGGTTTTCTAAGGACAATTTCTGTTTGGTATTTTTAAGCAGAATGTAATATTTTCTAATTTTATTACATTCCCTGCATGGATTAAATGCTTATTTTACCTGTGAATTCCTGATTCTGTAACTATCTCTCAGTGTTTAGTGTTTCTATTGGGAGTGGTGGTGCAGAATAGCAGGACCCTTTTCACGAATGGGCGGAGTCGTTCGTCCTGAGTGTTTTTTTCTAAGACACTCTGTTAAAACAACAGACAGGTTGGAGAAAAAACATTTTATGTAACATGTAATTTTTTACATAACACATCTTACAAAGCACATAAAAATGTTATATCAGGACTGTAAAAAATTGCAATTTAAAAGAATCTTGGGCACTGGCAACAGTTTCACTTTTCAAAAGCATTCATACTAACCAGATTTTTCTTAGTGAAAAACAGGTTTCAAATGCAGTGAGATGCTTTTCTTTTTTTCAAACTGTCTTTTATCCAGTTGCCATTAGAGGGAGTTTTAACTTGCTTGAGAGCTGTATCTGCTTGTTAATCAGTTTAGCAGTCAGACCAAGCTAAGCAGCTTTTACCCAGAATAAACAGAGAGAAATTCTTCATAATTCATATTTGTTTGCTTTCACCACTGCTTCCTTCTTCGGCTTAGTTGAACATTAAATCCTAAGAAGGGGATTTAATTTAAGCAGAGTTTCCTTTGTTTTTAAAATATGATTTGTTTTGTTTTTCAACAGCTGGCATAAACTAGGATCACAGATGAAAGAAAGTTCATCAATATGTGTACTGAACCAATATTGGACACTGGAATTAATCCTGCATAAATATTTTTTTTGCCTGACAGTGTGTGCATCTAACATTGTTCAATTTTACATCTGAAATATTTTTCCAGGAAGTCACTTTTCTGTACTCATCTCCTAAAAAAAAAAGACCAGAAAACCAAAACCCTCTGACAGACTGGTACGTCTCGAACTCTTTAAGAAAAAATTGAACTGAAAAATTCAAACTCTGAACATATACCAAGCATTTATATATATTTATATAAATTAATATAAATATTTATATATACACACATGTTGTGGTTTAACCCCAGTTGGCAACTAAGTACCAGGCAGCCACTCACTCATTCCCCCACCCTCCCCAGGGTGGAGAGAAGAATCAGAAAAAAAAGTAGGACTCGTGCATTGAAATAAGAACAGTTTAATAGTTGCATTACAAAATAAAATATAATAACAGTAACAACAACTATTACAATAGTAATGAAAAGGAGAAGGACAGAGGAATAAAACCCAACAGGAACAAGTGATGCACAATGAAATTTCTCACCACCCACTGACCGATGCCCAGCCTGTGCTGCAGCAGCAAATCAGTTACTGGGCATAACATTCTGTTGTGTGGAACAGTGTTTGGGTCAGTTGTCCAGGCCATGCTTCCTCCTGGATTCTGGTGCACCTTCTTGTTGGCAGAGCATGAAACGCTGAAAAGTACTTGACTTAGGGTAAGCACTATTAAACAAAACATAAAATGTCAATGTGTTATCAACATTATTCTTATACTAAAATCAAAACAGACTGTATCAACTACTAAGAAGAAAATTCACTCTCTCCCAGCCAAACCAGGACAACCTATTTTGATATCTAATATATGTATGCTCCGATTGTTTATTCAAATCCCAGTCATCAGGAGCGAATTTCTATTACTATTTTGTCGCCAAATTATTACTGCATTACCAGTTCTCCCAGAGCCATCGGTAAATATTGTTTTGGCATTTTTTATAGGTAATTCTGATTGAACAATTTTTAATTTTAATGGAATCTGAATTAATCTTTGGATAAATGGACACGCCGGGAGATGTAACCGGATTTCTCCCGGGTAGTCTCCGATGGCAATTTGGAAATCAATGGAGGTTTGTAGCAGTTGGTCTAGATGTTCAGAGGTCAGCGGGAGGTAGATAAAATCTGGTTCCTCACCGCTGAGCTCTAAACATCTAGTGCGGCCTTTGAATACTATCTTACTAATCATTTCAGAGACGGTGGTGATCGTCTTACCGAATTGGTGCGGGAGGAACATCCACTCCCACAGACAGAAGTCTTTTTGACCGTCGGTGAATTCGCCTAGAAGGCCAAGGGGTTGTCTCTCATCTCTGATAACTATTAAGGAGGATGGCAGTCCCTCCATCCTCCTATATGACTGTCTTTTTTCTATTTTCTTTTCGACAATGGATAAGGTTTTAATCGCCTCTGGTGTTAGATGGCGGGGGGAGGACAGGTCAGCGTCTCCACGAAGCAGCTCAAACAATGGGTGCAGATCTCCGGTTGTGATCCCCAGCACAGGTCGGATCCAATTGATCGCACCCAGTAGCTTTTGGAGGTCATTCAATGTTTGGACTCTTTTGTTAATTTCCACTGCTTGAGGCCGAATGGTTTTTTCTGTGATTTTGAGTCCAAGGTACCTCCAAGGTGATTCCCTTTGAACTTTTTCAGGGGATATTTCTAATCCGTTATCTTTTAGAGCCAGGATGGTTGAATTTAGTGTCTCGTTTACAGCCAATTGAGATTTGGCACAAATCAAAACATCATCCATATAATGGAAGATGATTGATTGTGGATGCTGTTGCCGAATTGGACGCAACACTTCTGCCACAAACATCTGGCAGAGTGTTGGGGAATTTTTCATCCCCTGGGGAAGCACCTTCCACTGGAACCTGCGGTGGGGCTCGCAAACGTTGATGGCTGGGACGGAAAAAGCAAATCGAGCCGAATCAGCTGAATCTAAATAAATTTGAAAAAAGCAGTCCTTGATATCAATGACCACTAGGGGCCATTCAGCAGGGAGCATAGATGGTGATGGCATTCCCTGCTGGAGGGCTCCCATTGGCTCTAGGACTTCGTTTACTTTTCTCAGGTCTTGAAGAAATCTCCAGGAACCTGAGGCTTTTTGAATGACAAACACTGGAGTGTTCCAGGGACTGGTGGAAGACTCCAGGTGTCCTTTGGCCAATTCTTGATTTACCAAGTCGTTGAGAATTTGCAGCTTTTTACGGGGTAGGGGCCACTGATCAACCCAAACTGGTATATCAGTTTTCCAGCTCAGTTTGGGGAGCTGCTTCACTTCAGTGACCCCTCCTAAAAATTTTGTTCTGGGGACAGGGTTCTTAATGAGAGTTCCCACTGCCCCATCGCGTCCCATCCCCACAATGTAATTGGAATGTTCAGAATGTAAGGTTGGAGGGACTCTGGTCTGCCCTCTGGTCCATAGACCGTTAGTACCTCTTTACTCCGGACCGGATATTGCGTCCCCCCCACGCCGCTGACTTGTACATAGGCAGTTTGTGCGGGCCACCCGTGCGGCCAGTCTTTAGAGGCGATTATGGTCATGTCTGCTCCCGTGTCCAAGAGACCCTCCACTTTGACTCGCTGCGGGCGTCTGGGCTGCGAATAGTAAATTAGACAAGTTAACAGAGGGCGAGAAGACTCAACAGTGGTTGACCACAAAACTTCTTTGTTGTCTTCTCTTCTTCGCTCCTCGTCAACAGACAGCACACACAGCAAGTCATCCATGGAGATCATCTTGGCCACGGGAAAATGCTCCTCTAGCTGTACGGGGGGGGTATGAACACACAAACAAACAGCGATGTTATTATTCGCAAGTCCAGTCAGGAGAGAGGGTACTACTATTATTCCCTTATCCACTGCCGAAAGGTGAGAGGTAATTAGATAAGTAACATCAGGGTTAACTGCTTTCGACGGCTCAACCCTGGCGAGCTGTTCGTAAGAGCTCAAGTGAAGGGAGGGGTGCACGACAGACAGGATCACCCAGGGGAGCGGAACGCATTGTTTCGCTACCGGAACCGGGTCAGGGAGCGGCCGCCGAGTCACGGGGTAGCTGGGCGCGATGCCTGGCGCAGAATGGAGCGCACATGGGGGGCATTTGGTATCATCGCGCTCCCCCGAGCGCTCAGCTCCCCGTTTCCCGACGGCCCACACTCACCCGACTGGAGGTCCGGCATTGACGAAAAAGTTACCCGTTTTTGTAACCGAGGGGAACGGCGCGGAGGGAGAGGCTCACCACTGATGTTGGTAAGGGACCGGCAACTGGAGGTCCAGTGCCGTCCCTTCCCGCACCTACGACACAACGTATTTGGAAGATTAGGTGTCGACTGGGACAACTTTGGGCAGTGTTTTTTGAAGTGTCCCTTCTCCCCACATTCGAAGCAGTGGTTGGGACCTGAGAATGCGGCAGCCATTAGACGCGCTTTATGGGAGTTTGACCCAATGTTTTTGCACGCTTCAATCATATCTAATAGAGTGGGATCCTTCAAGAGCTTGAGCGCTCTTTGGCAGTCCTCATTTGCCTTTTCGATAACCAATTTCCTAAATAAAATTTCTTGGCATTCCTTTTGAGGGACCTGCCTGGCAATAGCCTCTTTTAACCGTGTTATAAATTCAGTGAAAGGTTCTTTTACGCCTTGGTCAATCATTGTAAAGGAGGGGGTCGGCACATACGCGTCGGCCACCTTCTTTAAGGCGTCTAGGGCCAATTCTTTAGACTTATCTAATAATTTAGGATCTAATCTAGCTTGATCCCCTCTACGCGTGTAGTCGCCCTCCCCATTGAGCATGTCTATGGCTTGCTGTGGGGGAATACCTCGCCTCTCCATCCGGTCGTTCACCCAGGTTATAATGCGCTTCTTCCACTCGGTTTCAAAAGCTGAGGCCTGTACTGTCGTTAGTAACCCCCCCATCACACCCCGTATATCGAAGGGAATCAACGTATATGCTAAAAAGAACGATTCCAGTAAACCGAGGGTAAAGGGGGCGCCCAACCCGTACTCTACTATGGCCTTTTTAATATCTTTTAGCATAGGGTACGAGATAGGGCGCCACTCCGGTGGTTTGCCCTCGTCATAGTAAACCGGGAAGGCTTTTAAAAACTCCGCATCCCTAGCGGATGCTGCCTCTTCCCGGAATTCGCTCCAGATGTCTGGAGCATCGGCTGGTTCATCCGGGGAATATGGTGGCCAATGATAGTCCGATGGGGGGTACCGGCGGGCGGAGTAGGCCTCGGTGGCCTTGGCCTTATGGGCGCGGCCATCTTGCCGGATGTTACTTCTGGCCTTCGCCCTAGCCCCGCCCACTGCACCCCGTGACTTCCGGGAGGGGGATCGTTCTGGGGAGGAGTCCGGAGTGGCGGAAGAGGGCGTAGAGGGAGGCGTAACCGGGGAGGGGCTCCGCGCGCGCATATACGGGGGCGGAGACGGCGCTGTGGGTGGAACTACAAGAGCCCGCCTCCGCTTTTCCCGCCTCGATCTTTCCCGCGCTTCCCGGGGCCCCGCCTCCTCGCCGCCATTTCGTGATCGCCGCGATCCCCGTCTTCTCGCCCTCCCGCCATCTTGTGACTCGCGGTCGGAGTCCCTCCCGCCATCTTGTGTGTGGTGGTTGGTGTCCTTCTTCCCTCTCCTGGTGTCCTTATCCGTATAGCAAGTGTCCGTGTATTTAATGTCTCTGTCCATGTCTTTCTCTGTGTGAGATTTATTTTCTTCTGTGGACTTGGAGGACACAGCTTCTTGGGTGTTACTGCTGTTGTTCTTATTCATCATCTGGTGCTGAAGCACCATCAGAATAAGCCTCCAGGCGATAAGCGCCTCTTTTGCGAGTCGGTCACCCCTGCCGTTCTCTCGCCAAAGTTCAAAGCCGATGGTTTGCCATTTATCGAACGTGGTGTTATCGTTCACTTGGTGACCGTGACGGTCAAGCCATCTAGCGAGGGCTTTCGCCGATTTCTTATCTAAAGGGTGACCGTGCTCAATAACGAAGTCCTTGAGGCGGCGATAAACATATTTTTGGGAGGTGGAGAGTGTGAGTCCCATGCTGGTAATCGGGTTCCTCAGCACTCCCAGGTGTTATTCCTCCCTTTCGAATTTAAATTATTGGGGTGAGGTGTGGGGTGGAGGTGTAGGGACTGTCCCCTGCAGCTCACCTGTCCAGGCGTGCGACCCGTGCGACTCAGAAAGTCCACAGCCGTCGGCTTTGCAGAGGAGGGCCGGCGGAGCAATCTCCTCTCCTGGAGATGCCTGAGCTCAACTGGCAACGCAGGAGTTCTCCTGATACAGGAGACCTCTACTGCGCCCCACGTTGGGCGCCACTTGCCACGACCCGGGGGGAGAGGAAAGGGATCGGGCACTGCAAGAAGGGTTCAGGACACAGTAGAAGTCTTGTGGAGCAATGCCAATCTTTATTGGGGAAACTGTAACTTATAAAGGGTAGGTTCAGGGGTGGAGTTTTGGACTAGGGAGGAGCGTGGGATTGACAACCGGGGAAACATAGTGATTGGGCAGTTAGGTAAGGAAGGGAGGAGTTTGGAGGTCTCCGGGGGGAAAGGACCAATGGGAGCTACCTCTGCACTGCACCAAACTCCAACCAATGGCAGGCAGAGGAGCGGGAAAGCAAGGAAAAAGGCGGGAAAACCGTGAGGGGAGGAAGAAGACAATATGGAGGATGATTTTTCAAAAACAACAACTGGGGTACACACAACCATATAACAGCATAATAACAAACTGGGGAAAACTGGGGAGAACAAGAAAACTGTCAAGTCCGATATAGTGTCAAATCCGGTGTCATGGAGTAAAGTCCAATGAAATAAAGTCTTATCCGGTATAAAAGGTGTCACTCAGGGCTATAAATCTTTCTCCAGGCTTGGAATTCGTCCCACTCTGCCCTGCGTTCCCCAACACAGGAATGCCACCATAACTGGAGAAACAGGAACCACTTGGTGTTTTATGGAAGGAAGTATCCCTCTTAATAAATAATGAAAACTTGAAAGCTGGTGAAAATAGGTCAATATTGCCACTTCCCTCTCTTCCTGATTCCAGCTCCAGCTCTGTGTGAACAAGCCATCATGATTTTGGTTTTTTGTCTAGAAATGGGTCAGGAATCATGTTCATGGGCTGCAACCATCCTTTTTGCTTTCATTTGGAGTTGGTAGCCCAAAGTCAGTGAGTCCTGCTGTTATTGGGACCCATTACCTGAAGTACAGGGGCTGATGCTGATACTGCTTCATTGTCAAAAATTGAGGGCAAAAGTCTACCTCTCACCCTGAACTCATCACTCTAATCTTTCCATGGAGTGCATTTGGGTCTCTGGAATGAAAGCTACCACCTAAGCTGTGTGTTACCACAGGACATGCTGCTAGATGTATAGTTGTTTTTTTTTTTTGTTCCCTGATGAAGAAGAGCTTCCAGAGTGATTGACAGAAAAAAAATAAAGGAGTGGTTTTTAATATTCAGTTATATTGAGATATTATGTTGGAAGAATTGGAAGAATGAAAAATGACATTGGAAGATGGCAGTGGCCCTTTTCCCATTTTTATAAATAATAATTACAGCTGAAATCTACCCAAGAAAAAGCAAAAAACTGTATAGGCAAGCCTACTGATGTGTAAACCAACAGGAGCACAATAAGATATGTACTTATCCTTGCAAGATGGAGTCTAGAAGTAACTTTAGGAGAGATATAAAGATTTTAGGAATGCTAGGATTTACAGTCGCATTGTCTGGCTGACAGCCTCTGCATTTATACCTTACTCCAGAGGGCCAAATATGGACTTAAACTAGTGACTAGGTATTTTACGCATTCCTTGATGACTCAGTTGGTCAGGAAACAGGTAGGTTGAACTACTACCATGTGTGATATACAGTTTCTACATATGTGTATCAAGAGCTAATAGTGCCATTATGCCCTGCCTGGTTTTCATCTACCTGCTTTTCTTCAGGTTGGACAGCCCCAGTTCTCTCATCAGTGCCTTAATAATCTTCAAGGCACCTTTTCTGGACTCTCTCCAGTATGTTCTTTTGCACAGGTGAATCCAGCACTGGACACAGGACTCCGGATGTGTCTCACAGGGGCTGAGTAGAGAGAAGGGATCAGCTCCCTCCACAGACTGGCAACACTCTGCTGGATGCAGATTAGGATGTCCTTGAACATACTTGCCAAAGGGCATACTGCTACCTTCTGGATAACTCAGTGTCCACCAGGGCCACCCTGACTCAGGAAGTGTCATGAAGGGCTTGCATTTCACAATACTTCTGTCATCTGCACTGGAATTAAATAAACTCCCCTCAGTTAAATCGCTGCATACTAGATTCATGATCGAGGAATAGCAAGGAGAAACTACTTCCCGTGACTTTGGGATAGCAAGGTCCGGAAAGAAAATAAAAAAAGGATAGTAGTGAAATTCTAAAAGCATAACATCAACCTTACTGCGCACCTAAGCAAACCTGAGAGATTACACTGATGCTAAAACTTTATCTCGGGCTCAAGATGAAGTAGTTGTGTAGAGCACAATTAAAAAACCTTATATTAGGGAGGGCTGAGTTCCCTCAGCTTCAGACATAATGTCCATCTCATCTCTCACTGTGCCTTCCCATATTACTCTCTTATAAATGGACTGAGAAAGTAGGAGTCATAGTTTAGAATTATTTCCATTTTTACTCTGGCAAACTTGTCAAGGCTTTGAGTTCAGGAACAGAGGGCTTCACATTGAAATTGCTTTGCCTTTGTTCTACCTCCAGGATTTGCACGGAAGGAGTTGATATCTTTGTCAGAAGTGTCTCTGTATGGTAGAAAGGTACAGAAAAAAAGAAGACCAAAATTGACAAGGAGTACTTTCCCTAGTGGCTGGTGGGTGAGCCCTGCCTGACTTCCACCTTCTCCTTGCTGGCCTTTGAGAAGGTGGGGAATGGCAGCAGGACCCTGCTCGAGGTCCAGGACCTGCACACTTCCCACAGTGCCTAGCCGGGGCAGGGAGAGCACGGCCACAACCTGAGTGCCAACCAGTTGGCAGAGGGACAGCCAGCTGCTGCCACAGTTGGTGGTGGGTGGAGGTCAGTTTTGGAGCACACTGATGGAGATTTTTCAGTCAAAAAGCTCAGTTTTTTCAGACAGTGGAGTATCCCCACATGCAAAACCACTTGCCTACAAAGCTGTTGTGTCCTGCATGAGCAGCAATTCCAGACTAACAGTTTGCAGATGTAGAAGTGAGGGGGGATGCTCTGCTGAGTATGGAGGCTTTAGGCAGAGGCTCTGCAATGCAAAGAAGTGAGAGGAAAAACTTTTTAGGATAAAACTCTTTTCTTCAGTCCATTAAATTCCTTGCTCAGAATTACAGGATAGAGGCTCAGGGATTGTGAACTGAGAACAACTGAGAGTAAACCCATGGGGTGGTGAGCATTATTTATAACAATTTAGCCTCAAAGCAGTGGTGGTGTAGCTAACCATAAAGTTTTTTTGTCTAACAGAGGAGGATATGAGCAGAAGGTTATGCTGAGTGCATGATCTTCTGTAATTTATGGTAACCAGTAGTCAGTCCAGGTTTACATAAAGGAAAGTATACACATGTTAACAATGGGGTCCCTGTATCAGTGTCTTGATTCAACTTCTGGTGTTACTCCCAGGCAGCCTCCTCAAAGTTGTCTTGTTTGTGAGAGCAAGACAGGAAGAGGCAGGGAGAATCTTTGCAGTACAATAATAAAAGACAACTAATCTTTGCACTCTGCCATGTCTTACTGCTCGCTGCACAACAGCTCACACTTCAGCACCAAAGCATGCAGTTGGTTGGTATGGCTTAATACCATTCCAGCAGACACATGAGAGGTGGAAGACTGGCATGCGTTTTCTTAGCTGTCTTTGCTTTCTTTTTGTTTGGCACTCACTTTGACAACTGCAAATACCGATCGAGCCCTTCTGCAAGACACATTGGTTGAAGCCAGGGCCCCAACAGAAGGTTGTCTTTGAGTTGGATTCTCTGTAACCCAACTAATAAAAGTAGGGCTCCTCCCACCACTTTTTCTCCTGGCATAGAGACATCTGTATGGTGTGTCTTTATTCAACATACTATATCTGTGACATTTCTTGAATTTGCTGTCCTTGAGAAAGCTGCTGTCTGCAAATGAACTGAAATAGTTTCCAAACTGAAGTAATGTAAATGCCAAACGTTTTGGGGAACTGGGTTAAAACCACATTTATTCTCATGTGTTTTCCCTGCTTTTCCATGCAGTTAATCTTATGTCCCTTCCTAAGCTCCTTCCCTTCCTGTCACATATGATATCCCCTTCTGTCTAGGACATACCAATGACTCCTCCAACATAATTGCTTAGCTCCTTGCTTCCCTTTACAAGTGGCAGCAGTTAGGTATCTGCACTACTTGTTGTTCTTAGGATTGGGGTATTGTGCTGCAAAAAAGCCTACCCCAGAGTGACTTGTAGAGGCTTTCTATAAAACAAGCAGATCAGCATGCTGGTGTGGAAGCTGCAAAACAAACAAGAAATAATAAACATATCTCCTGCAGCTGGGAAATGCCGCATGTAGATGAGGATAATCCATCCATTAGGTTCTGAACACAAAGTCCCACCAGAGAGTATCACAAATCCATGCGATATCCCTGAATGCTGGATTTTTCATTTGGGTATATGAAGAAACTGAAAAATGTGTAAAATGAAAATCACATGTACTCCAAAGAAGCTCCATAGCACTGGAAGCTGGTAACATCTGAAAGTGAGTAGGCAAAACTGACACATAAAGATGTGCTAGGAGGCAATTTACAGCAAAGGGTAAAGATCATACTGCATTTGAGTCAAAACAGGGTAGGCACTACTCCCTAGTGATTGTACATCCAAAGAGTCTCTTGCGTACTGACTATACCAGAAAACGTAAGGAATACATTACAATCGTGAATGTTCCTCTGACAAGTTATTTCAGAAAAGACCATGACAGTAGGATAAAATATAGGGCTCAGTCTTTCAACCTGCAGTCATAACTGCCCCAATTTCCGTTGCTGTCAAGATGAAGCGGAGATGTTTATTTCCACACAGCCACTTGTTAGAAGACACATCTATTCTGACAGAATGAAGGTTTTCAGCTGAAATATTTGCCAGCTTTTCTTACTCTGCTTTCTGCTACTTGTTTGGAGTTAATGGCTGAACCCAGAAGCCAGGTCTCCAAAACACTTGCATGGTGCATTCTGCAGTTGCATACTTGTGAATACTTAAATGGAGGTTGTTATCTTCAAACTGTTGTGAACAGGCTTCTGAGGGAACTGGTCACAGCACCCAGCCTGCCAGAGTTCAAGAAGAATTCGGACAGTAATCTCAGGCACACGGTGTGACTCTTGGGGATACGCTGTGCAGGGCTAAGGGTTGGACTCGGTGATCCTTATAGGTCCCTTCCAACTCAGTGTATTCTGTGATTCTGTGATTGGTTTACTCAAGAGCTTCCAAATGTGGCTTAAATCTTCAAAGCAAAAAAAAAAAAAGCCACAACAAAACTAACTCAGTCCTATGTCTGATGATTTATTATGCAGCTAATCTGATTAATTCCTTCCTACAGTTATCTTGAACTGTTCTCTCCTTGCTGTTGTTTTATATGGAGGAAGTGCATTCTTCTGTTAAGCAAATACACTACTGTGTTTGGGAGATTAAAACCATGAGGCAAAAAGCTGAAGTATATGCAGAAACTTGGACTTGAAGTTCAGGGAAAATGAAAGCCATCTGTAGTACCATCCAATGTGCATCTTACTGCTAAACAAGTCTATGAAGAGAATACATAGTGAATATTGGGACTGATATTTGGACTAAAGAAGTCCAGAAAACCTGTGTTTAGCAAATCCAGGTGACAGTACCTGCATGTAAGAGAAAGTCAGTTAACTTCTGCCAAATTATCTTAAGAACACATTGACATTGGAAATATCTTTCTGCTTGTTAAATTCTTCTAGATTTTAAATGGCTGAACAAAATATGTCACTGGTGTGGAAAGTATCATCATTTCCATCACTGTTTGACATCTCCTTGCTTTGACAGGGAGACTGGTCGCTGGTTAGACTGAGTGAGAAGTAAACACAGGCCATCTGCTCCTAAGAAAAAGGCAGGGCAATTCTGAAGGAGCTGACATAGGTCTCCATTGGTCTCTGCCAGCTGAAGAGTTCAAATTCATGGAACCAGAGGACAGGGAGCATCTAACACGATAATGTGGGGAAGCACCAGGATATTTTGTTTTTTCTTAAGAAAAACTTTTACCCAAGGGGAAGATTGTGTCTCAGAAAACCATTTAGGGTCAACAGTTGGTTGCTGTTGACCACCTATTGCTGGTCATCCAGATCTGGGTAGACTGTGTAAAACTTAGTTTAGACAACAAAGAGATGGTTGCCATATTTCAACCTGGTTTTTACAGACTGCAGGAGGACAACATCCTGTACAAACGATTCCTGTCTCTGCTTCAGACAACTCCATGGTGAGTTTGTGAGCTGGTCCTTTGGCTATTTGCCATGGGGAATTTGGGAAAAGGGGCAAAAGCTCCCAGTGATCTGGATCAATGTATGGGAGTCTGAAGTGACCTGAGCACTCATTTTGGTTCCCACCAAAGCTGCTGTTGAAACTCTTCTCTGCAATCTTCACCTGCAAGATGGGAGAAGAGCATTTCACAAACAAGGACAAACAAGATGTGATGGGGTAACATTCTAGTGTCAGGAGCCCTTGTGGCATGTAAACTTTATCAAAGGCCTAGTTAATAACACACTGGCTGCTGAGTGTGGAGAGAAAAGGGTGAATCTGCTGACGGAGCTGCTGTATCAGAGTGTCTGCTTGCCAGGCTAGCAACCTGATGTGCCACTTCTTCCTGCTGTGAAGAGGCAGATGCAGACTAATAAATTCTTAAAAGTGGGCATCCTCACCTCTATCTATATAGATAACTGTATTAACAAAGTGATGCAAATCCCTCCCCTTTCACCCAGTACATATACAGGTTTCCAGAGCATTGATAATCTTCCTAGTCAGAGGCAGCAGTATCCTGCCTAACAGGAGAGATCTCCCTGTAGGATGTGCTTTGGGAAAGCTTGTTCCCCATTTTGATTTCTCCTCTACAGTCTCCTACTGAGAGTAGAGACACCTTGCTAAGACTGGCAGACTTCAGTGATAAACACCGTGTATTCTTTCTTGCTATGATAACTCAAAGTACTTCATAAGGACACTAGTAAGTCCCATCCCATGAGGAGGTTCTACAGCAGTTTGAGGGGAGAACAGGGAATTTTGGTTGTACTGATTTTGGGTGGCTTGTGGGGGCAGCGGGGTGAAGCAGGCTGAGGTAGGGTCTCGAACAGATCCCTTACCTCAAGTTGTCCTTAAGTGTCTGTGAGGAACAGCTCACCAGAGGCTTTGGTGAGGTGTGGAGGTTGGTCTTGTAGTCTGCCCAGTATCACACCTGGAGGCAGAACCACATCCAGACACCAAACACAGACATTGCAACTCTGTTCTCTCACTGCTAAGCCACACTCTCTGTGATAAAGTAAGCTTAACCAAATATAATAAAAACAATGTTCCACATGTTGTAATCGCTAGACATATTCCCTCTCAAAAGGGACATGTACATGAAAAGAGAGAAGGACAAGCCAGGGATAAGAAAAGGGCCATGTAAAATCCCTTTAGCATGTGGCTGCTAACACCAACACCCTCAACCTTTATTACATGATCCTTGGTGATGTAGTTTGGCCTTCAAATGCTTTGCAGAGCTAGCAGAGGGACCCCTGATAAGAGGCCTGGCTTGGAGCTGACTGCAACATGCTGCACAATGTGCAGTGCTCAGTGAAATTTCTTCAGGGCTCACCTTAAAAGCAGCAAGCTGAACACTGAACCCTCAATGAACTTTGACTGAAATGTTTACTTTAGTATAATCAAGTGACTGGAATAATAATAATGATAATCATCATCTTTGCTGTTGCAATATGATTGCAACAAAAACTAGCTAGATACTCTTAAAGCTTCTTGGGAGGACTTTCTTATAATTTACACCCCATAGCTGAAATACAGATCCTGATACACTCACACCATACATCTGTTCTCCTGACTTTTTAACCATGGAGTGCTAGTTTATTGCTGAGTTTAAGGATAAAAGAAGCAAGAAATGAAAGTAAAAAAAAAAAGTTTCCTCTCTACTAAGTACATTCAGATGTCAGCCTCCAAAAGCCCTATACAGTGTTCATTCCAAGATTATTTTACCTTTCTTCTTATGAGGCACTGTTGTTATCAAATGGGTTTAATCACAAAAGAGCTGGGTTTTACTTTGTGGAAATGCTATTTGCAGATATTGTCAATACATTAAACTAAAATTAGCTGCAGTGTATCAATGTGTCATAACTTTCAAAAGGACGGATTTGTGAAATAAATTGAGTCTACCATCAGTCCTTACTCGGGTGAAAGTTTTCAAGAACGTCAAGGCTGGAGCTGGGAAGTCCAACAGTGATTCACCTGAACATACACCTGCTCCAAAGAAATATTGTCACTGTCAGTTGTTGTCTAGAGAGAAATGTAGCTGACCAGAGGACAGCATTTTGAATTTGTGTCATCTTCCAGAGAGAAAGAGAATAAACCTTTCGAGAGCTCCCAAGAAAACTATTCACATGTCCATGTCTAGATTTGGTAAGGGTGTGTCCTTGCTAACAGGGTCCAGGGGCTTCCCACTGTGTATGTTCCCATCCCAGAAGGTGTTCAAATATGGCATTTACCTGTACCCATGACGAATGCTCATCACACAAGAGCACTCGCGTGGGTATTTATGTCTTGTTGGGCAATTCTTCATTGAAAGTGATAGTGTTAACCTCCCTTAAATTGGTTTAGTTTAGGCAAAAGAGCATATCTGGGCCAGATTGCAGCTAAATTCAACCTCCTTCTACCAGTTTCAGGGACAGCCATGATTTTATCGACTTTTGTATTTTCACAACACCTTGCAGTTGATTCTGATTCTACAGGCAATCTGGGACCATGGCATTTGGCTTCTTTTATGGAGAACCCAAGCATCTCAGCAGAAGCCTTACAATCTCACAGAACACTTAGTGTGAGAACAGGGAGGGTGTATAGATGTTTAAGTTTGAAACTAAATTTGAAAAGCCTAAAATTGTTTTGTGGGCTCTTTTTTAGTATACAGAGCATCTTCTTTCTGCTCTCCTCTCCCTGCTCATTTCCTGAGTGCCATTTCTTCTACAATACAGGAATTGCTATAGCTCCTGTAAGTCACCTGATACAAACACAGGACAATGTCCCTTTCCAACCACACTCCTCAGATTTTATTTGCAATTCAGAGCAAAGATCATGGGGAAACAATTTTGTGCAGTTAAACAACATTTTTGTCAGGATACAGGTCAACAAATTCTACCCCAGACTTTGGTTTTCCATCTGCTCCTCTGGAAGCCACTTTCCTTCCTATAACCTACATTTCTTGGAAGAGTCTGACAAGAAAAATCCCTCTTCTTTGCTCCACTTTGTACAGCTACTGTAACCTTAATGGAGAAGGATAGACTCAGAGGGCTGTCTTTATTAAAAAGCTAGATTCAGAAATAGTTTAGTTGCTCTAAGCATAACAACCAAAGTATAGAAATGGGACTACAGACTGCTAAGCTGTCCTTTGCCTAAAAGAGCTCTTAAGAGCTCTTGAGAGAGGCGGTGCAACAGGTGGTCCCCTGGGGGAAAAATTGGGAGGTGTTTCAAAGCACTTTTAAGAAAGCTGTATGCACACATACTCTAGCTAGGCACTAAGGGTTCTCTCATGCTTCCCTATGTGAGCTGGCCAGCAGTAAGAGAGTAGCAAAAAAATCTGTCAGAAAAGATTAGAGTCACAAATTAAATGTCTGTGACAGGAATTTAACTTTTTGATGCCTGCTAACACAAATATCAGGTTATGGTCTGTGATTCATTTTTCCTGTGGTATATGCTAACTTCGAGGGTGCCACAGCATGCGACCAGATAGCCGCAGGGAGAGAAAGTTAAACAGGTCTGAAGTGTAGCAGCAAACCTTTAGGCTAAGCTGAAGAGATAACATAGCTAGGGGAGTGTCCCTGCTGTTACCACCCCATAACTGCCAAGATAAGATATTATATACAAACTCCTCATGGTCTCTCCCTTGACATCTTCCTGGTCTTCAGAGCCCCTTCTACACATTGTTAGAGACTATCTAAGCCTGCTGCTTCCCTCTCCTCTCTAAAATATTCACTGGTCCCTTGTTAAGGGCACGCAACTTATCAGGTCCCTCTACCTGAATCAAATGATTTGGTGGTTCTCTTTAGAGTGATCACCAGCAAACTAGACAAAGGAACTGATACACAAGTCGCAATCATTTGGATTTGTAGTTGGCACCTGTGGATATGGCTCTGGCAGCTAATAATCACAGCAGGGCTGATGAGCCTCTTACTAAGTTCTGTAGGCAGGCAGCACCAGAGCAGGATCTGCCCCTCAGATGCTCCCCCTGCTCATAGTGCTCACACTGCCTTGGCTGACAGAAGAGGGAAATATCAAGTAGCCAGAGATGGTACGTGTACAGCTGACTTCTTAGGTAAATCTGAAACTGTTCTGTACAACTCAAGGCTAAGTTCTGTACAACTGCTGGTCAGTGAGGGGGAGGAAGGAGCACAACCACCTTTCCAAGAACTGTCTTTCTTGACAGCTTAGATGTGCTTCATACAGTGTTTGAGCAATTGCTATGATGGCAGGTGATAAGGAAGAGTGCCGAACACACTTTCTCCAAGTCAGTATGTGGTTGAGGCACCATATATTCCCTTAATTGCTACTACCCTAGAATATCTGTCCCCCCCTCTGGTCCTGCAGCCACCCCTTACTCAGCTGTGCCCACCTTCAAGGTTGATAGCTTGCCTCCTGCTCTGACTACTTCAGAGGATCATACCCTCACCCACTGCTTTCCAGCTCTCCTCAGGCACATTTTGTCACATCCACCCACATATTTCATACATTGAGCTTCTTCATCAGAGACATCTTACAAGCATCTTTGATGGGAGTTTCAAGTGCAAGGGCTTCCGTGCTGTGGCAAAATATGCTCCTCTACATCCACCTCTATACTGTCTATAGGTTGCTTGACTAATAATCTCTCTAGCCAGTCTTGTTATTTCCCCCTGTGACATTTGCACTTGACATTCTTTAGACACAAACTGTCATTGAAGTCTGAGACTAAGTTTGGACCTAGCCACACTTAAGTTCCGTCAGCAATTTAGAAAGTAAGAGGGTCCACTTTGAAATTCATGACTCAATGGGAAGGTCTCAGTTACCCTTTTCTGTCTCTGTGTAAATCATTCTGTGTAAATCATTCTAAATTGATTCTAATTTGATGTGCCTTTGTATGCTTCATCCATGCAGGAAGTAATAGAGTGGACCTTGCCATCAAACTTTGATAAGTTATATTTTTATAAATTCATGATAAATCCACTTTTGCTAATACCTGTGAGAGTTATTGTTTAAGTGACCTGACCTACTCTTTTGTGACACTCTCAGTAATATAGTTACTCATTCAAAGGAGAGCTTCTACCTATTCTCAGCCCAGCAGTTGAGCTGTGTTGTGTTGAGTTGTGCCCAACTGAGCCTTAAGCCCTCTAAATGGCCTGTGTATTTGGTAGTATTACTGTGGTTCAAGTTTGATAATGTGTGTCTTTTATAACTAAGGCTGTAGGAATTGAGTTCATTATATCATCATCCTACTGTGTGTTTTTCATGCTAGGTGAGAGGGAGTCTTCTATATATCACAAGTAATCTGACTAGCAAATAGGGTGCTTCCCTGTGGATGGGCATAGGGTCATAAGGACACATGAAGGCATGATTTGAAGGCTGGCAGTGCTAGGTCTGCATCTGTTTCTTGTGTTCCTGCCCAGTGAATTTGCCCTTACCCTGTACAGCTGCCTTTGTGAACCAGCAGGTCACGGTCTGGACGGACTGGTCTGTATGAAAACTGCAGACGCATTCTCAGCCTGATGGCATTCGTATGACTGCTTAAGACTCATGTTTTATACAGGGCCACAGTTATTATACACATAAAGCCAGCTTTCAGTCCACAGCCCCTTCTCTACAGTGGCATTTTCTCATGGTGGTTAATGCCATGATCAGCTTTGCTTGCTGCTGTAATAAAGCTCAAATTAGTGAACAGACAAGCTGCTTCCCTCTGCTGATAAGTGAGAGCTGAAGGCATAGACATCTGAATCTTGTGATGACCTTTGGCCAGGTCTTAAAATGTTTTCTGCTATTGCCATCCAATATAACTGTGTTTTGAATAATGATGTCATGATACTTGAAGGGACATAGATTAAAAAGACAATAATGAATCAACTGTAAACAAAGTCATCCTTTTTTCTGCACAAATGCAAACACGTAAAAAATTTACAAATTGTCTTTCAAACATAAAAATAGTTTGTTAGGGTGATGAACCACCCTCAGAAGCACTGCTTTCTCTGCATTCACTCACCACCTGTGAAATAATAAAACAACAAACTACTAATTCACAGTAACCATAGCAGCAGAAGAGTGATTTTCTCTCTTACATTCCTTTTAAAGACACTGTCCAAATTTCTTTTTTTTTTGCAAGTTCATGTGTTCTCAGTCTTATGACAACCATGAATCAGGGCTGACTCCTTATCACCCGCGGAGTTCAAATCGGAGAATTGGTTCCTTTTTTTGGCAGCTCCCGGGTGTTTGGGGTGTATGTGATCAGTCTGCAGCGCAGCTGTCGGACTTCCTGCCCTCGCTGCTCTCCTCCGCTGACCGCAGAACGGTACTGCCTGCATCCCTGCTCCGACCCCCTGCTTGCGCCTTCCTGAAGCATCCATTAGCGGCCTGCCGCATCCCTATTTCTCCCAGTGCCCACTAGATGACGCCTCTGATTTTAACAGGAGCTTGTAACCATAAGAGCTTCGCTCTTATTTTCTGCATTCTGTGTGTGTGTGTGATGCAAAGAAGGCTCGAGAGCAAGGAAGACCAGAAAACATCTTCACTGCTGTATATTTTCAAGAACTGTGAGGGTGCAGAGGTGTATTTTGTACTTTCACACCCTGTCTCTCCTGGCTTGTGGAATACCATACTGTGAAGAGACACAGTTACACAACCTACTACAAATGCAATACTGTTGACATGTGCAACCTGAGACCAAACTGGAAAAAAGGAGAAGAATACTGAAAAACAGCAATAACATCAGCAAAAAAGGTATATTACTGGTACTCCATGTTGTAGTGTATGCTTTGTGGTTATATGCAAGAATAAAGAAAATGGACAATGGAAACATCAGTTGGCGAAGTCCTCTAGCTGGTGATATGCCTCAGAAATGCATACAGCAGAGCTAAGTCATGCTGTAGTTAAAGAATAGCAAAGGGCACTCCTTTTTACCTACGTGCCTTTTTTGCATTAGTATATTTGAATCTGTAAAATCAAGACAGGATTTTATTTAAAAAATACTCAGTGCAGTTAAGACTAACGGTAAATACAGATGATAAAACTGGATTGATTAGTCATTGTGACTAGTTACAACAAATTCATTTGTTTAAATTATCTTGATTGGTTTATAAAAGGCAATTACAACTTCTTCCTCTAGGAGCAGGTGCTCCTACTTCATTTTGTTATTTCTATTCTGAAAGCGACATTGTGAATGTGGGTGGGGAAAATTAAAAATCATATACAGCAACATGTTCCTATGCCTGGACAATACAACCTTCAGTTTGTCAAAGGCTAAAGGTGAAATCCTGGCACTTGAAAGCTGAAGTGTGTGCTGGCTGTGGGAGGAGTCTGCAGTGAGAAACACAGTGCAAATGGCATGTGGCTGTTTGCTCTGATGGACTTGGGCCAGCCGCCGAAGTGCTTCAAAAAGAACAGACAGAGAGGAAAGGTGGGTTTTATTAAGGAGGAAATAAGCAATCATGATGCTAAATAAAATAAGTTACATATACCATAATTTCAAAGATATTTTCCGAAAGATATTTCTTTCCAATATATTAGAAGAAACTGAAACTGTTTTCAGATTGACCTTCCATGGCTTTTCTTTTTTAGCCCCAGGACTGCTGAGACTGCCAAATACTTCCTGCCCTGATTTCATTGTTAAACCTCCTAGGAACTTCAGAGATGTCAGTTAGGACCACTATTGACCAGTAATTGAAGGAGTAGCAGTGCTGTTTCATTACCTAGATGTTTTTTCATCTTGGTATGTGTGAATCATACTGAAAATGCCTGAAGAATTTTAGACAGCCTCAATTAACTCAATTTCACCCCCTATGCTACCAGTTATTGCTACTAATCAGCACTTTTATTGGTGTTTACTGCCTCTTTTGTACTGCACAAAACTCTTTCTTAATGTGAAAACAGTAACAAGCCGGCAAATCGCCCTACATTTCTATGGAAGGCAAAAGTGTTCAGGACTTCCTTATGCAATGGGAAGAAGTAAGAATGGGCATACATCCAGCACTTTTTCCCTTCCACAAATGCATCTGAGCAGCTCAGGTCACTGTATCACTTTATGTCTTCTGAGTGCAGCAAAACATCACAATGCCCTTGCATTCACAATACAGGCAGGCTCTGACTTATGACTCCTCAGATCTGTCTGAAAAATTTCCCTTCTAAACAGTGCTATGTACCTTTCTCTGCAAAAAGGCCTCAGTGAATCTAAGGATTCATAAAGGGGAGGAGATATCTAGACCATGGCCTGAATTGCTTTTCTTTCCCCTCAGTTGGGGAGAAAATGGATAGAAGTGAATGTGATGTATTAACATCCGCTCCCAGTGCTCACTGTCCTGGAACATGACAAGGGCAAAGCAACATTCCAGTCTGCAGTTGTTAAAACATGCTGTCTGGTACATTGCTTGACACAGCATGCTTTCTTTGGTTAAACAAGACCTATAAGCAAGCCTGCTAGATGTGATTTCCCTTATAATTAATTTTTTTAACATTCTTCTGCAGTAGCATTTGAACTATTTTTGCCTCTGGCTAAAGAGACAAGCTGAATTTCTTGGTCTCGAAGTGGTGTCTAAAATAGAGCTGGACAGCAATAAACCTCTTTTAAAAGCTTGAACTCAGTCATTCAAAGGAGGAAGCAAGTTGCATAGCCTTTATTTTGCTTCCAGTTCATGCCCTGAGCACCCCATGACCACATGCAGCCCATAGATTATGTGGAGAAGTGTTCCTCTTGCTATGCCAGGCATGAGTGATTTGAGTTCTGGGATGGGTTTGAAGTAGAACAAGAGCTGAATAGTAGCTCTATTTTGGGTCAGTTATTTGTCTTCTTATCGCCAAACATGAGCAAGCCTGAGCACGAAAAACCTGGTAAAGTTGCTACATATATGCCACATACGGTGCATAAAGCCTCATCTAGAAAGCTCATCATGTGGCTATAGTGCAACTATAGAGTTGTTTGACTGCAGAAAATGGTACTTCATTGAACAGAACTCCTCTGAAAAAGGGATCAGGTCCAAGGTGAAAGGATGGTGAGTTCTCATCATCATTTTTGTGACAAGTTGTTATGCAAAGGGTTGTCATGAAAATGATTTATTCTTTGTCTTATTCCTCCTTTCTGTGGCAGTCGCACTTTTACTGATGTGTTTGGTGGCTTAAGTTTCCACAAGAAACACGCTATTCCTCTTGAGTACTCCTGTTTACAGCATATAAGGCTGGTAAATCCCAAATGTGTAACACTAAGCAGTAAATTTGAGAGGCCATCCTGGAAGATCTCATTAGGAGACCTTGTTACCTGGATATCCCCCAGACCATCTTCCAGATCACACCCACAAAACCAGTCCCACAACAAGCTTGATTCTCTCTTTCAAATTTCATGTCCATTCTCTCATTGAATCTAGAAAGAAGACCAGGAGGACCGCATTCACCAACTCTTAATTCATGTTGAATATGTTCTCATACACTTAAGCTTTTTGAAATCTCAGGAGAAAATATGTTGTTCAGTACAGACAAAATAGAATAAGGCAAATAAGATGAGTTGCAGTGTTTGTTGCACACCTGCTGCCTTCTGCAATGACATTCGATCAGAAAGCATTTAAGGAGGCTTTAAAAACATTGGTCAGAAATGACAGACATGTCCCATACAGTACTTTGAAACAACTGTTATTTGTAAGAGAAGTTTAAATGTTACCCTCAAATACACAACAACTTGGATGGGGTAGATCCCTTCCACATCTGGTGTTGCAAAGAAAGTCTCTGTCCCGTTTTTTGCTCATTATCAAGCCACAAGACTCTACCTGTGCTTCACAAAGAGAAACTTTCTTAGTGTTTACACAGGTGGGCTAGGCAAGGGGGTGTGAAGGCTGTTGGCAGCTATGCAAAAAGCTGATGTGAAACTGTGAGAACATGTACATTTTCAGGGTTGAGCTATTTAAAATCCACATTTTTTGAAGTGGAGTGAATTGAATTCCATGCTTCCAAAAGATAAATATAATGCTAATACAACAGGCCAGAGACTGCAGTCTGGTATTCATTGCCTGAACACAGCTCAGGGTGTCTCTTTAAACCTTCCCACACAGTGTCTGCAGCCACCGTACCTTCACCATGGTCTGGAAGGATTACTCGAGGAGAGTGAGAGCTTAGCTCATTTCCTCTGCCCTTGCAGGCCTTGGTCTTTCTGCTTAGACTGCTGCTTATGTGATAGCCTGAACAGCTGGTGTGTAATGGGAATATACTCGAGGAATTCAAATTGAGGTCTTAGATATGGAGGGGCTGCATCCCCTGTAGGCATTACTAGAGTTGCAGTAGAAGGAACTGAATTTTGAGGGTTCTCTCTGAAAAGAGAGGCAGGGAGGGAAGTATGGCACCTTGTAGGCCACTTGAATCTCACAGGCTGTGGGGCTGGTGGGTCATGGTGAGCAGCAGCAAAGGCACAGTTATAGTGTCCCAGTGGAGTAGAAGTGGAGGCAAGCTGCATACAAAACCGGGCAAGAGGCCTGTGCTCGGTGAGTCTTCACAGAAAGAGCTAATAATCACCATCACTGCCACTTAGGGCATTCTTGAGCTTTTGTGTGTTCCCCCATTCATGCATAAAACACAACTGCAGGGGAGGAGGCAGGCAGAGAAAAAAATCACCAAAGGAGAAACTGGCTGAAATGGAGATTTGCTGCTCAGATGGGGACCTAATTCACGGACCTGCCTGGAGCTGCACATGGTACAAGTTGGCATTTCATGGTTGTTCTACCATATATCATTCTTCAGCACAGATGGGCATGCAGTGAGCAGTGACTACGCTGGTGAGGCCCACAGCGGATGCTCCCTATGATTTGTACAGTAAGATTCGCTGAGGTAGCAATCAGGCTTTTTTTCATGGGTCAGGTATCTAATGGAACACTGATTACTGTCTCATGTGAACTACATCTACACTGGGCTCAGCTCCTCCAAAGCTTGCATGGGGTCTGAAGAGAGATACTTTTCCTTTCTTTCCCAGTTTTGGATCCCTGTAGTTTTCAGTGCCTCAGGATCAGCTGATGAGGTTGAGGGGAGGGCATCCCTGCTCCCTGCTTAGCAGTGATTAATGACACCATTTGTCACTCTCCGCTGCCCTGGATATGTTCTTTCTCTACAAACTATGCTCATCTCTGAGCTCCTCGGTTGAAGCAAACACACTAAGAAAGAAAATCTTAAGTGAGCCAGCCAAAGACACAAGAGCAATCCATGTCAGGGATCCAGGGTAGCATTGAGGATTTCCTGACCCATTGGATCTGTGCTCCAGCTACAAAGATGCATTTCTCATATGGGTAATCATATGTTTTCATTGTCACTTCAAGATCACAGTGTGGAATGGTAGCAACTAGAGTTTGCCACACTCACATACACAGACATCATCTTTGTTGTTCATTTTCAGTACCTGTTAAAGTTCAGATTCACAAAAAGTTTCAATCCTACTCTTCCTGCATTCCCCAAGCTGTTGTGGTGCAAGAAGTACCTACTCCCGGGGAAGGATCTTGAAGTATTTTAGTTTGTGATCAGCAAAAAAAGATTTACTTTCTATCCAGAGCTTCCTGAGCAAATAACCTGTTTTCTGGGCAGTCTCTCCCAGCATTGCTCGACCTCTGGGATAGGTGGGCAGGGGAATGTTAAAATCCTGCTGCATCCTGGTGCCTGCACCCGTGCCAGCAGCAAAGCTCTCAGCTGGGGACCAGAGCTGGGTTTACCTCAGCCATCCCCTCTGAGGTGTTTGCAACAGGCGCTTATTAACCATGTTTGGGCTGCTTAGTGTCAGGGCTTTTATTGTGCTAGTTCTGCTACCTTTATGGGCTGTGCTACTTAAGCTAACAAAAAGTTTGTAAAGGAATAGGATATGAAACACATAAATAAAAGTATCAGGTATCCCTAAAACATGTGTGGATTAAGCTGGTGAAAAGGTGAAATTTCTCTTCCCCATGAGTTAATGTCTATTTTTCTTGAAAACTATACTTTGAGGGCTGCCCCTCCTTTTGCTAAAGTGATAAAAGATACGTTTTCTTATCTGAATGTAATGACATTTTAAAAGGCTCCCTTTGTTGTTTCTAAACCTGCATGTCAACAGTTATACCTCTTATACAATTTTCTTCATATTTACTTAATATAACTCTACATTGTGTTGATATAAAACTAGACAGCATACTTTTAACTTCTCAGTACTTTTGTTGGATGAAAATCTTTACAACGCCAGACTAATCTTTCAGGGCTGACAGCATATTGGCATGGCATGACAATTTAAATCCATGTTGGAATACGTTTATCCATCACCTGGCATTATGATTTTTTTTTTTTTTTTTTACTTCTGGCTTCTAGACGCTCTAACTTTTGTTTCAAGCTGAGTGTCTTTAAAGGTCAGGTGTCTCACTTCTAACTCCTCTTTACAAAAGAGTTTTGAAACTGTTTATTCATAGCCATCAGGAAGGTATTCTCAAATGAAATAATAAGAAAAACCCTTTGGACATAATTTTTCTAGCCTTTGTTAGGTAACTTTCTCTGTTAATAATTTACTTGTGAGTTTGAACAGAAAAGGTTTATTCTGTGGCTGTAAAGATAAAAAATTGGACTGTTACTTTCTGGTAAATACAAAAAGAATTACTTTTTCAGAAAAAAGACCTCACTAAGATTAGCTATATTTAGTGTAAAACTGAGGGAGACATTCTAACGTGGAAAGAGAAAATAGATTAAAATTAAAATTCTTACAAATTTTTTTCATCAATAATCATCAACAGAAATTATGTCTATCATTCTGCAAAACTATACCTGTGATAGTGAGACCCTTTCTGCACGTATTAGAAGACCACGACACTTGACCAGCTTTATTTCATTTATAAACCGTTTAGAAAATATCACACTTTCTGTTCTTCTGGGGCCATTTGAATACAGGGTTTGCTCACTGGATCTACCCACTCAGTTTAAATCTCCTTTTTGGGATGCTTATAATGGTCCACTGTCTGGCACCACTTGTCATGAGCAACACAGCAAATGAGCTGTGGTCAGAAAAGGACAATAGGTTTAGCCTGTGACTAAAACTGAACAGAAAGAGCAGCCAGAAGTGGAAATGAATGTTATACGGCAGAAGCAGAAGGTAAATCCTGTGACACATGCGCAGATGCCAGCCTTCATTGAAGGGTTGACTCACCTTTTGTCCTCCACTTCTTCTGGGTTCTCACTTGGCTCCTGGAAAAGGACCAAACACACTGAGACCCTGTTACTTTAGTCCATGACAGAGCAAAGCTAGGAATTTGCTTTTTCCTTTTCCTTCACTTCGAAGAATTGAAGTGCTGGGGCACTATTTTGGTACTAACTTTGAAGAAGCAAGTCAGATAAAAACCAGCACTAAGCAGGATTTTCACCAGGAACTGGGGATTCATGGTCACATAGCTAAAGAAGAATATGGGCTGAAGACACTAAAAATGAAAAATACAATGTAGCTATCAAGACGGGTGAATACTGAAAGAAAAATGAAAAGGAAAATATAGTCCTTCATTTACAATAGTAAAAAGGAAGAAAGGGGGAAAGTGCAGCTATTCAGGGAAGGTTATTAGGTAAGTTTCCATGCTACAGGCTGTCTAAAAATGAAGTCAGAGTGTTATCAGGATTTGTTTTGACTACAGACAGTATGAACTGTATTCACCAATATAATAATGGAAAACAGTTTGTGTGTGTCATTTTTGCTCACCCATTTTCAGGGACAATAAGTTCCTGTTGGATTAGTCTGCTCTACAATTTCTACCACCACTATTGACTGAAAACAAGCCAAAGAAAAGTTAAAATCCTGTTATTTACAACCAGCCTTGAAAAATCCTGTTATTTACAACCAGCCTTGAATTACCGAAAGCAGCTAATCCTGCATTTGAGTGTTCAGTTAAAGCCTACACGTGAACTGAACCACAGATAGAAAAACGCACTTGCATCTGTGCCGCACTTCAGAGTGGTAGTCCTTGACCCTTCAGCTTTTTTAGCTGGACAATTAACTTAGTACAGCTCAATGTCTTTAATGCCTCAACAAGAGACATCCCTGCTTCTGGCTTTAGATGTTCTAGGTGCTAGTCTTACAAATAGCCTAGGGAACTCAATTATACAAGTGAACAACATGAGCTGTGATTGTTTGATGGATGATATTTCAGAGAAAAATAAATTCTAGTCAGGTGGAGAGAAAAAGATGCAAATGTTTCTGTTTCCTCATTGCTAATGCACCTGGAAGAGAGCAGGAAAGGGTCAGAGGAGAAAAAGGCTGAGAGAGGAAGGGAAAAGGGAGCAGAGACAACTTAGTATGATTTCAGGTGTCATAATAATTTCGTCTGGCAATAAACTGTTCCAAAGCAGTGATGTGCAAGCATCACAGCTGGAGACTGGAAGGATTTTTCAGATCACAGAGACCACCTCCCTGAAATATCACAGCCATGATTTAGGACATATCAGACATGCAACCAGATGTTAATTAGCAGCGAATAACTCTCTGCAACCATACTAAGAAACCACTGTAGCCAACATCTGCAGAACTTAACAGTGCTCACTGTTGCAATAGCAACCTGAGCAACCTCAGCCTTCCTGGCTTGTCAGTTTTGAAGGGTGTTTAACAAGTCATTCATTAAAGCAGTGGATTAGTGGAAGATGAAAAATGTATCATTTCAATTCTTCTATCCCAGTAGAAAGCAGCTGATGCCATGGCATGTTAAACATGTTTATTCAAGCAAACTCTATTGTTTTTACTTTTGCTGAATAAGAGCAAGTTCACCTTTGCAATATATAAATGTTGCTGACATACTGACTGCTCAAAAAGAAATGAGTACTGTTGACCAGGATTGAATGGCTGTCCAACACAGTGGTGAAAACACAGAGAACTGTGGAAAAGGTCTTACAGGTATTATTAGGATTTCAGTAGCCATTCGTGAGTTCTCCTTTCCAACTGCTCCTGTTACACAGGCAGTGACATTTACCTTAGTGATCAACAGAGTGACCACTCATTTAAAACCTTATTCAGCTGGGATTGTCCAAACAGTGCTGTAGCAGTGCTGTGGTAGTTCAGTGGGAGCCTTGACTTGCTGTGAAGTGTTTTTCATCATTCATTTCAAAGGACTGTTGAAAGTGGGAGATTATATGACCTCTGTGTATGCTGCAGCATTGCAGACTGGTGATTAACTCACTGTTCTGGGTGCAAACAGGAAACAAACTCACTTCATCACTTGGACTCAGTAAAACACAAGCTGTTCCAGGTCTGACAAAGACGACTTTTTTGATGTCCTCCTCTTACTTTTGTGTGGTTCAGGCTATGGTTGTGGTTTCAGTGTGGTATAATGATGATTTTGATTCAAGACAGCAATATTTATTCATGCCTAGCTCAGAATTTGCTCCAGGATACACCTCAGAAAGAAAATATGTTTTCTGAAAGCCGTGTTAATATGTTACAGACTCTTTAAAAATATTTAATGCCAAAATCTCAAGTAATTTACAGATGATTTTTTACAAACATCCTTTTTTTTTTTTTTTACAAACACTTCTTTTTATTCACCCATTTCCAGTTCACTTTGTATTTCTCCTTATCGTCAGTGACTTTGCAAAAGACTGTAGCTAGCACCATCCATGGTGCCCCCTCATGTGTAGGCTGCTGGAAATATACGACTTACAATTCCTTGCCAGTGCCTGTTGATTATGTCAAGTCCATGTGGATCTCCCAAAAATTATACTCCAGATACACCGGCTCTGTATAAAGTATCTGGACGACCAGGAGTTTGTGTAATGCCAATGGAAAGTACAATTATTGTCTCTGTAGTTTGGAAAATCTCCCTTGAGATATGTATATTTACAATTATTTCAATTACATTTTATAGCCAGGAACAAGTACAGTGACAGGAAATTTGGAGATAATGTGTTCAAGATGGCTCCTGTGATGGAGCCATCCTGTGTCCTGGATTGACACTTTTATCTTTTCTACTCTGATGGCATTGATGAAAGTATTGAGATGGTGGTGGTGAGACTGAGAGCTACGCAATTTGTAGTCTGTTGTCACTGGGATTGTGTGCTTCTCCTCTCATTTTTAAAATGGGGGAAAAAAACCACCAAGATTGTAATTAATTCTGCCTGTACTTGCTAATAAGAAGTAGTATTGAGGGAACTTTTTATGCATGCAAAAATTTGGACTCCCATGTCCCCATGAGAATGAAAAACACCCAGAAACTGCAGACCCGTACCCAATATCAAATGAAATGCATTTGTGGTAAAATTCACAACCTTCAGTGGCATGACATGGAAGACCTTGGTAACTGTGCACCAATATTTTCAGGACTCACTACACTAATGAGCTGCCCCAATATGTGCCTTGGAGCTTTTGCCAAGTATCCATCCAAGTTCTGGCCAGGATGGTTAATTTTTGCACTAGGCAGGAGGAGGCATGGCCAGGACCCACAGGTTATTCTATACTACCTCATGTAATTGCTGGGGGAGGGGGAGTCTCTTCTGAGGAGAAGAGGTTCCTTCTGGTCAAGTAAGTGTGGTGCTGGTTCCGAGCTAAGGGAGTGTGTGGATAATACTGGTGGATAATGCTGGAAGGAGCAGTTGGATGGTGCCAGTTCCGAGTTGGATGGAGCAGTTGGAGTGGTGTGGCTGCAGTCAGGTGAAGCATTTTTGCATGTGTATCACTCTCTCTTTTGTACACTTTGTTATTAATATTGTTGCTGTTATTGCTCATTTTCTTATCTCATTGCTGTTTCCACTGAATTGTTCTTATCTCAACCCGTGATCTTTGCCTTTTATGCCTCCAGTTTCTCTTTCCTTCCCACCAAAGGGGTGGAAGGGAAGGAGGAGGGGGAGTGAGAGAGTGGCAGCATAGTTTGGAGAGTCTCGGTAGGAGCACTAAATTGGGGAGTACCATTCCTAAACCACGACACAAAGCTTTACCTGACCTGTGCTTATAGTGCTGAAAGCCTCCTCACAGAAGGTGTGCGGTGCGGCCAATGCCCTACACTGGCCCCACAAGCATGTGAGCTGGTCTGTTCCTGGAGAAGGGCTGCTGTCAGAAGTTGTGGTGGGTAGTCTCCTAGGCACTGCCCTTCTCCAGTTGCTGGGCCTCATGAGCTGTTCATCACTGGAGGAGAAAAAAAAAGCAGGGAAGGCAGGGGTGATCAGTAAGAGTGGAAGAAGAGTATGAGGCAGGAGTGACTGTGAGAACTGAAGATAAAGTAAAGAAGAGGCGAGGGAAGGAAGCCCAAGGAGCTATGTGCTCTGCCAGCAGGAGCTATGGCAACCTATATTCAGGTTTGGGGCTGAGTCCTGCCAGGCATGCTCCAGACAAGTTATCCTCTCACCCCCAAGACATGAACAAAAAGTGAGTAACATCAGCAGTGGCTAGGAACTCAATTCTACTATTTGTTAGCCAGTTTCCTGATCAGAAAGAAAAGTAAATGGTCCTTTGAAGGAAATGAATGTCTTTCCCAGCTTGACATCCCTTCAGACTCACAGAGTTTCCATGTAACATCTCTGGAAGGAGACCAAGAGGCAATACAGACATGTAAGCCAAACCCCATCTCTAAGCAAAGATTTTGCTCCCTAAAGTGAGAAGTGCCAACCTCATGATGTGTACTGGGTTCATGGCTTGAAATTTCTTTACTTTTGTGTTTTGTTTTGTTTTTAGATAGACTCTCTTTTCTTCTGCCTGAACACTCCATTTCTCAAGAAAAAGAAGGCCTGGTCAAATTTGTCTCTGAAGATGTCTGACTCACTTCTGTTGGGCTCTCTCCACTTTGGCAAGGGCCTTCACAACCTTTGTGCACACTGTAGACATGAATAGAGTGGGTGAGGTGTTTAATATGGGAGACAGTTTCCCTTGCAGGACAACAAGGTGGTGAAGAGGAGTCTGTGTGTTTAAGGAAGACCACAGTGATAGAATTGACACACTGAAAGTATATGCTGAATTTCTTTCAAAATAAATGAGTTGGGTAACTCCTTCTGTTGTAACTTTTTAAATGTTTAAATTCTTCAAGGATTTTTGGTATTCAGATATGGAGTATGAACAATAGAGCAGAGGAAATAACATTATCAAATCTTTTTCTCAGACTTGGATGCTGTGACAGAAAAGCTCATAAATGATCTATGGTCCATTGAACCTTTTCCAATATTACTTTGTAACTTTTAATGACCATGGGCTTTAAAATAAAAATTGTTGAAAAGAGAATTCTTTGATTTGGAAGGGAAAGAAAATCTTAGTTCCACAGGGAGTCTCAATAAATTGAAGTGAGACAATACAGAGGAAAGATCATACAACTGTTTGTATGGCTGAATATATATTATTTTTCTCAGATGTATTGACTTCTTTTCAGTCTGGAATAGGTTACCTTTTAGGATATTAGTGTAATAAATGTACAGAGTTAGACCTTCACTAAAGATCTCTTTCCCTAAAAAGCTAAAAAAGAAAAGGAGTATTAAATATTTTATTATTCAATATTAATATTTAATAGTTATCTTTTAGAAGTGACAGACACATAAGCAACATATTACATGTAGAGTCTTCAAGTAAGAGAAGATGGTTAAAGTTCATACTGAGAAAGACTTTTCTGCTGACAAGTTATTAAGTCATTCCATCTAAAAGATTTCTTGGTCTTGGCTCTGAATGTGACACCATAAAAAGTCAGTCACCTTAACTTGAAGGCTTTTTTTCCTCCTCTAATTTTGCACTGAAGCAGAACCTTGTCAATGTATGAGTTTGCATCATTAGCATGAGTGTTTTGTTTCCAGAAACAGAAGAGAAGAGAGTGCTGTCAATGGGAGAACAGGGAAGGAGGAGTAAAGACAAGGGATGGCTTCTATGGGATTTGCTGAAATAGAAATGCAAACAAGAAAAGAGACAGCTTGCTTACTCCACGTGGCAAACCCATGTGTTTTTGTTCCTGCCCTATCGCCTAGTGACCATGTCTCTTTATTTATGCTTTTAGATCAAATTGTACTTGGCATGTCACTGAGAATGTACGGATGCAGATTCTACTTGATAGTATGTATTCTGCACTTGTTTTGTTTGCTTTTCAGAACAAGAAAATAGAATGTCTGCCGCTCTTAAGAGATATCTTCCACTACCCAGTATATGTGCTAGTGAAAACTGTGTTAATGCTCATAAGCTGCTTTCTGAAGTGTCCCTCTCCAGGCTGACATTTCTTGCTTGCATAAATTCCCTGCACTCTTATAAAGGAAAACACTTTATCCCTCTCACTTCAAAACCTGGCTTTTAAAACTGCTCCTCAGTCACCATTAGTAGCACTTAGTGATCTGGGCAGCCACTAAGGGCTTTTTTTTTCTACTATGTCTGTTTTTCGTGTTCAGTATTTCACTTGTGAGTGACTATGGCAGAATGTGATCCAAGCAAAAATTCAAGAAGTTACCCATCAGCTGAGACACTGCAATGTACATGGGCATGTTCCCAGTTTCCCCAGTTGCAATCTAATTTGACATAACCTGCACTTCCTTCATTGCTTCTTACTTGTGATTTGATGTTCCACCACAGCTGGCGTCCTCCTCATATCCTTCAACCCCTTTGACCTCATCCAGCAATACCTCAGGGTGATCCAGAAATCTAGCACTTTCAGTTCTCATTGATTTCTCCCCTTTTCGGTTTGGGTTTACACAGGTATAGTTTCAAGCCCTAATTGCCAAGATGCCCTTGTGAAACAGGCAGGCACAACCATGTATTACAGGTACCAGGTAGATGAGTAGATGACACGTTACATAGTGGTATACATTGCTACTTTTTATTGTAACTGAGCAAACTGTGAAAAATCCTTTCTACAGTGGTGTATTCAACTGTTAAATTATTTGGCTTTGCCCATGACAAACTTGTTTATATATGAATTTTTCCTTCCCGGGGATATTCTATTCATCAAATTTGATTGGCACTCAGATGTGGAGAAAACTATATATGTAAATATTTGCTGAAACTAAATTTTCAATGTGTAGAAGTACTTACGTGAGTTGTCGGTGTTGGATCATTCAATTCCTAAGTGTCAGAGCCTCAGGAGTGTTTGTCTGGCATGTTGTGTGGTTCAAGGGAAGACAACATTTGCAAAAGCAGCTCAGAGGCAGTCTTCCAGCTTCTTGGTCCTTAGACTAGTGAATGCCAATGCGATCCTGAAGAGTAAAATGACTGTCAGGCTACTAGACCTGCAACTCATCTTGTATCTGAAATTTTTTCTGCTCTAGTCAAATCAAAAGGGTAAGAAAAGTCATAAGAGAAATCCTTGAACATGTAACTGATACTAGTATCCAGCTGTGCCACTTGGAAGTGTTTATTTTGCGGTATGCGCTTTTCTCCCTGGAAGCTTTTCAAGTGGCAAACTGGGATCCTTCTTTTCTGGGATAAGGGTTTTTTTGGTGATTTGATTAAATACTGTTGCTCACTTCCCTTCTAGAACATTAATATTATGAACAGTTTTTCCAAGACAGGATTTTGATGGGAAGCTATTTTGTCCACAAATTTAAAGAAATTACAGCTTTTAAAAGCTTGTGATTATATTTTAAAAATGTATAAAAGTGACATCCCATCAAAGCCATTAAAGAAAAGCCAAATACAACTATATGTTGTTTTGTTTGGAAAATGATTTACTCTTTTTTATTTTGAAACCACAGCCTAGTTCTCTTCAGTGATCTATTTTTTTGTGATGTAAAGGTGTCATATTTTTTCACGCATAGAAGTCCCTGATACTGTATCTAACATCTCAGGCATTGGCTTGGGCTTGCTCTGCCATGACTGATTTACTGCCTTGGGTGAGAAACCACACAGAACAGCTTCTAAGCACAATTATGACCAATTGCACCTGTACTCCCCAAAGCAAATGCTACCAAAATCACAACTCAGCATAATTCTACCCTCAGTTGTACCTGAAAAGAATAAATCACTGAACAACTCCATGGAAAGAATTTTACTTTTTAGAGGAAATCAACATTTTTCATACACCACTCCACAGCTTAGGGAAGTATAGGAGCCAAGAAACTAAAGAGCTCATGTGAGGTGGTGGACTTGAGCTATGCTACTTGATTTGTCCTGTTGTGGTCACAACTCAGTTGCTCAGAGGAGCCTTTGGAAGTGTAACAGGACCTGTCATTGTGGTGTAAAGTCTATCATGTTGAAGCAATGAAGATAAATGAAAGGATAATTTTTCCTCTACTTTTAAAAAAATTTTGTATTTGATTTTAAGAAATATTTTGAATTATAATGCAGCTCATTTTATTTCCTAGTCTAAATCTATCTTCATGTGCCTTTTGGGACTCCATGATGGGATAACAGTGGTAGTTACATTTTTTAAGGATATTTTTCTAGATTCAAAATGTAGCTTACTTTTACTTGTATTTAACTGCAAAATTTACTGTGTTGTTTTCTTAAGTTTGTTTGAAAGCAAATAAGAAGTACAGATTGCAGTTAAACAGTATTTGTTAAAGATATAATTAAAAAAATTTACTGAAATATTTCCTGGGGAAAATATCTTTCCATTGAAATGGAAATCTTCCTCCAAATACTTGTTACCTTAAAGAAACAAAACATCATCCCCTTCCAAAATATTTTTTTCTTGATTTTTAGTACCTGGACAAACATCTTTTTGAAAAAGATAAAAAGGTAAAAATAAACTCAGGCAGATATAATTTTTGATTTTTTTTTTCTTATAGGGAAAAATATAATTTTATGAACATCTGTGTTTCTTACAGACCTATCATAATAATAAATCAGCGTTTGTCAGTATTGATAGAAAGGAATATATCAGATATCAAACATATTCCAGTTTCAAGCTTCCACAGGATTATCATAATCAACAGCAAGTAAAAATATAACCAAAATGTATTAAAATACCTGGGGACCTTTTTCTTAAGTGAAAAGTAAACCCTAACCTTCTCTTTGCAGATTGCTTTTCACTCTTGGCCAAGCCAAACTCATAAAAGTGTTGCTTGGCTGTTCTGGTTGCACTTTCAGGCAGTGTGAATGGGTCCAGGGCTCCTCAGGCCAGGGAGACCACTTGGGATGTTTTGGTGGAAATTCAGGGAGAAGCACAGAATAGGGGATGGACTTGGCAGGCTCTGGCTTACCCAAGCTTGGCCCAGCCTGTGTGTGGTGCCGTGCTCGCCCGGGCTCTGGAAGGCTGCGCCACAGTGCTCTGTATTCTCCTTGCTCTCCTCACCTCTCCAGAGACCTGCACCAGCTTTTGCCTGCCCCTAAATATTGCAAGCCAGCTCCACTTTCTGCAGTGCTTCACCTGCATTCTGCTCCCAACAATTGTATGTGTGTCAGTAAAGCTGTCTGGAAACACTGTTCCAATTTTTCATCTAGATATTGACAGATGGTTCAATTTTCACTCAGAAAATGACAAAATGCTTTTGCTTTAGAGTTTTTCTGACATTTTATGGCATCTTTCTGAGCTGGTCCTACATTCCCTCTGGCCCATTTGGTAAACAGGTGTATCACAAGGATTTTAGTCTGGCTGCACATAACAAAAATGTGTATAAATTAGAGACTTAGCTTTTCCAGCAGAATATGTGGCAAAAAACCTGGCATAAATGATGCAGAAACTCTTTCTCAGATAGACACCCAAAGGCGGAACTTCTTTAGCCTGAAGTATTTTTTCTCTTTTCTAAATGAAGTTTTAGCAACATTGGTTAACAAGAAAAAAAATTTGGTCTTGAATCTCTCTTTGTCTGTTCTAATCTGCTGGTTTGTTGTTGTTGTTGTTGTTCTGGAACCTTTGGAAAGAAAGTAAATAGAAAACCACTGAGTTCAACATTCAGTTTTTGATGTGAGTGCCCTCCATTGCCACTGAAATCCTGGGCAGTGTTTGACATGGCTTGACACAAACGAGTGTATATTTTGTTGTACTGGCTGCAAGAGGGCTGACCTTATCGGGTGAGACTGCTACAGAGAAGGAGTTCAAGTTTGCTTCCTGGTAGTACTTTCAACTATGTATCTAATATTAGCTGATTCTAACGGGAGGTCCCAGAAGTTGTTTTGCTGGATTGTTTACAAGGTGTAGAAAGGAATGTAACAAAAATTATTACATTTTTGGATCTGAGTGGCAGTGCGTATGACTGTGGTAAATTGTCTTTCCTTTTGTTGCTTGTTCCTCAAAGTGTATAAGGACTTGAGGTGTAAAGACTTAATTTCTTGTGATAATCATAGACTTATAGCATGGTTTGGGTTGGAAGGTATCTTAAAGATCATTTAGCTTCAACCCCCCTGCCATGGACAAGGGCACTTTCACTAGACCAGGTTGCTCAGAACCCCATCCAGAAAAAGGACAGCAGTGTGAATTGCTGCAGGAAAACCATTCAGCAGCCCGACATTATGCTTTTCTTCTGTAAGTAATTCCTGTCAGAGGTGTAATACCAGTTTGTCATCCTTGTGAGGCCAACCATTGTAGGGCCCAGTTGGCAGTGACCTGCTGCACAGCCCAGGAGAAAAACCTCCAAGATAATTTCCCATAAACTCTAGCTGAACCTGGGAAAATATGGGCCACTCTGCATGCTGCAGTAGATGAATGTGACCTCCATTTATAAATATTTTCTGTGGTTTAAGGCATTCATTGACTCTTTTCACTGTCAAGGAAATGAAGGAAATACATTTCAGTAGCACTTTACAGAATGTACTTACCTTCAGTCATTGCTGTAAATATGCAGTGCTCATATTTTCCCTGTGCAAAATAAATCAGAATGTTTTGCCAGTTAGCTCACTCAAGTCTCAAGTTATGACTAGTGTCAGTTTTTCCCTTGTTAATAAACTTCTTCACTACATCATATTTTTAATGCATTTGACTGTTTCACAGTTATAGTTAATAAAGTGCTGGAATAAAATCAAGGTCTGCTGAGTATCATTTTCATGTTTTGTTTAGAACAGCATGGCTCCCATAAATAATAATAACAGGATTTGTAAAGTGCCTCACCCCCGCAGTGCCTAAAGTCCTGAACAGAGGAATGAGTGCAGGATTAGAGGTGTCAGTCATTGGCATATAATGACAAATAAACAAATGAAACACGATCATATGGAACCTAGGGAGAATAAGAAGAAAAATAATAAAGAAAGACCACAGAACCAGCATGTGGGAAATAGCTTAAAAGTCAAGCATATCTAAAAGGAGGTCTTCAAAGGTGGAAAGGGATGAAAGAAGACAAAAGAAAGGCATGAGCATGCCAAGGAAACTGTTACAGCAGAAGCAAGGCTAGCTGCAGATCTCAGGCACTGCAGAAGTACATAGACACAAACACACTCTCTCACATGCTCTGGGGGTGACTCCAGACCTTTGGTACCCCAAATTTGCTAGGATGATGTCAAGAAACTAGTAATTACATTATCAGAGTCTCATTAGGTCTGCTTAGCAAATGTTTGGGTATTAGTGGTATCTGTGACTTTCAAAATTGAGGCTGATGTCAAAGGTAAACACTAATATCTCTCTGGCTTGCTAGCCCTGAGGTTGCTTGCCTTCGCTGTTGAACAACCGCCAAGATTCTACAGTTGCTTGCATATTTGGGTTTCAGGGAGATCTCTGGCTTCAGGTCTCTGACTGGCATGGAGGATAGCAATGTATGGCCTTGCTGAGGCTCCTGGCTTACCAGTTATGGTGCATTTGGTCCATGCAAAATGTACATGAGCTCTCTCAGAGGCTGCTGGCTCAACACTCACTAGTGATTAAAAGAGATCAAAAGAGGAGACAGTGTCTGGAAGCTCTGGAGCTTCTGTGTGGCCTCAGTCTCCTCTTTTCTTGTGGATGCTGCATCTCCACTGAGGGTTTTGTCATGTCAGCCTTGTCTATGCGACTATATGGTAGTCTGCATAAGGCCTAAATATCTGCTGTATTTTTCTTTTGCTTTCTACTCCTTTGTTCATCTTTTTGTCCTTGCTCCCTCTTTTGAGTCTGTCATCATTCCTTTCCCCTTCTGAGAACACCATTTCATCCTCTTCTCTTTCTCTTCGGTCTCCATCACAGCTTTCCTTCAGCATACTGCCTCTACAAATCCTTTTCTCAATTTTTGCTTTCATTTTTCAAACATCACAAAATGTCACCCAGACAAAGCCTTATTGCTTTCCCAGTCTATCTGGCTCTGGGTTCTGATGTGCAGTTTTCCTTGCACTGTTGCTCCCTCCCATGATCCCCACAGAGTGTAGGTGGTATGTCTGTCCCTCCTCATGCTGCCAGCAACACCCACTGTGCTGCAGAAAACCTGGACAGGAGTCCCTACCCTGTTCTGGTTTCTTAGCTTCTCTGCCACGGTGAGCACTGCTGTGTGGAAGTACAGAGCACATGGTGACAGCGACTGCTTTGGAGACAGAATGGCTGGAGAAAAAGACCTCAGGAGAAAGCTGCTCCCTTATCACATTTCTGCAGTTACACCTTGAACCAGAACATGCGTGGTGAACTGACTAATTTGAATGAAACTGGTTTAAGTGGGTTTGGATTTCAACTAAAAATATTCACTCAGCCCTGGCCACAATCCTTCATATTGTGTCTGTAGAGTTTATGGAAACACAAAGTTAATTGCTTGGGTGTTTCCAGAACTTCTCTGGTATTTAATTTAACATGAGACATGAGGAAGTGTGTTTGCAGTAGAACTTAAGTTCTTTTTTACGTGCTCAGTTTATAGTACACAAATGTTATTTTTATAACAAATTCTTCCTGGTCACTACACAGTAACTGACAGTTCTGATTCAGATTGAATACAGAGGTTGCTCCTCTCAATGCAGTCACCCTCTTAGCTGGCACACTGCTGTGATAGCACTTCTAGTTGCAGTGTAATTGTTCTAATGGAAAGAAGACTGTATTGCCCAGGGCTGATCTGATATTGCTAGCATGTAGTTGCATATTAAAGAAAAACATGGACATAAGCAATCAAAACAGAGAGACCTAGGTGCTAGTGAATCTCAGCAAAAACATGCAGACTGTTCTTTGGTTTAAATATAATGAGTCTACAAAAATGACCACCCAGATTCACCTCTCTGAACTAATGATATCAGCAATGCCAAGACCATGGTAGGTCTTGGGCTGTTTTAAAAAGGTACCATATCAATGATGAAAGTGAACAGTCTGACAGTGCCACTAACTTCTGCAGTGAAAATAACCCCAACTAACTCCCAAACTTGGAAACAGCAAAGAAAGAGAAGCAATATCCGTGGCTGAGCTGGAAAAAAAAAGGGAGATTAAATGAGGTAATCTTAGGTCAGTCAGATTATTTGCTGAAATCTGGCCTCAGACCCTCAGGCTGTAAGACTACCTAGGAGGAATGAAAAGGACCACCTTAGAGGTAATTTCTGAAAAGTAAATGAAAGATTTCTAATATGATTTAAGAATTATTTGTTCACACATCTGTACAAGTAACACCTCATATATTAGGCAATATGCATTAGCTGCAGCTTTATCTATGTCTCTTGTCAAGAAGGATCAGGCTTTGTTAATCTACAGGCTGCCAGGAGAAATCTCTGTCACTGGAGGTATAAAAAACTTGATTTGGCATGGGCAAGCAATCTGACTTCAATATTGGCCCTGCTTTGAGCAGAGTATCAGTTCACAAGCATCCAGGGTCCCATCCAATCTAAATTGTTCCATGTCTTTATATGTTTGCCCTACCTAATTTCTGATATAGAGTTTCAATGATAAAAAAAAATCCAACCCAAATTTTACATTAAAAATAGCATTGGGTTTTTCTTAGGATTATCTTTTAATGTGTTCGTTTATTTACTTATTTCAACTATGAAAAATTTCAACGGACAGTTATGTCTGGCTTTTATCACTCTGATTTTTTGTATTTAAAAAAATGCATATGAATCATCAGGTTTGTAAAGTATGTAAGAATTCATACATAGAGATGAAATACACATTGGTTATTAATTGTTGGTATTAATTATTTGTTTTAAAACAGATGTAGAGGTAAATATCAGGGAAATATAAAATGATCAGTTCTGCACTTTTCCTTTGGGATATGAAGCAGCAAAGCAGCAGCAGAGATTATGGAAGTAGTACTTTGTCCATGCAGTACTTCTGGAAGCAGTATCTTCAGCCAGGAGAGGAAAAGGAGGAATCAAGTTTTTGTACTGCCACAACTCTCAGAGCTTACCTTGACAATCACTTCCTTGTCCACGAGACAGCAGATATTGAAGGCCAAGGATCTTTCTCACAGAGATCTGTAACAATGCTCAGCTACTTTATTGATAGCTTCTCTGATCTGAATTGACTCTTGCTTTTTCGATCTCTGCTGCGAGTCTTCAAAAGTTAGTACTCTTCTGTTTTCTCCCTGTATGCATACTAAAGGAATTCACATGCCTCAAGCCATGTATTTTCCAACTTCCCTTAAATGTGGTCCCTGAGGAATAAGTACCCACTGTGTGATGGAAACTTTGATGTGCCTTGAAACTTGTGAGGTTGCTATTTGAATATTTCTTTTGGCCAGTTCATCTGCAGTTGCCTCCTAGCCTTTGATATACCTGACTCACATTATTTCTCAGTAATGCTAGTTAATCATCCTTTAAGGGACCAAACTCCTCAAAATGGAGTTGGTTTAGTTTTAAAAATATTGAATAAAACCCTTCAATTTTGTCTTGAATATCTTCTGTTTTGTCCATCACCCCCTTCATTCTGCAGGTTGGACCTGAATTGCATTGCTTAGGATAGGTGGAGCTCTCTATTACAAACTTTTCACTCCTGGTTTCTCTATTTCCATGTCAAACTTATGAACATGTGTATTTGCTGCCTGTGGGGTGTTACAAATCCCCTCAGAGCAGACCCAGAAAGTAGTTCAGGTCTGTTGTTTCATAGGAAATTACAAAGGTCACATTAAGAGCATGTACTTGTCTTAAAGGGGTCAATGGCAAGTCGTGACTGCTGATGGTATTGGAAACACAGCAGGTAAAATGCATTTCGTGTTATGAAGAGGACAAACAGCAAGCATAGACAGATAGCCTTTCCTTCACTGAGGTATCTATTGCCTCTGGACAAACGACTTTACTTAAGAAAACTCTACATCTAACCTATGGTCTCACATTACCTTTAAAAAGAAAAATAGACTCTGGAAAGTAACATAAAACATTCTCAAATCAAAACTATTTTATCACAGTCAAACAACTCAAAGTGGTTAACAAAAGCTTTCCATTTCAATTAATGATGACAAGCAGAAAGTACAAGTTTGTTCTTGGAAGGGTAGAAGGTAGCTAACAAAAACCACAGGTGACAAAGGAAGTTTGGGAATTGTTTTATGAACTGTTCCAAGCAGAACTTTAATCATTTGACTTGTCGGCTAGCCCTGAGGACTCTGTTTTGCCCAAGCATATTTTCCAATATGTGTTTAAAGTTAGAATTTTGTTTAACTTTTAACTTCAACACAAGCAATCTGCACTACAGTTGTTCCAGTAAGTGCCTGGAGAGATCTCCAGAGATTTGTTGCCCTCAGTGGGAACAGCATTCTCTATTTTCTGTCATGTATAATAAGAAAAGAGAAGAAGCCAAGAAAATGCAACATTCAGCCTTTATTCTGCCTCCCACATAGTCTGTTTTGTTAAGCACTTCCTCTGAACAGAGTTTTCATGTTGCTACTTGCATTATCTTCTGCCTTCTCTTTCAGGAAGCTGTCCATCATAACAGCCTTTTGCCATATTCATTTGAGATAGCAAAATTTACTACAATACCCATGGCCTTCTAACCTTGTTAGTATTTTATTTGTGCTCCTTACATCTGATGTCATAAGTCAACTAATGCAAAATGTTCCAAGGTCGTATTTCTTCCTGCACACTCACTACTCCCCCACGTTATTTGTTTGGGAGTCAATTTATTTTCCCCTCAGCTGTACTTCCACGTTTTAAAAAATCTGGTGGATTCTGTACAGGAGGTGTGGTTGATGTAATGGATGCTAGTCTTGTGATGACAGCAGGTTGTCATCAAAAGTGTTTTTTCTGCACCTGCGATTTCATAAGAGCCTATCCTAATAGATTCTGCTTGCTTATCAGCTTGTGTTCTGCTGTGTTTCACAACAGTGTTCATGTCTCCATCCTACATGTCAGTGGCTAGAATTTAGCACTGGAGACAGGGAGTTAATTTGTAATGTCACATTGAGACACAGTGATCTGTCATTACACTGCAGTGATTTATGTATTTGCATAGATAGTCCTGCATAATTTGCTTGGAAAAGGATCTCCATGCTTTACCTCTTGGAACACTTTAGTTCATTTTCATAACCTTCCTTGGCTATGCATATTTGTCTGTCTCTGCCTGTTTTGGCCAGGTTTTGGCCAGGACAGAGTTAATTTTTCCACAGTACTCACGAGGGGGTGGAGTCTGGAGCCATATAGGCCCGTCTAAGTTGTTGTTCTGCACCGCCCATGTCACCACCGGAGGACGGTAGTAAGGGATTCGTGTTTCTGAGTGAGGTGGGCGTGACGTCCGGTCCTGACAACTTGGCAGGTGTAGGGTCCATCCCCCATTGTTCATTGTCTAAGCTCGATGAGCATTTTGCATTTAAATCTCCCTCTCTTTTGTGCACTGGTGTTATTAGTATTGCTGCAGTTACTGATCCTTTTCTTATCTCATCGCTGTTTCCAATAAATTGTTCTTATCTCAGTCGTAATCTCTGCCTTTTGTGCCTCACACTGGAGGGTAGAAGGGAGCTGTCTGTGGTTTTCTTTTTCATGGAAGTACTCAATTGGGGAACACCGCCTCTAACCCACAACACTGTGATAGTTCTGCTGCCATGTTTCTGCCCTTAAATGTCTGCATTGTGTAAAGGTGGAATGTGGAAAAAGTGGAATATGAATGGACCCCTTTGAATTTGTGCTGAGCTGCACAAATTGTCCTCAGGCAAAAGATATTTGCCTTGCCTTGGTTCCTGGGCTGCTGAGTGCTTCCATGCTTTCTATCTGTGACCAGCATAGTCTGTTGTTACTGCCCTGCAGTGTGAATAACTATTCTGTGAAAAGGAGGTAGTCTGCGGTGGTAGGGGTCTTTCCAATGCTCAGCCTATGCCCTTAATTGCTGCTGTATATTCACATGGTCTGCTTCTGTAGCTTAATTTACCCTTCACATTTTCCCTCACAGGTCCATTCTTAGTCCATGTAGAGAACCCATGGTCTTCCAGTTTGATATATTCTTGTGGAATTCTGATTATCATGAGTTAAGTGCTTTTATACAGCGTGTTACACTTCTTTGTCTTCTGTATAGGGATACTGCCCTATACACTCTTTTCCATATGTAGGTGTGATCTGTTTGTGAGCCAGGTGAGAAAGCCTGTAGTATCTGTCCATTCCAATAAAATGACAAATATTTTCAAATCTTTGCCTCATATGAGTTTGTCCTCAGATTTTTTTCCAGCCCATCATTTACCTCCTTTGTCTTTTATTTATGCGTTTTCTTCTGCAGAATTACAGAGCCACCATCCCCTTTGTGATTTCTACTCTTCTCTGTACTGTTACCCCTGTGAAAGGGGAGTGCCAGCTTTGCTTAGGCTTAGCAGTTGGGTATAAGTGATATAAACTCTCTAATCTCATCTTGAGTTCTTTGCTGCATTCAGGGAAGACTGCTGAAGCACTGTCCTTGGAACAGCTGTATCCCTTGTTCTTCCTCCAGAAGAAGAGCTGGGTCCTGTGGAATTTGCTTGTTGCAGAAGTCAGTAATTTTTATGCAGTTTGGCAATGCGTGAACCTGTAATTTTGTCAGAAACCTGATTATAACTCTTGAAAAGAAACTTCATGAAAACAACACTTTTCTGTGCTAAAAATGTGTCCAGTGCTCTTTTAGGAAGTAATTGATTTCTTCTAGCTGGCTGCTGCTGAAAAGTGCTGTGGTAATGGATGTGGTGGCCTGTGTACGTTATGCTTAAGATGCAGGCTTGTCTTTTTTTTTTTTTTTATTTCACTCCTACTGAAGCATACAGTGGTTTTGCAGCTGTTTTAGTGCAATCTGAAGAACGTGCAGCTGCTGAATGCATTATCTTTCATATCCCAGAGCTGGTGTGATTATTGTTTTAAATTTTGGATTTTTTTTTCCTTCAGTGTTCTCAGTTTCCAATTTCATGTACCAGCAATAATGGACCTGTTTCAAACTTCACGTCCAGTCCTGAGTGTAGACAAAGAGAGAGCAAACTCAGCGTATGACATAGATTTTACTTCTGTGCCCCATGTACACTGTCCTTTCTAACACTGAAAACAGTTTCAGGATTCCTGGCTGTTACTGTGTACATATATCTATATATTGTAAGATTTTAAGGTGAGGTAGTGATTACTACAAACAATCCCAACCAAACCAAACTGAAAAACAATTGTAAAAGAAGAAGTTATGGAAAAGTAAGTTTTTCAGGTCTCAATCAGCAACACCAACAGTCTTCACAATCTGAACAAAAAAATGGGTTTGGTTACATAAACCATAGTTTCCAATGAGTAGGTGTCAGTGTCCATACAGAGTCAGCAGTAATTGGTATGTGACAGCCCCAGGAGGGTCAGGATTAAGTACAGTCACAGAGTTGTGCTCTTTCCCATGCAACTGGTTCAGTGAGAACCAGATGAAGGTCCAAGGTAAAACCAATACTAACAGATTTGCACCATGTTTCCTGCTTTGAAAGTAGGTGCTTTCCAGCACTGTTAATGCACTGTCAGCCATTATGCCTAAATTCACAAGCCTCGTCAGAGCTCTTTTGGTAGAGTAGGATATGTCACAAAATTTGAAGCTTCACTTCATTTCTGATAGCTCTGCCATTTTTAATCTGAGAAAATCCCATCAGATTTGTCAAAGTTGAAATTAATTTCTGCTTAAAAGTTAAAAAGATTAAAAAAAAGTTAAAAAGGTAGAAAAAAAAAGTTATGCTGAACTTATCCTGTGCTGAGGTATAGAAATGAAGGTTTAAGTATGTTTTGTGTAAATCTTAATGTTTTAGTCAAGAAAATGTGATGATTTTTCTCACAAATGGAGTATACTCTGCATTCTCCTGTAGTCCAAACAGGATATCTTTTATGACAAAATCAGGCCAGACTGGGGTTCTAGTGACAGGAATTTATCCTACATTTTAGAGATTATCATTCCTTTACCAAAGTTTGAAGATTTAGATGCCAAAGCTGCTACAATGACTTCTCAGGAGAGCTGATTACCATCCCAGACCACTCTGCTCAGATGTTCTCAATGTTCACCCACAGAAGCATTAACTCCTTCCACTGAGAGAGGGCCCAAGAGGTGTGAAGGTGCTGCAATTCTTGACAGGCATTATTTTCATACTGACTGGTCTGGGAACAGACATGGAACCTAAATCCAAAGGAATGGTGAAGGTGAAGGTAACTGAACTCATTTAAAGGGCAGATGAATAGATTAAAGTATTCCACACTGATCCATCAGAAAATTATTTTGGCAACTGAACTGCTGCCTGTTTCTGCCTCTGAAGACTTTTGCTTCTGTCACACACAATAGACTGAATCACCTACCACCTGTTGCCGGATTTTAGCCAGTTCAGGGAAAAACATGAAACTGAATCAGGAACCTGGTTATAATTCCCTGAATTACACTTCTCAGTACACAACCCTGATGCTGCAGTCAGTGTCTGGGACTGTTTTGTTATATATCAGCCAAGAAGAACAGTCTACAGCATCTCATGATCTCACTCCTCCTATTATCTCATTGGCATTAATGTAGGGACATGGCAGAGGAAAACCGTCCTGAGGGGATCTCACAGAGGCTGCCTCATCTTTTCAGCTGCTTCTCAGAACCCATGTCACCCAAAAATATGATGCTAGCATCATATGCTAACAAATAATTGAAGAACACCTCAAGGGTTTCCACCTGTGGCTTGAAGGGAGTGAATACTGGTGGAAATGGTGGCAAATAGAAAAAAGAAGAAAAAGGGATATGGATTTTGTAGGTGTCCTGTCAGAAATGATGGATACTCTAAGAACATACTGCCTTCATTGCGCGTACTTTTCTGACGGTTCTACTCTTTGTTCCAGAATGCGCTGAAAAGTGAAATCATGTATGTAATTCTAAAGCTGCCTCTTTTCTTAATGCTGCTTGTATTTTATCATCAGGCATGGGTCAACTGCCCAGCAAAAGGGACATGACTATTTTCTTTCTTTGGAAGAAACTGCACGCAGTTTTGGTGGTTAGGAGAGTAGAGGGACTAAGTGCGTTGACTAGAGTCAAACATAAAAAACCAGTGTCTAAGGAGTGATTATAGGTGGCAAAGATTATCTGTGAAAGAAGTCCTCTCTCCAGCCTTGAAAGTGACATTGTCCCAGGTGAAGGAAAGCAAGCAGCCTGGAAAAGAAACACACATTTTTTTCCCCATCAGAAGTGATCTTTAAAATTTGGGAGACATTTATCTTGGACTCTGACTTCTTTTTCACGTATTTTCATGCATATACTAAAAAACCAACAATCTTTGAAGGGCAAACACGTCCATCAGAGGTAGGAGAAGAGTAAATGAAGCTATTCTCTTGTCACAGTGTTAAATGGGAAAGCTTCTTGGCATTCTGGTAAAGATGGGTTGACAAAGAGATATGGTGTGACATATTGTTCTGTGGGACAGAATCTGATATTCTGAAAAGTGGGGTTTGTGTGCTGGTGGGAACCTGGATGAGGAAACCATTCATTCTTCAATGAGATTGTATTCCCTTGTTTCTCATATACCTCACAGAGGAGATAATGTGGGCAAATAAATTGCTACTAGTAGAAGTGCATTTTCATTCAAGGTTTCTGCTTTCCTGAGTTTGGACAGATATTTTTTATTATAATTACATCTATAAACAAAACATTGTGCAAAGAGAAATTACCACTGTTCCTACTACTTTATAGTATCTCTCACAAAGCGTATGCTCTGTACACAGAAAAGTGTAGAAATAGAATTGTAATTAAAAATAAGAAGTAAAATATTGCTTGACTATGAATAAAGTGTTGGGTCAGAATAAGACTCCTTTGGGATTACTTCAGTCCTCAAAATACAGTTTTCTTATCCTATTCAAGGCATCTTACTAGATTTCTTATAAAATGGAGAGATTGAATTTCATTGGGATTCTCAGTCTACTCTGACCTTTTAAAGTAAACCATAATAAAAAGAGAAGAAGAATCTGACACCATAAGAGTATGCCATATTTGGGCCAGCAGGTGATATTCTTTGATATTTGTGGTGACCATCAATCTGTCATTTCTCTGCATTGTGTACACCAGTATCAGAGACAAACCAAAACAACCCCAAACCCTCTGAAATATTTTAAAAATTTCTATTCTCTCTCTCCTCCCCCCCCCCCCATCCCCCAGGAATAATTCTTTAATTTCAAAGATCAAAGACTGATACCCTATGTGGGTCTGGCACAAAAACCTACATCTCCTTAAACTGTTAAATATTTATTTGTTGCCATTCAAATGCCAGACATAATCAGTTAGAAATTCTTACAGACTTTGATGGCTGTGGGAGATGTTCATGACACTCATGTCTTTTCCAGGTTATGACTAGGTTGCCATATGACATGATTTCATAGGTTTATTTTGGGTTTTGTCCTGCTTATGCTGGAGTCTGTTATGGTTTTGGCATGGATTTTAATAAAAGCAAAACTGGTCATTCTTTGTATTTCATGACAAGGTTGAAAAAAAAAAAGCATATCTGAAAACAGAGACCAAAGCATTTAATGGTAAATGATAGCAGATTCATCACCAGGTTAGACATTTGAAATATGGCAGCCCACTTTGAAAAGTTACAAAACCCATTGCCTACCATTATTCTCTGCAGAGGATCTGTTGCATCTGTCTGTCAGTTCATATGTAACTTGAATCTCTCGACAAAAGGAAAGGGTAAAATAAAACGCTGTGTAAAAATCACTGTGGACTTGCAATGTACCCAAATATGATACTTGAGTTCAAAGAATGGTGTTTGAACCAGACTACTGTTACTGACAAACATGTTATTAATGTTCAACCATCAAATGCTTTTGATTAAAGAGAGAAATCCTGTAGCACTAAATAATACTATTTCTCTTTTTTTTTCTCCCCTTATGCTATAGTGGAGGTACTTAGAGAAAGGTAAACTGCTTTTTTAAAAAGAAGATTAATTGCACCTGCACTGTATTTCTATCCTCTTTGGACATGAAGAAAAAAAGAGAAGCTGACTTGATAGTATTTTATTTATAAATGGCACAGAAATATGATCCTTAGCTACAGGAGCTAAATGAACAATACATAATGCTCTATGAAGCATACATGAATGCTGTGTCTCATTGCACTGAGAATCCCAGCTATGTTCTGGCCATTTTTAGGACAATTTTAGAAAAAAAAAAAACAAAACAACACAAACCACACAAACAAAAAACAGGAGAAAAGATTTGGCCCTGTTTGTCTTGCCTAGAAGCATGTTGAAGGTACTCAGAGAAGTATTTGATGGGCCTTGATATTCTACAAACCCCAGACAAATGTGTGAGCTTTTCAAAGGTATTTAGTAGTCTTAGGAGATAGATAGATAGATGCTTCTGAACTTTTCAGATACACCAAGGCAAATGTAATGCCGAAGACCTAGGATAAACTGATGCCAGACATGTTTGAAAATCCCAGTGAATCTGCAGTCACATGCTTAGATCCAGAGACACATTTATATGACTGTCCCAGTATTGTCAACACTGGCCCAGAGCTCATGCAAAGTTGAATATCAGCAGAGATATGCACCATTTTATGCACACTTGAGCATGGTGTGTCCTTTCACCTTGTGACTACTAACTGCAGCTCAGATTTTGTGTAATGACATTGGCCTGCTCCTTTTGCATGTCACCCTGTGTCCTCTGGTGTTCTGGGTCCATGATGCTGGATCTAATTCTTGCTAGCTCACACGTTTTAGGTTCTCACCTTTCAGTTCTCTATCTGTTTATGTCTCCCAGTATATGCCTTGATACATCAAATTCATTCTCCTCAGTCAGCAGACAAGTCACAGTTCGGTGGAGGACATAAGTTACGAGGAGAAACCTACGGGGAGAGGGTTCAACTTAGGCAGACCTGCTGAAAGTCCATCTATCATTGAAGCTGCTGTGCATGCGTTGTTATGTGTTAGTGTGGCTGAGATCCTCCAACAGCATAAGGCTGTGATGCATGAGCAGATGAAGTGTACATGTGCTGCAGTTTCTGGACACAAACTTCCATTACTGTAGCTGGATCACTAGTGATAAGACAGACCATGGGCTGAATATCCCCAGACTGCTGAGGGTGGAAAGGTAGTGATGAAGGTCATCGTTCTCATTGTGCCTGTAATCAGGTAGATAAAGATCAAACTGCATCAAACAAAATCAAGATGCCGATCATGCACGAAGAGCCATAATTACAGACTTCCACGCTTGCACAGAATTCAGTTGTACTTTTACCCTTCCAAAATGATCCTGGAAGAGGACTGGGGTGTCAGAGAAGTAACAAATGTCACTTTTTCTTGTTGCTGCTGATTGCAGTGACAGAATGCAAGAAATGAATATATTCAGTGAAGTTGTTTTTTCCATGTGAAGTAGAGCACTGTTTCTTGAGTTACACTTCTTTGGCTGAGTCAAGCATTTCCTGTGAGGACTGGATGAATTCATGCTCAGGCCCTGATCCTGCAATCTGATCTAACTGGGGGAGTTACGTCTTGTGCAGAGATGAAAAGCCCTCACAGGATCTCTGCTTAGGTGAAGAGGTCTGCCAGGGTAGAACTGATTGCTGAACTGGAACCAGCAGCTGTAAACCAAAACTGACTCAGAATAAAATACATAAGTAGAACTGCTTCCACCTCTTCTCCAGTCTTCAGAGGGCTTTGAAAACCCACTGTGCTCACAGGAAAATCATTTTTCAGTGGTTTGTTCCAACGAACTGTTTTCAAAGTTTTCTACATTTTCGGCTGACTTACTGTGTTTTATTACATTTTTTTTTTAGCTTTAACTTGAGCAGTGTTCCGCAAACTGTAGACAAAGCTGCAATTTGAGAAGTTATTTTCCCTCTGCAAAACAGTTTGCAATTTTTCATTGCATAAGGAGTTGTAGGCAATCCTAAGGTGCTTGTGGAGAATATGATAAATTTGCAGGGCATACTGTACTTAGAGAAAAAAGATGGAAAAGTTCCTCCACGCTTATTTTCTCCCCCATTTATAATCATTAGGCTTTAAATGCCCCATACATCTCTGTCATTTAGATAAGAGGCATTGATTGCCTAACTGCTGCACAGACATTTCACACACCTGGTTTTAGATGACATTTCAGGGGTAGAAAGAGAAGGAAATACTGTAAAAAGTGTTCACAGTTTGCAATGTCAAACTTTATTACATAAAGTCATAAACAACCCCAATTAGAAGAAAGCATGTTCATAGCCAGGGTTTTAAGCCAGTTCTGGCTTCCTTAAATGTTTCCTGCAGTTGAGAAGGCATTGGGATATATAAACTGACCCCTGATTTATAATAAAACATTGTAAAGTTTTAGAAAAGCTTTGCTTTTCCGACTGATTGATTTCTTGTTAATGTCCAGCAAAGCCTGAGGAAGGGGTTAAGTAGAGGTCTTGAGGGACCACTTGACATCTGCTACACTTGTGACTTTTTGATCTTGTTTTTTTAACTTGCTTTGAGGGATGCCTTACAGTAAAGGCCATGTGTGCCTGAGCATGTTTCCCAGAGATGGCCAGGGCTGGGAGGGGCAGAGTGGCCAGGGGAGAAAACAACTCCTTGATGACAGATCAAATAAAGGCAAAAAAAAAAAAAAAAAGAGGAGAGGGGAGATTACATGCTCTGTAATCATGATAATAGGAAGGAAAACACTGGGGGTCTCAAGTGGGAAAACCTTTGTCCAGAGGAATGTAAGAGTCAGGGACAGTTTGATATTATAAACCATGAGCACCTCTGAGAGCAGCCCTTGTCCTCTCCTCTGTGTGCAAACAGCCAGCCCTAGGCCTTGTGATGCACTTTTCCTGGGAACCACAGGCCCTGAGGTGGAGGCCTGGGGCCCTGAGTAGCCCTGGGGTCCCAGCAGAGCTCTTGGCACTCTGTGAGGTGAGTGGAAAGCTTGGGGCAGGTAGAGGGAGGCCATGTGTCTCCTGGAGAAAGCCACTGAGCTGGCCTCTGATCACTTTGAAGCATGATATCTACCTTCTGCACTTCTTCCTCCCAGCCTGTTTTATTTTTCAGCACCCACTGTTGTGTCCCACCCTTAAGGGGAAGGAAGCACTGAAGATTCATAAATGCTTGTGGTTGAAAAGAATGACAGAAGTCAGAGGGTTCACAAAACATCACAAAGTTCTATTAGAAAATTACACACTTGGCATGGAGATTGATATATTAGTCCCTGATCTACTATATAAGCACAAGGCGGTGGGTTTTGGATAAAGGGGTAGGGTGAATGCGCAGTCCATTCTTTCAGACCTTTTTGGAAATGGGTGGGAGTGCTTTGGCAGTCTTTCGTGGTCTTGACCCCCCCTACAATCCCTGCCCACTTCTAGGGCTCATTCCTGCACTTCTGTAGTACTGTGTTGTGCTTATCTCCAGGAGCTTGAACAAGGATGTTTGTCCTGGAAAAGTGTTGTCCAACCTCTGCGTGGCCCCTTCTTCAGCTGCATCTTGTTGTTTCTCATGGCATGTTATTACCAACAATCCTTGGTTGGCTCCACAGCCATCCAGCTATCAGTGTTTGACATACACATTAACTTCTTACCTTCTGGGGTTCTACATCTCCTCACTGTCCCCAACAAGTTGTGGCTCTGTTAGTTAAGTAGAGGTTGCTTACAAGAAGGCAGTTCAGCTGCTTTGTGGCTGGACACCGTGGTAAGGGCTGCCACTGGCAGCATGGAGATGTCTACCCTGGAGGCACCTGCTTTTGTAGCATGGGCACTGAGGTCTCTGAGACCCACGAGGAGACATGAGTGGATGGGACAGCATCCTCCAGCCATGGCCTCTGGGCACCATGGCAGCAGTCTTACTCCTTTAGCTGACTGACCTCCATTCCCAAACTATGTCTCAGTGATGAACTTGGTGAAGTACTGGCCTCTAGAATCCCGCAAATGTGGATGCTTGAAGTTGCACTCAGGTTTAAACCCAACAATATGGTTCCAGGTCTGACACTAAGACACTAAGGGGCAAGAAGGCCACCTTGACACGAGTAGGAGGGTCAATTTCCTTCTGGTCATCCCACTTCTTCTTTGAAACCGCTATTTCCCAGGAATAGGTGTATCACATCTCCTTGTTATGTGGAATTTCCCCAGCTCTCACAGCTGTGATAAATAGATGTGCAAAAGCTGCAGGCTGATGTGCTGGCATCTGGAAGTTGCACAGTGACAAGCTCAAATGAGAAGTCATCTTGCTTTCATGTGCCACGATTTCTGCAAAGCTGGGGTCTCCAGTGAGGACTTAAACTAATCTCACGTAGTTTATGAGTGAAAATCCATTTACAATGAGAATGACCCCCACTGACCAAAAGTTTAAACAAATGCCCTCCGTATGCATTTCCTACAGTGGGGATCAAGTTCCATAGGTATGATGTAAGTAGGCCTCAAACAAGCCTCTCACCTATACATGGAACAGAAATCATTTGCAAAGAAACCTGAAATGACAGCCATATGCATGGAACATTTTATATGCTACAGCCAGGCTTGCAGACCCCAAGGAGGAGGATCTTCTGATCTGAAGATGGAATTGAAAACAGGTGCTCAACATGCTGCACATAAAAAAGTATACAGGCAATCTGGGAGCTCTCCAGAGATTCTTTCAACTTCTGAAAATATGGAGACAACTTCCCAGCCCCCAATCCCATGCTTTCCCCGTAATTCCCCTGCTCCCCCTCCTCCCAGAAATGGTGAAAACTGCTAGGCCATCATGATGCTTCCCCATTTAGTGAAAGAAAATGTGAAAAAGATTAAGGAGGATCCATCAAAATGTCAGCCTGATCTTGAACTGCTGGGAAAAAAGGCTTTTTTTAATTCAAGTGTCTGTCACAAAGACCTGAGTGACCTTGTTTTGCAAGTGAAAGCCTTTGACTGTGACCCAGGCATGCCTCCTATGTCCAACTCCTATTTAGCAAATAAACTAAAAGTACTGTTCATGTTTATGGTAAACACCCGATTAAGTTCTACCAGAAAAAAAAATACAGCTGGATAATACAGGATCAGATTAGGTTTCCTTCTTATTTGTTGTCACCAAATGCTCCCAATCTTTTGTTCTGAGGCTCGTTAAGTGGATGTTTTAAAATGGTGCAACAGACAACCCAGCTGTATTTCATTTGTAGATAATGGATGCAATACATGTAATAACCCAACTAGATATGTTGACTCATGAGCTAATTTAGGTATAGATGTTACAGCACTTGTGCAGCTGGAAATGTTGCCATCACACAAATCAGTTGCAGATTAACGGAGTCAGGTCCCTGTCTGCACTAAAAAGAGATAAAAGGCCACAGTCAAATATAAAAACAAGTTCCAATGGCTTATTGTAAGTTTAAACAGTATCTGAAAATGTTTTCCCAACCACAATGCAAACTGTAATATGAACCTGGAATCGCTTAACTATATGGTGATTTGGCAATTTTATCTATAGTGGATCCATAAAGCTGAGAACATGGATAAGCACAAAGGAGCATAGCCTGTTATTTAGAAGGTGAGACAGGGGTGAGCATTTCTACTTTTACTGTTCACTCTGATACTGAGTGATGTTAGTAAAGCTACCAGCTTCTCCGTTTCCTGGAGTGGGTTCTCAGGTATGATATATTTAGTAATTACTACTATAATCGATATTACTATTTTGGTAGTACTATAGTTACTACTGCTGCTACTAACTCTGGGACCTGCTGTCATTTGGTGGCATAACTGAATACTTAGAAGGTAGTGCTGGAGCCAGAGGCATCTGGAATCTCTTTTCACCTCTACATGCTCCTGGTACCACATGCACCCTTTGCCTCATCCGTGAAAGCGGATTAAAAATTTGTATGCATTTTCTGGATCCTTTTTGCAATCTCTAGTGGAAAACAAACAAATATGCAATTCTGAAGTACTATTATGACTACTCTTGTCACTAACAGCATAGCAACATTTAAATACTGACTGTGTACAAATGTATTCCCAACCATTAACTGTTGGGTCAATTTATATATGCCTCTGTGTTCAGTGCAGTGAACTGGATGCTGCTGATCAGTTCTCCTGAGGAAAGTAATGGATGGATCAAAAACTAGCTCCAGGAGGAACAAGAAAACTAGGACTGCACTTCTGTAAATATATGCCTCAAAGCTGGGTTGTCTGATGCCTTCTGAAGTGTAAACACTGACCATCCCTCTCTTTGAGATGTTCACCCATGTGGAGTCCCCGAGGACAGATAAGGATTAAGTGCAGACTGAAGCTTCTGCCTCATTACTTTTCCCCCTCTGTTTTACTCTCTCTTTACAGAAAACCCATGAAAGTATTTTGCACTGCAACCTCTGCACATTGGTTAAAACTGACAAGCAATGACAAAGTATCAGCACTCAGCAGTACAAACAGGTAAAGAGGCACATATAAGTACATTTCCTCAGGAAACAGCCTAAAAACTGTTTCCTTGACTTATTTCTACCAATCCAACATCTTCACTGTATTTGCTCTCCGTCTAGTGTTGCTTGTTTCAATAATCATTCACAAGGACTAAATTGGAAATAGAAATGGGTGAGACAAAAGTTTTCAAAAATTTTCAGGTTGTTTTCTTTTTTTAATTTTTTTTTTTTAATATGAGTCCATTATAGGAAATAATTTGGGATCTCTCTGAATGTTATTTGCCAGGAAAAAAATCACAGTTTTGAAACTATCAGATCAGGTTGAGTATTTCCAGACTGGCAAGAAAATGCTAGCCAGACCATTTTCTTGTGAAAATGGAGACATTTCTATGGCTGGTATTTGATTCAGCAATTTCACAGCAATGGATCTAATGCAATTTATCTATGGTTTTAGAGCATCCAATTTCAATCACTCCTAAAGAATGCCATCATGAGTTTATTATGCAGTTCATATCATTTTCTCTGTGAACACGGGAAAAGGAAACTCTTGGCCGGTGAGGAACCATAGGAAATTTGAATTAGTATTAGAATCCACAGAATGATATATGTATAAATTTATATACATAAACATGTACTTGAACTTCATTTTTTAGTTTGTTACTATTGATTTGGGTTTGGGTTACTGGAATGATTGCTGATTGAATATGTGTATTTAACTGCTAGTTGCTGGTAGATGAGCAGAAAACCATACTCAGTAATATGCGGTAGAGGTAGTACATCTTGGAATTAAACACTTCTGAGGCGTAAGTTGCCATATATGAGTTATTTTTTGAGGAAATCCTGCTTCTCTGACTATAACCAAATATGACCTTATGAGAGGCAACATGTGGCAAGGACAACCAACAGCAAAAACATCCCATTCCATCCATAGGATATTGAGGAACTGCTTCTTGCATTTCTTTGCAGTGTGAAGAAACCAGGATTTACCTTGAGTATCCCATCTTAGTTAAAGGTGGATATGAGTACAGATCCTTGTTGATTTTAACCTCCTTTTTCTTCAGTCTTGTTCCTTCTGTTTAATATAACAACATTTGACTGAAGTTGCCTAGTTGTTTTCATATTTATTGCTGATTATATGGTCTGAGAAGGAAAGGCAGCATTTGCTTAACTCCAGCTGTACTTTATTGAGAATGCCTAGCTGACCTACAGGATGAAGCACAAGAATGGAGATTTTGAAGGAGCACTCCAGAGAGGTTAAAAGGGTGGATAAAACTGTGAGTTATAGATATGCAGCAACTGGCCTTAACCTGAAACCATGTTAGGATGAGTGGTGTGTGTAGAATCACATCAGTTCCAGAACATGGAGTTCAAATCCACGATGCTTCAAAGCAATGGTTTCTATTTCAATGCAAATTTGACAATGATAGATGTTAATCACACTCCTTAACAAAGAACCAGAGGCATAAAAGTGAGTAGTGTGTCATATGAATCCCATAAAATAGAAAAGGCCCACATGCAGTAGATATACTTAACTTCTAGGGAAACCAATCAACACCTTCAATATGTGGCTACATGGTAGCATGCAATACTTAAAACTTACTAGAGCCTGCAGTTAAAACAAGAAGAATACGGTTTTACAAAAATGTCAATAGGGATTTTTACAACTGTAGGAAAAATAGAGCAAAAGTAGTCTCTGAACTGAGATAGCCTTCTTGAAAACAGAAGTGTCAAGAAAAGAAAATACTAATTCTGAAAAAGAATTATTTTTTTTCCATTCACCACTGTTGAGGGGAAAAAACTATGTGCTTTAACCCTGATCCTGAAAGGGTTTAATTTACTTGCCTGATTTCAGACATGAGTAGTCTCACTGACTTCAGACAGAGGATAGTCCTGCTGAGATCAATGGTGGTACTCACATATATAATGTTAAGTACATGCATGCATCTTTTCAGCACTCAGATCTCAAATGCCTACCAGAGAAATAAATACACCTAGAAATAAATATCAAAGTGCTAAGTGAAATTTTTTTCCCAGCCTGAGATGAGTTTTCAGGAAATTGACACAATTGCTCATATGTGATACATTTTATCACTTTTGAATTGTGTAAGTAGAATCACTTGTGTAAAGTGCAGGAAGATTACAGTGCAAGGTGTAGGGAAATTGCAGCCTATGAGTCTTCCTCTCTGAACAATCACACATTAGTTGGGATCATCAAAGTTTTCCCAAATGTCTTTGTGAGTGGGATTGTAGGTGACGTTAACATTTATAGGCTCAGAAATTTGTCTAAGGTTCTCATTTTATTTCAATATGAACTCATGTTATGTCTGTTGAAAATTCTACTGACAGTCCCATACATGTAATTTATGACATTTCCTATCAAGATGTTTAGCTGAATTAGAAACACTTGTGAAGAAGCCCGTCTGCAGCCAGTTAAAGAGCATTTTTGTAGCAGAGGTGAGAGCTGTTGAGGCAACAAAGGAGGACTCATCTTACTTTTATTCCAACGGCTGTTGATCAAGCAATTGCACCATAAACTGTTTACAGCTGTGGCTTTTGTTACGGTGACAAAGAATGTGTTTAAGGGTAGACAGAAAGATATGCTATATGTTAGTTTACAATTGCCATGTAGTTTGCACACCAAGCAGCCCTAAACATATTTCTGCAACTTCCAGATTTCTTTGTGAAATGACGCTGATTTTTTTCTCTCTTCTTCATAATTTGTTTTGCTGAGCTGGTTACCTGTATGTCTGTCCTATTTTCCCATCAACACCATTGAGGCCGTGGTCATACTACTCCTCCTAGCTCACAGACTTGGTTTTATGCGAGTTATTCTATTTAAATAGATAAAACCAAAATTAAAGATGCCGACAGTTTGAAGGGCATTATTATTTCTACACTGTGAGGAATGCAGTTGACGCCAAATGAGAGAATTTTAATTGCTGAAATTCATCTATCTGAGCCTTTTATTAGATTAAACAGCTTATTTAGCTGTGCAGACCAGAGATTTAGCTCTCTGTTTTTACCCAGTTGTCTTAAAGTTTAGTTCCATACTTGTCTTCAGAGACAGGTTAATTTCACAAGAAAATGTCAAGAACTGGTTCCTTGGAAAGTCAAATCATTGCCTGCCTTCAAGTTGTCCTGCTTGGGTGCAGAAGCCAGGGTGAGGACACACGGAAGGAAACACCTCTTTGTCCCTACTGTGTTACCTGGGTACACAATGGGACACAGACCATTTATTTTACGTTTAGCTGTCTAAAACTTAGTTCTCTGTTTTAAGTCGGTAGTCCACTCTGCCTTCATGGTTAGTATATAAGCAGCTCCAGAGTTTGCCTGTCTTCAGATGAGATTTACTGCCCTCTTGAGGTATTTATCTTTCTTCTCCAAGAACAAGGTAGCTCAAAAGACCTTGTGCCCTTGTGTAGGAAGTTTGTATCAACAGCAGCCAGCTGTCACACTAAGGAACATAGGCTACAATCCTCTGAAAAAAATCCCACCACTTCCTGCACAGATGTCTTAGAAGAAGAAACTGGTAAAATCAACCTAAATTATCTTGGATTATCCTGTTGTGATGTGGCCATATGGCATTTCCTTATGTCATGACGCTCTGCTTCATGGTAGGATGCTGTAACTAGGTTTCCAAAAAAGGATTCACATAATATGAAATCCATGTTTGTTCTTACTAGAACACCGTGGACTGCACTGTCTCTGCAAACTTCAAGAGCCAAGTCTTCTAGAAAAGGCAGTCAAGCACAATGGGGTAGAATAATTGGGGTCCTGGCCAAATTTGCTTTAACATTACTAATTGCATTTTTCCTTGACCTGGTAAGACTTGCTTCAGCCTGGCTTTTGTTTCATACTCTACTGAGCTACTACCTCAGAACATTTCTTTTAATACTGCTGACTGGTGTTGCCTGGGCTTATTCTACCTGCATTATAAAGCTAGTAGTTGAGCTGGATGCACTCAGGTCTTTGAAGGCCCACAAAATTACAGCCGAAAGTCTCAAAAGGGTTTTGAAAATCATATGACCGTGGGGATGATAGTAACCTATGTAAGGGGAAGTAAGCTGTCATGTCCTTCTGCAGAAAACTCTATTGTCTCTGAGACTTCTGCTCTTGATTGTCTGTGGGTTAAACAGTTTATTTTTAAGTTCATTTTCAGATTAAAACCATTATACTTTGACTTATAAAAGCCTTTATTTCAGAGGAGTAATTTAGTTTACACTGTTTGGATATGGTCATATATGTTTGATCTTTGATATCAGGCAAGTTACACTCCATATATGCATGAGAGACACTTGCTGCTTAAGTGTTTTTTTCTATAAGAGATATTAACATATTGAACTGGAGAGAAGAGATATATTTTTGGTGAACAAAAATAAGAAAGCAATTGGCTAAAACCCCCTATTAGGATCCTTAATTAGTACCCCTTAAATAAAAAACATTACCTGCAGAAAACCATACTATGAGATAAAGATATCATGGGAACCTTCCACTAATCAAAATCTTCTGTGACTGCCTTATTAAGATACTTGCTTTAACAACAAAACATATGGTAGAAGCCTCAAGGAGATAGACCCTTTAGCTCACTGGCAACAGAAGTGTAAAATGCTCCCAGTTCCTTCAAGGATTTAAGTATTGCTTGCTTAGGGTGTTTCATTCACTAGCAAACATGGTGATTTGTGAAGCACAACTAATGTGTCCCTGGGAAGTTCAAGCATGAAATAAGACTAGGTGTGAAGGCCTGTCAGAGTCCAAAGAGATATGATTTAAGAGGAAGCACTCCCTGAAAATGTGAGGATGGGTGTTACTAACTTAATCCATATGATAACTTCTCCCCCCGAATGTATGACAGAATGTAGGGCAGAAATGCATGAGACAGACATTAGTCATTGTTCACAGGTGATATTTCTTCCACAAATTTATAAGCAAAGGTTGCTATGCTGTGTTTAAACATTTGTACAACAGATTAGTGTGCAAAGATGAAAAATAAAGGATCTACCCTATGTTTACTTGCAGATGCACATACAGCTGGAAAATTTAAAAAGCACTTGTTTTATTACAAATGTGTCTCTGCAGTCTTACACAGCAGTAGAAATAACTGAAAGCTAGGTGTCTGGGAAGATACAGAGCGGCAGGAAGGTAGCTTTCTGCCACTGATACTCTTATATGTATAAATAGATGCATGATACAATTTCTGTTGTTTTTTGCTTTCTTTTGTAGCATGATGATGGTCAGAAGCAGGATGCAGTCTGCTCTGATTTTGCTTGCATGATCCTAAGTTTTCTATTATCATCACAAAACCATAATACATGTAACACAATTTAATCTCGTATTAAACTGCACAAAATATATCTGTACAAGAACAGAAAAAACCACAACCTCTATTCAGCATACAGTCTTGGGAGACAGCCATACCTGGGAAGAGCTGTGAAGTTATCCAGTTGATCCCTCTAAACTGCAAGGCCTGATTTTGGTAGTGAAAGGCATATGGGATATTAGTTCATGGGACTGAAAGAATATGTCCTGTTTTTCTGGGACATAGTATGGGATGTGCTAGAGAAGCCTCTGGATTGTAGGGTTGACACTACACCTTGGACAGAAGTATCTGAAAAAAGGACAGTAGAGTGCAAGAGGGAGTCTTAACTCTGCTGCCCAAGTCCTTACCTGCTCCCTGCTACATTTTGTCTGTCTGATAGGAAAAGAGATGACTGCAGAACAAGTCTGACATTGTTCTGTAAAGGTAGGTATGGTTGAGGAAGGTGGGTAAGGAACATCACCGCACTGACCCAGTGCCCCTGAGATGTATGAGGTGATACTGCTGTGCACATGAAGGAAAAGTGCTTCTGTCAACCGTTAGTCCAGCTAATGTGGCTTATCCAGGGCAAAGGCACTTATTAGTTCCTTCCCTTCCAAGAACACAGGGTAGAGACTGGGAAATCTTTATGGAAAGTGTAAGGTGTCTTGTTCCTGTGTTCTGGCTAGTATAAGCAGCCAAAGAAAGCCCCTAAATAAGTCACAAATGTGTTAGACAAATGGCTCCTGATTATAACAAGCCAAAATCTCACACAGTCTTTAGAGCTAAAGTACATTTGGATTAGGGTAGATGAACTCCCTTTAAGTACAAACCAAGCATTTCAAAGTAAGTCTAACATCTTTCTGCTGCTACTCTTCCTCTTACAACCTGCAAAAATCTAACTCACTGCAGTCCTCTTCAAAATAACAAAATCAAATTCAAGCATCTACAGCGTGTCAGATCTTAGACCTTGATGGTGCCTCTGGTGCCTGAAATTGCATATCTTTCTAATCCAAGAGTGTAAAGACCTTTCTGTTTTCTTTCATACTGTCATTTTCTTTTAAACTAAAGAAATACAGAAACCAGCTGTGCAGCACTGTATCAGCAGTTTGTAGCCTCACAGATATCAGTGCAAAGGACAGTGGCTGTATGGAATGAGATATATTTAGGAATATGCCATGCTGACAATATATTTTTGTTGGTTTTAGTGTGAAACAGAAACAGATACAACATCTGCTTCCTCATCCACTGATGTTTTCTTGTTTTATATAGCTGAAATGATTTTACCCTAAGTGATGGATTGAGCCACTGTGTTGCATCAAGCTGCAGCTGTGCCAGATTTTACAATTTTGTGATTCAGACTGGGCACACAGATTCTGGATTCTGGGCACACAGATTCTGGGCACACACATCCTTTCTGGAGGGAAAGGATGCAATACTTTATTGTAGGAAAAAAGAAAACCACTTCAGGACATAAGAGAACACTCACAATGCATTAAAGAAGGTGAATGAAGGGTACATGTGGTAAGGTTACTCATATTTGACTTCCCTTGAAAGTTACACATCTCGAACTTTTCTTCTAAATGGAAGAGCCATTAGAGTGAATACTTGCTTTCTCTCAGGCAATCACAGATTGACTACATTCCAGTGTAATATGGCAAACATGCTAAAAAGAGTGGAAAATATTTTATAAAAACAAGAATCTGTAATGAGCTGCTCAGAAAATGGGACTATAATGGCCATGATATTTTGGAAATGTTAAATATAGCAGAAACATGTCCCAGGGTTTTGAAAGTAACATTTTTTCCTGTGGGTTGCACTTGAAATGATACCTCTTCGAGTTATTAAGAAGCACTGTATGAAGCACTATATGGGTGAAGCTGTCAGCTATGAGATTTCCTAATACAGCCTTCTGCTTTTGAATGCACTTGTATTCCTCATCTTTGCTATGACTTATGACAATGAACTCTACAGCATAATCATGTGCCAACTCAAAAAACACTTGACTTTGTTTCCTCTAAGCCTGTCCTATGGAAAAAAAAAACAGCAAAGAAAAAAAGGATAATTGTTACTCAATGATTTCTTCATTCCTGATATTTATAATTGGGCCTAGACCATCTCTTCCTTTGAGCATTCCCTCCTTTTCACCTAAGACTCTGAGCATATTTAGTTTTCCTTCATATGGAAGCTGTCCCATGTCTTTGATCACACATGTGGTGTTTTCAGGCTCTATATCTTGAGGCACACTCAGCCATTTCAACAAAAGATCATCTTCTGTGAGGGGCTTCTCTCCTCTCCTACAGCAGGTGAATAACATCAAGTCACAACAAACTGCTAAAGGTTCCACCTTGGCTCTGACTCAACACTGATGGGTTTCTTTTTCCTTGCATCTACATGCTGGACCAAATGAACAGTGTTTCTTGTGTGTGGTTAGTGTTTAAGGCCTCATTGTGTACATGACCTTGAAAGATATATTTTTTTAGGTAAGTACCTCATAAAATATTTTTCTGAAGACATTTATCAAGAGAGACTATGAGAGACTGTAAGGAAAGGGAAAGGAGAAGGTGGGGGAAGCACAACATGTGCTTTTCAGCTGTCACAAAGTCCTGCAGCAGCAGCCTTCATGTGAGAGGTGACATTTTTCACATTACAAAAGGGAATCAAAAGATTTATATTCAACACTCCATATGTATGACTCTCTACGGCATCATTTTGAAAGGGTGATTATTGGTTTGACATGAGGGAATTTTTTACATTAAATGCTGAAAGTTCTCTATGTACATAGTCATAATCACCTGCTGCTGCTTTTTCTTACTGCATGGCTTTTAATAATAAATAATCATAATAATGCTACTTAGGTTCTCCATAATTACCCCATTTGTTTTCCAAGAACTCCCAGGGCCTGGTATTTATCACCTGATGTGAATGTTCCCTGCCTGTCTCCCTCCGCTTACATGTGCATATGAAACAAGTGCAGACATATGGTAAGTGCCTCACTTAATTTGATGGTAGGTCTGCTTATTATTATCTCCCTGAGCTGTGGTAATTTTAGTTCATTTGTTGAGCAATTATTAAACTAGAAGCCACAGATCCCCTGCTAGGCTTCTTTGTGGGATCTCCCATATTCTACCCCAAAGGTACAGTGTGTTCAAAAGTAATGCACTGATTGTGGAAAAGATGTCAGGTGACACCTCTTAAATTCTTGTGTAGGTCAAGAGTTGAAGTACTCACTGAGTTTAGACAGGATCACTTTGTAAACATGTTCTTTATACTTGAGTTTACATGGCAGCTTAGGCTAATAAGGGTCTTTCAGCATATGCAAAGTGAGAAGAAGGGAAGAAGGATGGCCACAGGAAGACCAGACAAGGACTTAGCACAGTGAAAGAGATAGGTCTGATTCTGGGGGTATTACAGCAGAACACCTGCAAAGTATAATCTTTTTTCATGTCGGGTTTCTGCAGAAAAGTTGCCTTATTCTGCTACTTTGAGGTACACACAATAGAATGGTTTCTCCTCTTGGCCTCTTCTCCCCCTATTATTAATCATATAGATGATTGAGCTGATATGGGATAAAAAAAGGATTGGGCTCAACTAGAGTTATTTTGTGAACTACTGGTTTTAGTAGGGTGTTTGTGCCTAGATTTTTGCACTTTCTGTTTTTTTTTTCCTTCTTTCATCTTACTGTCCCAACTGTTCAAAGAAAAGAAGTCAGCAGTCTTGAAATATCACCTGAAAAATGAAACACAGAAGTACATGTACATAAAGATTTAAGTTTGCTGGAAACCGACAATAGTAGATGAAAGCCTGTCCAGCTTCCTGCAGCTGCTTCTCTAAAGTACGTGACTAGTAAAGCCAAGACTTACAGAAGAAATTACATGTGCCCCAGCTGTGACCAGACCTTCAGTGAGTAAAGTTCTTATTGGGCAAGACTCTTGTTGCTATAGCTGTCATGCCCTCCCCCATCCATGCTGCCTGCAGTAAGGGTTATTTCAGAACCTCAGCAAGCAGAAAACAATGCCTTTTGACTTTTCTTCCCATTTCATCTTATTCTAGTTCTTGTGGTCTTTTGGCCTTTCCTTGACCTAGCTAAGCTCATTGGAGAAGAGTAGCCTCACCTGATAGCAACTGTCAAAGCATTTTACTCCTCTCTGCTTTCTTCATAAAAATTAATCTAGACTGTAAATCACTGGCTTGTCTTGTTAAAAACCCAGACAGCTCTTCTAGATGCTCACTGGGACAAGCACAAAGTACAAGGGAGTTATGTTACAAGGGATCTCTACCTGTTACTAGGGATTTCCTCACATCAACAATCAATATTAGAAAGAGAGATAATGATAGCATTGAATCTGAAGTGCCATTTACTGTACATCAGATACAAATATAGTTAAATACAAGCTTTCCTTTCCTCCTACCTTTTCCTTCTATTTACCTTTCTCTTCTTGGGTGTTTTTTTTCACAATATATACTTCCTGTCTTCTTTTTCTTCCCTTGCATTTCTAATGCTTTCTGCAGTTCACTCTTTCCTGTAAAGTTGGTCTGCTCTCCTCTTTCACAGTCCTGTCAATCTTTTGTTTTCCATTTGACAGTTTCCACTCTTAGCCCAGTCTTATTGTTCACTTGTGAGGGAAAGCCTTATGAGGAGCAGCTGAGGTCACTTGGTCTGTTCAGCCTGGAGGAGACTGGGGAGAGACCTCATGGCAGTCTACAACTTCCTCATGAGGGGAAGAGGAGGGGCAGGCACTGATCTCTTCTCTGTGGTGACCAGTGACAGGACCTGAGGGAATGTATTGGGGCAGTTCAAGCTGTATATCAGGAAGAGATTCTTCACACAGAGAGTGAGCACTGGAACAGGCTCCCCAGGGATGTGGTCACAGCACCAAACCTTACAGAGTTCAAGAGGTGTTTGGACAGTACTCTTACACACATGGTGTGATTCTTGGGGGTGGTCCTGTGCAGGGTCAGGAGTTGGACTCCATGATTCTTGTGGGTCCTTTGAACTCAGGATATTCTATGATTTTGTAATTCTAGGACTTGCTTCCTGGCAGGTATGTTGTGTGCATTCAGAGATGAGAAGTCTTGTGGTGCACCTATTTTTGATTTTGCTCTGCTAAACCAGCTAGTTGGTGTTGGCACCAATCTATGATTTGGTTGCAGGGTGTTTCTTCTGTCTGCAAAATCAGGGGAGAGAGCTAATGAGCCAAGCAATTGTGACAGCTCAGGCCACAGAAGTCCTGTGGTCCTCCAGGTTTTGTCAATTGTACCATGATCCCACAAGTAAAACTGGCCTTGTGATAGAGGCCAGCACCATTCTTCCCAGAAGCCATTACACTCTTGACTGGCCAGCTAGTGAGTGAATTATGAGCAGTGCTGGCCACAGTGAGTGCTTTTCAGGGCAAGATGCTGAACGCAGCAGTCTCAGCAGATCGTTTTGGACATAGCAGAGTTCAGACGATCCAAGAGTCAGTGCTGTACGAGCCTTTTTAAACAAAGGCTGTAACCCAGCAGCACATGCTTGGAAGCAAATTTAAACCAAAGTGTTGAGCCTTTCTGTGTTCCCCAGATGACTAAGTTATGTAGCAGCTTGCAGGTAACAGGGAAACTGTTTTTTTTCCCCCAGCTGGATCAGACGTAACCATGCTCAGAAACTGCTATGAATCTCTCCAGCCACATGCGTCCTTCCAGACTACTGAGTTGGTTCAGTGCTTTGTTCCCTTGAAGAACAAAGCAGCTGGAACAGAAACCTTTCACTGACATCAAAATACCTTGAATCTCAGATGGCTTCACTTTGTCCTCAAGACCACAATAATGAGAGCATTCCTGTACCCATTGCCTCACTCCCACAACATCCACTCTCCTGCACTTATGAAAATGTACCATGATATGCAAACAAACATGAACTTTAGAAACAAGCATTCTTTTTGCCTTAAATTCCGAGAAATTCACAAAAGTTATAAAGTAGAACCTTCCGTGAATTCAGGTGCCTCTGAGTATAAAGTCTCACTTACATTTTTCTTTACTAAGGTGGTGCTGTTGCTTTTGATGCCACCACCAGTAGTGCAGACACAGTATAGATTTCTAAAACTACTTTCAAAGAACAGATCTTACTAGAAAAGATTATTCAGCTCCCAATTTGTAGGTGATGGTACTTAGTTTCTGCTCTCATGTCACAGCATTGTTAAGGCCAGGGGAGAAGGAAATCATCTGTAGGAGAAGAAGGTACTTTCCCCTCCTCAGCTGAACCACTTTCAGTTACTCTATAATGAAAACAGTCTTGCCAATGATCATGAAAGTAACTGTTTACAGTGAAAATCTGTTTGTTTAGGCCTGTCTGACAGAGGTAAAGTGTGTCTCATTTCTGAGGACTTACCTGCAACAGCCCCGAGATTTGCAGAATGCACCTATTGGATTGAAAACTCACAGATTCATTGATGTAATTCTCTAGAGAGGGGCAAAATCTGCTGTGGTTTGCATTCCCAGCCATAATGATCTTAGATGCATTGAGACATGCCCAAATAAAGAATGGACAGGTGGCTAAAATTATAATTGTTCATTTAAGAGAAGTTTTGAGTTGAAAGTAATCTCAGAGCATTTACTGAGTAGACCTAAGTGCAGCCACTCAATCTCTCACACTGCAACTCCAGCAGAAGAGCACTTCCAACACTTGAATATATGTGACTGAAATTGCCAAGAGCGATTGGCAAAGATGTATTCAAGTCTTGGCTAGTAAAGAAAAGGGGAAGGGAATTCCCAATGGTTTGCTGTATTTTCTGAATTGATGTGTTTTCTCTGATAATCAGTTTCAGACCATCTTTTAACACCAAACTTTTTGATCTTGCTGGAGAAAGACCCTCTGAACCTCATATGATCTGCTGCTAAGCTGGAATCTACCACACAAGAGCTCCTTCACTTTAACCAGATTATGCTGAAGGAGAAAGGTTGCATTTGAAGGTATTTGAATGCATTTTCCTTAATGTTAAACAGAGCTCTGTGTGTAACAGAGCAGCCCCATTTACATTATTTGTTTTCTGGCTCACTTCTACACATGTAGTATTCCCAGCAGAGTTTTTCCATCTGAAAATTAGAGGTTCAGATTAATGTATTTTATAAATTGACTTTTTGTGCCCCTGAAGTTTTAGATTTTTTTCATTAAAAACTCCAATTTTTTGGCGTTAAACTGTATTTCTTTTGTAAACCTTTAGAGCAGCAGCTGTGCTTACTGCCAGCATGACACAATGCAAAAACATATTGTTCCTTACAAAAAAGAGGGGAAGATTTTAAAAAGTGTGGGAAGGAAAGAGAGAGGCCAGGACCTCTTCTCTCTGGTCAGGAACAGACCATCCTAGGACTCCTTCTGAGCCCTGTAGGGTGCTGGCAGGAAAGAATTTGTAGCCACAGGGACATGTTATCCAGAACCAAGGGTTGAACCTAATTGTAAACAGATTTTGCCCACCTTTTTTTTGATGAATGATGACCCACTGGCATGTGACCTGGCTTGGCAATTTCCCTGCAGTGTCCAGGCTGCCATAAGGAGATACGTAATGTCTAGAGTGATAGGAAACTCTTTAGTGCAGATGGTACATAAAATGACTCACTGTGAATCCTCACAGAAGTCTCAGCTATAAAAATGATAATGGAAAAAGCACAAGAAAATGCACAAAGTCTTAAGAACAATTTGTTCCATCTCACGTCTTCTATTTGATGTACAAAAAAGACATACTCTGCAACCAAACCATCAACTTCTTCCCCTACATTGCTTTTGACTGGCCAGGCAAAATCAACAGGACAAGGCACAAGAATTGTGGAAGTGGAGGGAGCTCTTGGAGAAGGCAATGTGACAGCTTGCAATGTTTTGGCTATTCCTTAGGGAAGAGAACTGACTTCTTGGGAAACGCTATGTGCACACAAGCTCTCCTCTCCTCTTTTCACTTCTCTAGTACTTCTGAGAGCAGGAGGAAACATTTAATTAGTAAAAAAATTATACCTGCATTTTTTTCCAAGAGAACCACTGAGTTTTAGTTCAGAAATAGACTCCAAACCTCAGTGGGTGGAATTTTTCCTGTATTCCCTGAAAGTATTTTAGAAAACTGCCATTGAAGCCACATTTTCAATTCTTTCCTTCTTTCCTTTGATATCTCAAATATTTTCACTTGCTTTTCAGTATAGTTTGTTGAGCTTTTTGTAGAGTTTATCCCTCATTTAAAACAATATCTCTGCAGCATTCCATAATTGCCTGTGACTTTTATTCAATTTACTGTGTTCAGTAGGTACTAAAGATCAGAAGTAACAAAAGAGTCTGAGAAGAGGGGAGCATGGAATGGGGTTTTACCCTCTCTCCTCTTTCCACTATGAGAGGTAGTATCAGAACACTAGGTAAAAACATACAAATAATTTTGAAAGACAAAGTGTTATCTGCTTGCAAGTTACATCTGCTGTTGTGATGGTGATATAGGGCACCCTATATTCTTACTCCATAGTTGCTATGTCAGCATTTTAATGGGGTTTAGCAGCAAATCCTCTAATTTCTCCCACTTACCTCACTTAGCTTAGATTTGTGGAGCAGTTCCTATGAGAAAAAACCAGAATTTTTGGTAGGAAATTAACCCCAAAGTTCAGCTCCATGAACTCACAAAGCTCTCTCCAGTCTCTTGAAGGGGAAGCAAATGTCTGGTCCTCTGGGCAGCTGCAAACCGTACAAGTACTCAGGACACTTTGTCCGAGGAATCACAATAAATCTAGGCAAACCACAACTGCTTGATCCTGGGTAGAGTGTGAGTGGAAGGGTTTTGACACAAATTGTCCTGTGAACAGGTATGCACACCTGCTGCACTGCTTCCCTTCCTCCTCTTCCCTTACCTTGCCTGCCATACCTTCTACTGGCCATGCTCTATGCAAGAGCATGTATCACCACAGAGGTATAATTTAACTGTCTTCCAAGGACCACTGAACAGCTCTTCTTTCCTAGTCAGCTAACTCATTCTGCAAACACCGTAGATGTTAGCCTCAAGACAAAAATGTTATCTTTTCAAAGCAAAGAATCGTTCTTAAGTTCCTTCAGCTAATCCCTCTCTGTCTGTATTGTCTGTGATTTTCTAACTGTGCACACATACTCCTAAACCAACCAGATGTTCCCAGACAATTCATTCTGGATTTCTGATTCCAGATCATCTGTGAAGAGCCTTCTGTAGAGCTATTCCAGCTGGCCACTGGGTAAGGCACTGCTCTCACTCCATGCAGACAAGTGCAAATGGAGAAAAAGAACCAGTATCTGCAACTTTTCTTGATGGATGCTATCTGCTTGCCATCTGATGCATGCACTGAATTTGTGCCAGCTCAAGTGTCTTTTTGGCCATAGGGTCGTAGTGGGATGAGACAGTAAAAATGCTGAGATCTAAGCAAATCGATAATGACCCTCTTTGGTCTGCGAGACTCATTCTGGGTACCCGTTGACAGGTTTCAGACAGAACCCTAACTGCCTGCAGTGAAGCAAATGAGACAAGGGGTAGGGCCTTGGGGGGAGGGAAATTAAACATAGTAATCTGTGGGGAAACAGGGCAATGTATGCAAAGGGCTCAGCTGTAACAACTGGAATTCAAACAAAATTATCTCTCAGGAGTAATATTACATTCTTTTTTTGAACACTCTGGAGAAATACTTGTCTGGTACATCCAGACTTAGGCTTCATATTGACTTTCAAAGTTGTGATCTGTGCTGGGTAGGATCATCCTCCAAAGAGTGCAGAACATTTGCAGAGTAGCACAAGGGGACAGCAAAGAGTTTCTTTTTTGAAGATGCTGCCTCTTTTTGCCACCATAGCACTGATTTGTAAGCACATCTTTGACTTAACATTCAATATTTCCCCTTGAAATTCAGATGAGGTTTCCCCAGATTTCAGGCTGAGACTCGCAGCAATCTTAAGATCCACACTATACAAGACATCATTTATTTGTAAAAAGGAAATTAATTCTGCACTTGTGTTGGTATGCAGTACATATGCTACTCTGCATTGGCACCACACTGCATAACACTTTATATGTAGGCTGTAAAAGGTTGACTTGGAGAGGTTAGGGGGAGAAAAGTCAGAAATACAACCCTGAATGTTTCTCTGCCATGCTATAAATTATTTTCTGTCTGTATAAACAATTTAATTTTAGAACCAGGCCCCAGGAATGTGGACATGTGATGAAAATATATAATTCAATTTGAAACTGAATATTTAGTGATAAAAGTACTGCAAGGAATAATATTTAAAGAAGGATTACATTCTTCGATACTTCAATTGCTTAATTTCTTCTGTCAAAGTAAACAAACACACTTTGTCATTTAACTCACTACATCAGAAATTATGTGTGATGAGTTTTCCTAAGTATTTCTTTATCTACACACATGTACTCACACAATTTAAAATGCCATAAGGTTATTTGTAATTTTGTTTCAGATTCATTAAACTCCAAGATCACCAACTTTCAGAGTGAAAAAAAAATCATAGAATATGTGAGATATTAATTAGATTTGCTAATTAGTTCTGCAGAATCCTGCTACATTCAAAATTCTTTTATATGTATGGCTTTATATGATATTAGAATACTTTGGCAATAATAAATTTGCAACTAAATTACATGATAGACTTTTTGTACTGTCTTGTAAAAATTTTCCTTTTTTTTGGAATACTCTGTAAAAGCAATGAACTACAGAAATGGCTCATAAGCTGCATTTTGCTGGGTGGATAAAAGTCACTGAACAAATTACAATGACTTCCCCGCATTGCAATCCTACAAACCGTCTAAGGAAATCAGGGTGAGTAATGGCTCAGAGCTGCTCTCTTTAATGTGCTTCATTTCAAGTCCAGACTTGGTCTCATTTGACATGGATGCAAGCTGCAAAGTTTGGATTCAGGTTTTTTAATGAGCATATTGAAAGTTCAGAAGTGTGTATAAATAAGTTGTTGGGTTTTTGCCCGAGATGGTAACATGGGAAGGCTCCTGCTGTGAGGTTTGGATCAAATCTGGAGCTTTGGTTTAATTCTATTTTTGTTTCTAATGTACCAAGTTCACAGCGTTCACAGCCTGCCATAAACCCCGCCTGTTAAACATGCGCATTGTCAAAACATGCAGAAGACTTGGCTCAAATTGTGCGTCGCCTCATGGAAGCCAACAGAACTGTGGGCTGGAAGGAGCCCCTAGCTGCAGTATATGACCACAGTGAACACCTGGACTTGATGGAAGTGGCAAAATAAATGATATTTTCATAGAAACCATGTCTGAGAATTGCTTAAACACACAAGGCTCTAGCTCAGGTAAGAACAGCTCCTCTGAAGTGCTTTTGGTGCACTGAGGGTCTGTCTCAAGCACTGTTCAGTTTTAGAAAGAATTGGTGGTTTTGAGCATGTTGTTTATGAAGAAACAGTACTTTTACAACTGAAAATAAGGTTTGCTCTTGAATTATCAATGAAATATGGTTAGTTTTTCCAGCTGCTTTGTGTGCTCCATCCGCTGGCACTATGACTGGAATCAGGAGGTGTTGTTTGCAGCAGCTGCTCCACAGCACTATTGCAGAAGTGCATTTTCTGACCACTCCAATGTGGAGTTTTGAACTCCTTGGCTCTCAACAGACCTGTCCATGAAAACCCCCTTTTGGAAGCAGCTTCTTTCCATTTATTACCTGTAACTCCTTTGCTCCCCTACCCTCCTTCTGCACACGAGGAAGTGAGGGCATGGAAAGATAAATGAGAAGCAAAAGTTTTGGGGAAAATTTGTGGCCTGACGGGGAGTCCTCTCTCTCATGTTTTGTTGTTTCACTTTGGAAACCAGGATACCTCTAATGATGACAGTGTAAACTGGTGTATGCTTCACACAGACCGTGACTAGATTTTGATTCCTTGGTAGAAGCTATGCTGTATGCCATATCTGCCAGCACTGGCTTCCTTATTTGTGTTGTGCTGATAAAGCATTGCATGGGCTACCCTTAATGCACCAAACTGAGAAGGGCTTTGTGTGTCAGCTATGGGGGGTTGGCCTGGGGGATAATGTATTGAGAAAAGTCAGAAATAAAGTATCTTTTCTTTTCCCTACCATGCCATAAGATCAACTATTTTTTTTCTGTATAAACAATTCCATTTTAGAACCTAGCCCCAGGAATGTAGACCTGTGATGAAAATATATAATTCAATTTGAAGTTGAACATTTGATGATAAAAGTATTACCAGGAATAATATTTAAAGAAGGATTATGTTCTTGTATACCTTAGTTGCTTTCTTCCTCTGATATAATAAAGGCTCTGTGTACATTTCACCCCAAACACCTCAGCTGATACTTGATGAAGTTCCTGAAATGGCTACCACATTATTGCCTTTACATAACATAAACGCAAAACTTTAAGATTTGTAGCCTCCTCTGTCATGCAGGACCCAGAAACCTGTGGGCTTTGACAGGGTGGTAGCTCTACACTAATTTGGGAGATAGTTGTTGACAACTGTGAAGTCTATTTCATCTGAGTAGAAGTGCTTATTTCCTTTGTGGAAATAAGTAAAGAATCTCAACCATACCATAAATATTTTAAACCCACTAAGATTCATGTGAACGACAGTTGGAGATGGTTATGTGTGAACTGTGTGTGGTTAAGGAGACTTCTGAGGGTATCAGTAGCTTGTGCATTGTGCAAGTCACTGAGTGGGAGGAATGTAAAGAACTCTGCATTTACCCTCACCATAGATCAGTGATCATCTGGGCTTGTGGTGAACATAGGCAAGGGACCTGGATCATGCGCTCTTGTGTTCCCAGTGTCAGCCTACACTCATCAGCACCTCAGTAAAGGAAGATGCCTCAGAGCTGTGGCAGTTCTGACAAACCAGAGCGGCCCAGATGTTTTCCAGTCTTTCCAGAGGAACTGACCTGGAACCCCCCTGCCTTGACCATGTTGGAAGCCTGGGGCAGACGTGCACTCCCACCCCTCCTGAATTGCACCCAGAGCATCTTGGCAAAGGCTGAAAAACTGGAAAAACTTAGCAAAATCTCTCTATGGAGTAGTCTTGCACATGATTATAAAGTTATCAAGGGCTTATGGAAAAGTCATTCAGATCTGTGTCTTTTCTGCATCCTTATTGGGATGACTGAAAAAAGTAATTCTAAGAACTTGATATGCTCACTTTTAGTAAAAGGCACATTTTTGCAATACTACCAGAATGCCAGACTTGGACTTCTCTGATATTTGGGTCCTGGTATGCAGTCTTTTTGACATAAAATATACTCATCCCAAAACTTGAGTGAACCTCTGAGATTTTGAAGTTGCAACCATAGCAAACATAACTTTGAGAGGGGGGGAAAGTGTTCTGTCAGTGTCATTTCAGCTCTAAATGATGCAATCTACTTCTCTTACATACACAGTTCTTTTTGGTCTCAAAACAGACCAGGTAATGTCAAAGAATTCCAGTGGACTATTTCAGTGATAAAAGAGAATCAAGTTTAATACATCACTACTTTCAAAAATACCATGGCAGAATGACCTTCAAAGAAAGTGTCATTCTGTAGAAAATAGTCAACACAGCTGCAATATCAACTCTCTTTCCTGACGTACTGAGGTACTGCAAAAGCCTTCAGAAGTGGGAGGTGTTTACTTTTCAGAACAGTTTGAATTATTTCTATATTAGGTTTTATTGGATCTATACATGGCTATTTTATGGCTCTTTAATATTTATGATGTATTTATTATCATTCCTACATTTCCCCTGCAGCTCTACTGAAGTGGGACTATCTAAAGATTGTGGAGCTAGTTGTTATTGTACCTTTAATTTACAGCCACTCCGTATTTTACATTTGAAGAGTTCAGCGGCATGACTGACATTAATTAAGTCTCATGGTCCGTCTAAATTCCTAGTCCCATATAATGCATTTTAAGTAGGGGTAAACCAAGTTGAGGAGCAGCGTGGGCCACAAAGCAGGTTTATGAGAGGGCCTGGGAAGAAACATGCCAATGGGAGATCCCTGTTTCCAACACCAAACTGTAAATTATATCTCTAAGGAGATCAAAGCCTTGCTCCGTTGCTTAGACAATTGTCATTCAAAATTAGAGGCATCATAGTAAAATCCAGACACTTCTTGGTGAGCAGTGTTGGCTAGCATCAGAATAGTTTGATTTCTCAGAACTAGGTCCAGCCTAAGTGAGAAGACAGTGGTAGGCTTGTATGAGGGAAGAGGTTGCATATAGTGCACAGCAGCTCTAATGTTCCCTCAGCCACTGCTCTGAATATCTCAGCATAGGTCTGGCATCCATACTTGCTCGTGGGAAGATATTCATGCCATGAGTCCTGTCTTGGAGGGCCCCCATGGCTGGAGTCCTCCACATGCTCATCACTTGCCGTCTTCCTTCCTGTTCACCAACTTTGATTCTCCCCTGAGAGTCCTGTTGCCATCTAATTTCAGTTCAAATATTTTTTTGCTGAATCAAATAGCAACAACATTTTCCTCCTTTTTTTCTGTCCTAATAATTCTCCATCTTCTTTTAAAAGAAATAACTCATGCTAAGACGATGGCATCACAGGAAAAAACAGATAGAGAGGGATCTCAGGAGGTCACCTACTTCAACCTCAGCTTACAGTCTTCTTGAGTCTCTTGTGTTCAGTTAAGAGTGCTAAACCCTAACTCTGTTTGCAGGTGTTAAAATAACAGAGTACTAAAGAGCACTGAAAAACAATGGTGTCTTTACACCACCTCAGCTTACTTCCATAGTGTACTGATTTGGGCTGAGGTAATTTTCGTCACAGTGCCTACTATGGGGCACTAGTATTTTGGATTTGTTCTGAAAATGGGGTTGATAATATAGAGATATTTTTTTGTTACTGAGCAGTGCTTACACAGAGCTAAGACCTTTTCTGCTTTCCCTATTGCCACGCTGGCGAGGAAGCTGGGGGTACATGGGAGGCTGGGAGGAGACACAGCCTGGACAGGTGACCCAAACTGACCAAAACATTTTGCTTAGATTCACATTTAAATGATTGATTGTTTGATGATTAATTGGGTTTGGGTGGTTGTGGTTTTTTGTTGCTGTTTTTTTGTTTGTTTGTTTTGTTTTGCCAGTGTTTGAAAACAAGCTTGGCCGGAACCTGTCTATGTCATTATGTGAAATTCTGTATTGACATATCATCAGACTTATGACTCTCTGTGAACTGGACTTCAAACTCATTAAAGACTTGCTTTCTTTCATGGCATCTGTGTGGACACTATGCCTGATTATGACAGAGGTATTTGCTGGCCTTCAGTGACCTATCCATAGAAATTTGGAAAACTGGTAGAGGCCTTGAATGCTACATAAAGCCTGAACTTGACATGATGAAGGGAAAAGATTTTCCTAGCACAGCAGTACTGCTTCCAGGGTGGCAGCTTTCTTGTGTGGCTCTGGATGCTGGAGAGAGTGACCCTTACTCCTCTTTCTTTCCTGTCCTGCATTTTTCTTGGGTGATGTGTTCCTATATTAAAGAGCTGCTTTTTTCCTGCAATGGTTATGCTACATAGATGAGTGGTTCTCTGTGGCACCTGTAGGTCACTATGTCACATACCTGGTGCTTGGATGCTATTTTCATATCCGAGGGAAAATTCACCTCCTCATTGATAAATCAAACTGATAAACCTAAGGAGTGCTTTATGATTAGATAATATATAAAGGATATTATGGTTTTAAGCAGATAATAGTATTTCTCTGTGAAACTTGTAACTGTATTTGCATTATCTTCCTTCTTAACTTTTCCTCTCTTCTGAACTCTCACAAGTCATGCCAAAACACAGATCCAAAACTAAGCTGCGCTCCAAGTTCAGACTCCTCAAGTTTTTCACCCTGTCAGTAGTTTTTAGGCTACAGCACTGTAAACAAAGTTGTTCTTAGAAATATCATCATCATGGCTGGGCTTCGTGAATGAAGATTTGGGGAAGGCTTTACCCATGTTTGTTACAAGCATGCTGGTGGCTAAAACGCCAATACGAGATAGACACGTCAGGCTGCAAAAGGCACAGCAGAAAGACTCCTTAGGTGGTAAATTCTGCAAGGCACGATTCTTTCTGTGTTGTCTTTTCTCCTCGAGAGTGACCCTGCGTGCTTTCTCAAAGGCATCAGCAGTGTTATAGATGGTGTGTCTTCAGACCTCCCGATTTGAGGCCAGAGTAGACCAGTTATGGTGGTCAATATGGCCAAGGCTGAGATGTTGTTTCAGGGAGTCCTTGTATCTTCTCTTTGGGGCTCCTCTCATGCGACAGCCAGTGGCAAGTTCACCATAGAGCAGGATCTTAGGGAGGCGGTGGTCCTTCATCCTGGAGACGTGCCCTGCCCAGCGCAGCTGTGTTCTCATCAACATGGCCTCAATACTTGTAAATGCTGCTTGTTCTAAAACAGACGTATTAGTCACATCATCTGACCAGTGGATGTTTAGGATCGTACAGAGGCAGCATTGATGGAAGCGCTCTAGGAGTCGCAGGTGGCAGCAGTAGATGACCCATGATTCAGATCCATATGAGAGTAGACAACACTGTGGCTCTGTAAACACTGATCTTGGTGCTTTTCTTCAAGTGTTTATTACGCCAAACTCTTTTATGAAGCTTTCTGAAGTCACTATATGCCTTTGCTAACCTGTTGTCTATCTCTCCGTCAATCTTACCATCCGAGGTAATTAAACAGCTGGACTGATTTGAGCTCTGATTGGCCAATGGCAATGTGGGGATGAAGGAAGACTTCCTGAGGTGCTGGTTGATGGAGAACTTCTGTCTTCTTCAAGCTGACTTCCAGCCTAAAGAGCTCAGCAGTGTCTGCAAAGCAGGGTGTTAAATGCTGCAGAGCTGCTTGTGTGGGCAACAAGGGCGGCGTCATCAGCATAAAGCAGCTCCTGGATAAGATGATTTAAGGTCTTGGTGTGGGCCTTCAGTCGCCTTAGGTTGAATAGGCCTCCATCAGTACGGTATCGAATGTAGATACCGTCCTGATCATTGAGGTCTGCCATGGCCCTTTGGAGCATCATGCTGAAAAAGACTGTGAATAGGGCTGGTGCAAGAACGCAGCCTTGTTTCACACCATTCTTTATTAGAAAGGGCTCAGGAAGTACATTGCCATATCTGACTTGGCCTTACTGATCCTCATGGAGTGAGATGATCATTTTAAGGAATTTGGGGGGACAACCTAAGCGTTCCAAAATGTGCCATAGACCTTTTCTGCTCACAGTATCCAAAGCCTTGGTGAGATCAACAAAGGTTACATACACTTCTCTTGCAGTTGTCTGAGAACAAACACCATGTCTGTGGTACTTCTGTTGTCTCTGAAACCACATTGGCTTTCAGGTAGAATTCCTTCTGCTATAGTGGGTATTAGTCTGTTCAAGAGTATTCTTGCCAGGATTTTGCTAGCAATGGAGAGCATAGTAATTTGAACAGTCTGATTTAATTCCTTTCTTCTTATATAAGGTGATGATGACTGCATCTCGAAGGTCTGATGGTAGTTCACCTAGTTCCCAACAGCGTACCTTAGAAATATAATGGCTTGATAAAAACATGTAGTTTCAGAATCACTGAACAAAATATTCATCAGAAGGGATCTCCTGCTATTGCTCCCCATATGAGGTCAATATATCACTTTAACTACAGTGCTTTTACCCTCTGTTCATCATCTCTTCTAAAGCCATGTGGAATACTCATCTTCTCTAATCCTTGTCTCTAGTATTTCGAAAGTACTTTACAATCTTGGAATAATGGACTTTAATGCCTTGCAGCAGCTGAGCTGGTAGCATATATGATACCTTAAATGTAACAATCAAAGGAGCATGCAAGATTTTGGTATTTCCGCTGACTTGCAGATGTGCAGTATCCAGGTCCAAAAACTGTAATGTCAAGTTTAGACTAAAAGTGTTTAAAACAAAATAGTGTCTCGCTGCTCTGTGTCAACACCACTATAATGTGAGAGGATATTCTCTGATAGAGAGAGCACCAATATTAAATATCCGTTATCTGAGCCCTACAGTAATTTCTTTTTTGTATGTGTGTCCATGAATAACCTTGCTCAAGATTTATGTAACAGAGTGTATTGTTTTATTAATCCAGAACATGTGGTATTCTCCAGGTGCTAAGCTTTGATCTCCTTGCCCTTCTATGTATTAAGTTTTCTGGTTCTCATTGACACTGATGCTCTTGATTTAAGGTAATCCTCTTATTGTCGGGGACAGGAAAAAATGCAAGTGAACTCTGCAGTGAACCTGGAATCTTGTTCCTTTCTTTCGTCTCAGTTCTGATTGAATCTCCACTAAATTCAGTTCAGCAGAATCCAGTCACTGCTTTTAGGAGTAAAAGTATATCTTTCTGCAACATTTTATGGCATGGAATGTCGTTTATGGCACATTACATTACAGTTTGAAATGCTAGTGTTCACTAACAAGAGGAGCTGTGGTCTTATATTAAAGCAACTGAGCAGTGTAAAAAAAGCCTAGAAATCCAAGAAGGCAGTTTTCCATGTCCTGTGGCTGGTAACAGAGGGAAAGAATAAGAGTGTGAGTACATGTGCAGTGGAAAGCCTGGGACAGGGAACAGAAGAATGGGACAGGGAAAAATCTGCTGAAGCAAGGCTCCCTCCAAACGTCTGCCAGCACATAAACTGCATGTAAGAGATCAGGCTGACAGTACCACTCAGTTAACCTCTGCAGTATCATCTGAGGAGCAGTTGCTTAAGCTCAAGGTTTCTGTTGCAGCTGGCACTGATTCCCCATCTCTCACCTCTGCTCCACTGTTTTTCTCACCTGCTGTGACGGAGTTGGTGTGATGGGCTCACACAGATCAGATCAAGTGTGGAACCAGTTCCCCACTCCCCCTCAGCCCACACACATGCCTGACATGATACCATAGAGGTCTGCAACAGTCTGCAAACACGGGCTTGTCTTCAGGGCCAATGGGGTGGTCATTGGAATACTATGTACTCTGAAATCAGAGATTGTGGGATGGGTAGAGACATTCACTAAAATATCTACATCACTTGAGATTTTACTGGGAATAGGGCATGGACTCCATGTAGAAGTCCAGGACAGTAGAGTTCAAAGAGATAATCTAGTTCACTCCCATGTCTCAGTCCAGCACTCCTATGCCAACATTTTTTTTTTTTTTTAGATGGCTTTCTACTCTTCTTAGCAAGCTCTCCTATTGGGTATAACTCATTCTCCTCAAACAAGACTTCCCAGTGTTTTTTTTGCTATTGCCATTAAAAAGTTTCTTCTAACATTTAACCTCTGATTTTGATTTCCTGTAATATAAAAGCAATTGAACAAATATCACAGAGAAGGTCAGACATCTGTGTATTTATCTGAATTTGTCTTCTGAATTACTTTGATGTTTATGGATCAACAAAAGCCTCTGTATGGTCCACTGAAGTGTTTCTGGACTGTTGCATAGCTTTCCTCACACAATATGCACCAGTCTGAAACAGTTATCTAAGGAAAATCAAATCTCTCACAAACATTGACTGTCTTAGAAATTAAGGGAGAAGAGAGTGGTATAAGACTGCTAGATTTTTTTTCCAAAATAAGTGTATTGAAAATGCCTAAAAGGCTATGTTACTTTTTTATTTTTTGGGGGTATTCTATATACTGAAAGAAATATGATCTTCAGTCAGATTTCTCTTTCAACTTTTTCTATTTTTTTTCACTTAATGTGCATAATAAAGTTGACGCCTTTGTTTGCATTTTGGTTAAAAAGGAATTCTTCTTACTCACTTAGTCTTACTAGAGGTGTTAAAAAATGAGTTTTTAGGAGTGATGACTCAGGCAGACCTCTGACACGTGGAGAAGAGTGAATCTTCCATCTTACAGTGATAGAAGATGCCACTTAAAGCTGGTCAGCCCTGGAGAGAAGGCACGGGGTTAGATGACCAGTGGGTTTGCAGTTCCTTATTACCAGCCTAATGTCAAGAAGAGGGGTATTTACCACAGCTATTGCTCTGAAAGTGACAGTCAAGTCTAGCGGTATGCAATTCTGATTCTGCCCAATACTTTTAACATAACTCTGTTTTCTGAGTTTGTGTCTTTTAGTGTGGGCTGTAATGTCCAAATAGGGGGTTCCTTCCACTGCTCAAAACTACCAAGGAGTTGTAAGCGGTCACATATGCAGATGTCCCTACTGGCATAGCAGCTGGGTGTGTCACACTTTTGGGGTATTAATGACAGTATTCACAGGGTATTCACAAAGCACTTCCATGAAGCTGATGGGGGCTGGACTTTGTCCCAAAACTGCAGGGGGTGACAGTGGGTAGGGGAAAGGGGCAATTTGGCCAGTCCTTACCAGACCATCTGCTACTGTCAGTGGTTTGAGGCAGGCAACCCAGGGTGATTCACTGCCTTACAAAGGAGTCACTGAAAGCACTTTGGGTAATTTACCCTGCAGAGGTGTCTCTTTTTCCATTGACTACCAAAGGAGCTCAGGTGACTGGACCAGCATGTTGATACACTTACTGATCTGTCAGGTTGAACATGCTTTTCTGAATTGTTAAGACTTTCTGTCCCAGGGCTGGCAGCTGTGCAGAGGTGCCTCCTGCCCCAGGCCAAGTGTTGTGCCCTGATGCTCCACAAGCTACCATGCTGTAAAATATCAACCTAGAATCACTGGGAGCAGAAATATTTGAACACTTCCCAGTGCTCACAGAGGTCAGTTTCTTTGTGTCTCCCATCTCTTGACACTGATGTTCACGCAGTGAATGCTGGTTTAAGAAGAGAAGTTTTAGATATGCTCTGAAATGTAACTCCTGCCAGAGGGAGCTTGGAGCAAAAAAAATTAATCTGAGGAGTCTGGAGGCAGCTGACATAATTTATGGACAGAGAAGAGTATACATAGCTTCAGAAATGTTGTTAGATTTTGTAATACGCAAGGAGGACAGTGTAGTGGAGTGTGTATACATGGAAATAGTACAAATATTTTGCCAGAGTCCTTAGGGTACTGGGAAAAGATTTCCGTTTTACTAGTTGAATTGTCATGAGGGATTTTCAAGGGTCAAGTTCCATATTGCAAGGAGGATATGAAACTTTTAGGCCATTTATTGCATGGACACATAAAGCAAAGATTGTGCATACTTGGAGGTTGTAAAAACAATTGGGTGTTTTATGTTTGAAAAGAGGCTTTGTGTCATGGGCTGTATTGCATCACTGAATCTTAATCTCTTGAAAGGCATGATTGAGAAGATGATGCTGTGCATGCTGAAGGAGTATGGCAGGCTCATTAGAGGATCTACAATGAACCCTCACAACAAGTGGCATAGTAGAAGCTGCACATCATGTGATTTCGTGCAGATTCCAAAATATGAAACTCGGCACTCAGCGAATATGATACACCTTTTTAAAGGGGCCCAGTAAACTGGGGGGGAAGTAAAAATTCCTGGGAGCCTTCCCTCGTGGTATAACTACAGGGAGTTTCAAATAGAAAATGATTTGTCTCCATGGCATATTCTTGCAATCCTTTTGCTTATTCTCTAAGCTTGGAGTCACTTCAGCTTTGTTGTGAGAAAGCAGAACAGCACATGTTCTTTTCTTGCTTTCAGTGCAGGTTGGGAGGAACTCTCTGGAGACATAGGAACACCTAGACAGGCTTTTAGACCTCAAAAAACTTTAAACATTAGTTGTGTGTGGAGTGTTGGTCTAAACATTTGACCATGACTTTGACATGCATGTATGAGGAAAGAGTAAAATATTTCGTGTTTTGTGCTTTTTAACAGATCTAGATTTCCATATGTTTCTACCAAGATCTTTCCCTTTATCACTATTTATCATTATATCCTTGTGGATGTCTCAAAAGAGATTTTCGTTCTAGAACTTTTTCTATTTTTAAGTGGTAGTCTCTGTAGTGGTTTGAACCAGGTTTTCCTCCTGAAGCTAAGAAAGTGGTACCCCCCAGGGGGTGGTGACACTTGAGATTTGAACCAATCTACTCTCCCGTGAAATATAAACATACCACAACCAGACCGGAAGAGACGAGTTGTAGTCTGGTTGGAGAAGAAGTGACCATGTTGTAAGACCACGAGGAGAGAGAGCAGGAGCCCTCCTGGGGGGGCTCCAGCCCCTGCCCCCCGGCTGGGGGGACTGCAGAGACTTGGAACAGTGTTAGACTGGGCTAAGTGTCTGTAGTTAAGCTGGGAGATGTTTCTCCACCGTGGGCAGTGGTACGGCAGTTTTGGTGCTCTCTATGTCTAGGTTAAATGTGATATTTTTTACGTACTACAGCTTAGCAATATACATGACCTAAAGTGTCCTTGCACACACAAACCAGCAAATTGCTATTTCATTTTACAGCCACTCCAACTACATATTAAAATCATCTGGGAAAGGGTTTTCTCATGGTTGATATGATAGACAAAAAATAAATTGCACTGTATTTTATGCTTAATAGGAAGACATATGAAAAACAGTAGCAATCAACCATCTGTATACTACTCTAAAATATTAAAAAAATATTAACTAATGATATCCAGATGAGAAACTGCATTTAATGTTTCAGCCTTCTCCTCTAATTTTCTATTTTATGGCAACAGTGAAGGAAACTTTATATTTTCTTTCATTCTTTTCATGGAAAATCGTAGTATTTCTTTAAAACTGCTCATGCCACAGGGTAAACCAGCAAGTAATGATGCTTTGTGAAGCCAGGGACACGTCTGTTGTTCTGCTTCATGGTTGCCAAGTACATTTTTCAGTTAAGAAAGGAGCTATTTCCTTGAGAAATTCTAGAGACATACAGTGAGATTCCTCAGGCTGATAAAGAGTGATATGAGGAGTGAAGAGTCTAAATACAAATGTTTAACTCATCTGCCCTGTACTTCTATTAGTCCTGTTAGTCTTGGATTTCCTTCATTACTCAGTCTGCAGCTTAAGCTACATTGGCATCTCTTTTTTTCTCTCTTTTCTTTGCTGCAGCAAAACCTTTTCCAGTGTTTACACTTTTCTTATCCTTGCCTGTGGATGAGTTGTCCTCTATCAAAGATTCAGCTAATCCAGGTGTTATTTTGTGAAATATTTTACTTCTTTTTCTTTCCAGGCCACAGAAGAGGTTGAGAAGATTTATTGCTGTCAGTAACAACCTGAATTGGAAAGCATGTTCCCCAAGTTTGCAAAAAGGGGAAATCATGTGGGGAAGAAGAAAAGTAGCAAATCTTACCTTTGGCAACGTTTCCTTGTCAAAGCCTATTTCTTTAGGTTCTGGACACTTAGTCTGCATTCTATGCAATGCTACAGGGTCCTTTATTAGATTCTTAGGTGTTCCCTGAAGGCTGACATTATAAAAAAAAAGAGAAGATCAAAACCCCAACAATTTAGAACAAGTTCATGTTGAAGTGTGGTTCTGGTCAGAAAAAGGGACTGTAAAACTAACACCTTTTGACTCAACAGGCTCTACTCACATTAAATTGTATAAACTTCTTCTATCAGCAAAAATATGTTTTTACTGTATTTTTAACACCTGATCAGCACAGTGATGCCTGAGTGAATTGTATGGCATTATCTTGGACTTCATCAGCAGTCATGTATTCGTTAACCTCTGCATAATTGTTTGGAACAATGAAACTTCACTGGTTTTACTACAGGGGTATTTGATTCCAAGGTGTTATTGTTTTGGTAGCTGGCGACCTTCCTGGGTATACAGCACACTCAAAAGCTGATGGGTGAGGCTCAGGTAGAAAGAATGCAGTCTAACCACCAAAGCCCAGGAGGAAAGGACAGAGCAGTGAAAACTTAGCTTGAAAATTAAGAGTGTTTGGTATAGAAATCAGTAAGATATGTCAGTATCTTAACATTCATCTAGCCGCTGAAGGAGCAGTCATGGCCAGTGCCTAATACAAACCGTGGCCTGTGCTCTGCTAAAGCACTCTCTGGGCTACTTGCAGGTTTCAATCTTGCAGATTTCAACATGAGCAGTCATATAATTTCCAATAGACATATTTTTAAGCAGTCCTGTTGGAAATTCAGACCTTCTGAAAGCCTTTCTATTCTGAGCTAAGATGAAATCCTGTTTAGAAATTTCCTTTGGGAAGGGAATAGTAAAAAGGAAATATCCAGCATCAAAGACAGCAGTCAATTTCAGAGTCTCCTAAGGTGTCCTGAAACAGAGGAACCACCCACTCTAAATGAAGTTTAGACAAACTATGGAGCATAAAATATTTCCTGCTGCTTCTTGGCTTGCTATTTGTTTAATGGACCCAGACAGCAGCTTTTCCATGTTTTCTTATCTGGCATTAGTGGTCCAAGTTCCAGGTGTTCCTAGTAGAATTGGTGCCAGAGGCTCTTGTCCTCCTGGGTTGGTGCAGAAGGTTTGGGAGCCCCAAACCTTCTGGTTGAAGGAGAGTAGGATGGTGATAGGGTTTAAGGCAGTGAGTCATAGGAGCCCTAGCATCACCACACATAATGCTTGTCAGATGCCTGAGTACCATTTGCCATATACTTCCTCCCTTACTTGAGAGCTGAGTTGCTCCTGCCCACTGTAATCCGTGGTTCTGATAATAACAGGGGCCTTTCTTGAGTTTTTTCTCTCTTTTCTGAGATGGGGAATGAAGGTGCCAGCTAACTCCATGATTCTTTGTGGTGAAGCTATGTACTGCAAGTTAATGGGCAGGACACTTTGCAAGATGATAAAAACCTGACCAATTTCACACTATTTTTTGTGAAAGAATAAGTGATGGTTTCCACCTCCAAATGGGACTGAGATGATGAGTTCACGATCTCTTTCAACAGTAAGATTATCTTCTGTTGATTACTTTCTCTTCCAGAATATTAAATATTGGTGTCCTAATTTACTTCAGTGCATCAGTAGAAACATAAGAAATAGGAGTCACTGCTGTCCTGGCACTGAGACCCTTGCTACAGTCTCTGTCACATCTGGGCTTTTTCTTTCTTCACCTTTCATTTTTCGTAAGGAAGGGAAAGCCACATTCCTACCCTCCTGTAAACTAACTTGGCTATAAAGTAGCAAAGTAGATGTTAGCCAGTGACATCTGGTTTTGTCTCTGAACTGAATGTTGGCCTCTGCAGCATGCTAATACTTTTCACAAGAGGTCAGAGGGGTGGGAAAAATAAGAAACTCCTACAGGTTTGTCTTCTTTATTAAAACAAATGGATCACCAAATGAATAGACAGTTCACAATTCATCAGGGAAAAATCAATACAGAGGAGGTTTTTCACTACATTTTATTGGACAGAAAGCCTTATATGCTTAAATACCACAAGGATATGGGAAGCCAGGTACACCTCCAAATATTTCAAATAAAAGCAGCATTTTCTCAACACTGGCAGTGATTTTCTTTGTAAATAGGTTTAACCTTGGACCTTCTGTCATCTTGTATTTTTACACAGGAAATTAATTTTCTACATCCTCTGTGAGCATAGAGAAGACAGAAAGTCAAAAACTCCAAGGGATTTCCAAAAAAGCCTCCATATAAATTTTAAAATTAAACAGATGTTATATGATTACCATTAAATCTAAGCCATGGGTTCTGAGGTTATAAACTATACATGATGTTCTGAAGCAAGAGATGAAATAGATTTTTTTCATTTACTGAAGGTTTTCCAGATCAAAAAGATCAGGATTTAGATGAATCCATATAGGCCTTGTGTTCCAACAAGAGTTTATAAACATCCAAAATAAGTAAATGCTCTCACAATAGCTTGTAAATGGCTGTAGATGGTTCTGTGACTTTCCAGCTCTGCTGGGAATGGGGCTATACACTACTGACAGCCTGTCCATTGAGATTGCAATCCTCAGTGGGCATTGGAGTGGATCCAATGTGAGCTAAGAGTAAGGCTGTCTTCTTGCCTAGGCACTTTCTGCAATCTTAGATCCATGCCTGTTATTCCAGAAGAAATCTCCCCATTTTGTGTTTTCCCATTCAAAATCACCACATTACAAAGTTTTGTGCTGAAAGAAGGAAGTCTTTGAGAGAGGAGAGAACTGTTCTTGTCTGCTAGGCCATGGGGCTACCTTCTTGCCTTGCTCTCTTTGTTGCCCACTGCTACTATGTACTGCTGCAGAGCCACCCTGAGCACAGAGGACAGAGTTCTGAGGGAATAGAGAAGCCCTTTCCTGTCTCAACCTGCCCTCAATGACACCCAACCTCTGCCTGGTGTGGAAAAGGAGTGGAAAAGGAAAAGAGTGGTCCTTTCCTGCAACCAGCTGTTTTTGCAGTGTCATCTTGCACTCATTGCTTTTAATCATAGTACTTCTTTATTTGGACTATTTTGAAATTTTTAACAAGCTGTATACTCAGTCAATATTATTGTGGTTATATTTGTTTTCTTCAGCTCTTGCCTGCTCTCTAGATGTTGAGGAGGTTTCCTGAAAATAACACACAGCAATTGCCCATTACGGTCCCATTAACTTTTTATCTGAATATCACTATGATTTTTCTGAAGACTTCTCTTAAATTGTGGTGTCTATCCTGGAATGTAGATTTATATAGTATAGTATCTGTCTTAAAAAAGCTAGACATCTAGCCCAAACTGGTTGCCCACACCCTTTTATATGTTATAGAGACGACACCCTTTTATGTATTATATAGAGAGGATCTTCCATTACACCCCAAGATAGGCTTCTTATGCTAGCCTACAAGATGGCTAACAGCAGATGAGACAAAACCAGTCTTGCCCACACACACAGCCTGTAATTTACATATTCTTTTACTGTCTGACTAACTTTGCATCATATACAGCTCTGGCTGTGTAAGTATTAAATGTCAGGCACAATTTTCCTTTCAGTAACTCAACGGAGTCATTCATGAAATCATGGGAGTTATCTGACAGTGGACATTAAGTTCCACAGAGGCAGGACTCATGTCAAGGAGCAGAGTGATGGGGATGGTACTCTTGCAAAGGAATGTGTGCTTTGGAGTCTGGGAACACAGGCATCGTACGTACCTTCTGTGTTGCACTTCAACTCAACTTCACGCTTGGAGAAACGTTATTAATCTAGAGGCATGATGGGGCAGTAGCCTGAGAGATATAAAAAGAGAAAACCCATAGACAGGAAGAACAATACTTACAGTGTGCAACAGGGAGAAACAGCAGAGTTAGCCTTATCTGGAAAAGGAATTGAAGCTGTGATAAGAGACATTCCCCTGTAGAAGAAGACCTCCAGTGTTCAAGGGAAAGAGGAGACAAGAGCCTGTTTACACCAGTCTTTCCCTGCAACTGGAAAATTAAGCAGAGATTATCAGTGGACTGCCTAAGCAACACAGAAATAACATCAGCCTTCACACTATCACCTGATTTTCTATGCCAGGCTCATATTTCTATTTGCTACAGAGGAACTCTGAATTGTTTCCACTGTCCTTCAAGAGGGATCCACTCTCCTTCATGGAGCAAAAGCTCAGCAGATGTAAAAATATATCCTTTCCATCCTGTTGGCATTAGATTGTATCTTCAAGCTACATTGTAATATTTTGTCGCTTCAGTGCTGTAGACTTTCTGTACCCCAATGAAGAGTGACTTTTTGTGTGTTACCTTTTATCTTCCCAAATATGTCCCTATTCAACTTTATTTTTCTCTTTCTCTCCATCTGGTTTTCATGTGACCATGAGCAGCTGTACAAGGTGTACGGTCTTTTGCTTGTTCATCTTTACTGAGATGCCTTTCTGCTGAATATCTGTTTAATATGATTTTCATTAGGATCCATTCTAGTTTTTAACCTTACTTCTGGCCTTCATGACAGAGCTCCTCTGTCAACTTCCTATTGTTTAGCACTTCTAATGTGCACAGAGCAATTCAGTCACTCTCAAAAATTAAAAAAAACCCCTAACTCCATACACTGTATAGTAACGAGTAATTAATCCCATTAATTAATTTTATGGCTTTCCCTCCCAAATGCTGTTCAGTTAAAGAGTGTAGGGATGTATGGGAAAGTAGGAGGACTATTTCTTTTGTAGATTTCTTGTTTTCTTCACCCACCCACAGAGCACTAGTTTTCAGGATAAATCCCAGCACTTGACATATAATGCATGGTTGACTGTGACTTGCTAGACTGACTACTGCATTGGATAAGGTACAGATGGATATAGACAGCATTTTTAGGCAGGCCCATCATAGAAAGAATCAATGGTTTAAGGATCAAACTGACTCTAAAGAGGTGCTGAGACATTAGGAATATATTGCTGTAATGCAATTGGGGGTTTTTTGGAGTATTTGGATAAGAAGGAGGCAGAACAAAAACTCAAGCTTGCATAGCTAGTAGGATGGAAAAATTGAAACAGCATAGACAAAGAATTAAAAAATACCAGGGTAAAGATTCTCTGTGGTTAGTTAAACACCTTGAGGTATCTTTTATGGTGGTTTTGAGCACATACATATACTTTGATGTGCACTGTGCATACTTTTATCTGATTAGTCTTTCAAAAAAAGATAAATCAGATACATTCTAGACACATCTGATTTTTTTTAAGAGCTTCAAGAGAATTTATCTTCATTCAAAAGGATATAAATTTAACTTTTCCCCTATTTTTAAAAAAAATCACCTGATACCAATTAGAATTCCTTTACTGCTAGGCTGATTTATAGTACTGTAATACAGCACTGAAAATATGAAAGCAGAGAAGCAATATTTCAAAATGCAGCATAAAATCAACAATAAAAATGTATATTTATAACCTGAAAAGTATGATTTCATCTTGGAGAATTACCAAGCTAATAGCAGTAATAAGCATGATTTTAGTTGTACCATATTGTACTTATTAAACACTTCAGGGGACTTGTGAATAAATCAAATCACAGGATCATTTCTGGATATTTGAACATATTTTTAGATATTTTAAAAATGTGGAAAACTATCACAACTGGTTATCATTTGTTCATGTTTTCCAGAAAAGGTTTTAATCATAGACCTCATTGTTACATCTTTCAAGATCCTGGGCTGATGCCTGCAGGCTGGAAAAGTAACTCCATCTAATAAATATAGATTTAGTATCTTTTGGAGATAAAATTAAAGCAGAAAAAGTATGTGTAATAATGTGAATTATACTCACTATCCCAGGAAATCTTGTTTGGTGTAGAGAGGATGTTTCAGGGGAAGGCAGAAAAATGTTTTAGTAATAAAGATGGGCTATGACCAAAACCCTGGAGCCAAGCTCATGAGCTACAATATGGAAAGTTTAGATTCAAACTCATACTTTGCAGATTTATTGTGGGCTGAACTTAGCCTTGAGGAATGGGATTTTTCTCATAGAAGTGAATGAGTGAAGGAGTGGAGCTTTCTATTAATTATTACTACTCTTACTGCCTGTAATACAACAAAGTCAAGAGGACTCAGATAAAAATGGCACTCCACTGTGCTAGGTGCTGTAAAAAGAGACAATAGAAGAAAGTTCTGCTTTGAGAACAGTCCAGGACAGAGAAGTGAGATGAATAGCTGGAGCAGAAGCAGATATAGGAAAGCAAGAACACAACACTGAGTTGCAAAGAAGCTGGTAGAAATTGAGTTTGCAGATCACAGGAGTTTAGACATACTTTCAAATGACATTTCCTGGTTATCCAGTTGTGCCTTCAGGGTGACAAAGGAACAGTTGATTCCTTTAGGGATTAGACCCTGTAAGTAATCTAGTCTAGCTTGAACTCCGTACAAACTGTGTTTTTACATCAGTTTATAATTAGCAATACACACCACCTAAGAACTCAGTCCCATGTCTTCTGCTTTGTTATTTGTGGGACAGCATGACCCACTGGAAACTCACAGAGGTAGCACATGTAAGTCTGAAGTCCACTAGACAGAAAGGCTTTATCCATGTTGACTTGTTATAAGATGAGGGAGGCTGTATTAGTTTGTAACAGTCATTTCGAAAGCTATGGTAGTTGCTTAAGTCTTTACCTCATACCTGATCGTTGCTTGAAAACAAAAGAAAATGTTCCTTTGATTTTATTTTCAGTATATTAAACAATAAGGCTTAGGAAACCACTGCCTTCAACCAGCCTTCTTTCCAGCTTCAAAATAGCTTGTGCTACTAATTTTCAGAGTTAATGGTGAAACAAGTTCCTTCATGGTGTGAACACCATGAAATGACAGCTTTCTGCCCATAGTGAATTGTTCTGGCTCAGTTAAAAACCCTAGAAAATAAAGATTGTAGTAGAAATACTGACGGAAGCCTTTATGATAGTAGCATGAACAAAGCTCAGTTGTAATGTTTTCTGGAAACAGGGCCATAATGATTTGTTCAGGAATCTGTTCTGATCTCATCATAGAAGGAAAAGTGTTCCTGTCAGGTTTAATCCCAGATCTCCTAGAAGCCAATGCCTATTTCCAAAAGGCACTATCGATAGATAAGCAACATTTAGAAAATAATTTTTTGCTTTACACTACCCTGAATAAGGAATTTAAAAAGGGGATCCTAATGACATTCTTCAGAAATAGCAAAACAAGTGAAGTACAATCAACTGCTTCACTGTGATTTGCCGAGGGAAATAAAGTCATTGTTGTTACTACTGCAGGGCCTGCCCTGTACTGCCAGTATCCTTTGAGATGTTCTTCCTGGATAAAAAAACTGACTGGCTTGGTGGACCGCCAGGATGTTTTCACTAGAGGTGGGAATACATTTATGGAGGTGCAGATACATTTATATGTGTTGCTGCGTAGAGTACATGAGCTTGCTTTCCTTAGCTACGTGTCGCAGATAACCAGTACTCTGGGAAACAATATACTGAAAGCAACTATAAGATGTATGTACTTTGCACAACAGTCTGTGGTGCAGAAACCAGCAGCTCTGGATCTCAAAGGAGTCAATGGAGTAAAAGGGATGTACTGCAACTTGCTTGGAATTATCTTCTGTATTCATCTCTTCACAGTCAGAACTACACAGTGCAGATGTGTTCTGACAGACCAAGTTAAGACTGTGAACCAAAGAGAGTCTCGTGAGGCCCCTCAAAGAAAGGTGAGTTTAAAAACAAAAGTAAACTTGTAATCCACACCTGAAAAAAATGCATATGAGAGAGTGTTTTGTTGACAAGAGGACCTGTAAACCTTGTTGTGTCTCCCTCGCAAGCTCAGAAAAATGAGAGTCCTCAGCATATCTAACCCCTCATCTCACTCTATGACAGGGAAGGGTCATACAAAGACCACAGGCTATGAGTGCACAAAAAACAATGTGCTATAACCTTATGTAGAGACTGAGTTTACAAAATAAATGTAAAAATTTACCCGACTTTCAAAATTGTCACTTTCTTAGTGCCATTACTTCTCTCCTTTCTCTCTACCTATTATCTATGTTTTTAATTCCTGTCTCCACCTTCAAAATATATTTTGATGGCAGCCACTGATGTACTCAGAGGAGCTCTTCTCCAAAGGAGTGAAAGATTACAGTCTTTTACTCTGGGACTGGCTAGGACTGCTACCATGCATGTGCAATGCTCGTGAGAGATGTGCCTATTTTGTGCCTGCTGTCCATCCGTGACCTAAGAGTCTTTTCTGTGCATATTAACTCAGTTCAACACATCTCTGCTGCCTTTCTCTGCTGGCAGGAGCAATGTATGAAAACAATGAGGGCAGAATTGTCACCTTTTGTTTGTCTCTTGGACATTGACATTTATGATTCATGATGAGGCAGGCTTATGAAAGGAATTATATGTATTATCCTACCATAAAAAAGGTTCTGAAATATATATATAATTTTGTAATGGATTTAAGCAAAAACAAATGTTGAAAGATGCTAGCCAATAAAAATGGAAACACTGATTTTTTGGAAGAACATATAGCACAGTGTTCTGATACAGTCCACAACACATTGTGTGAAGAGCTCAAACTCTTCTGTAAAGTCTTAGCTGAGCAGTTAGCTAGACCAAACCAAAATGGGTAGAAACTTAAGCCATATTTTTCCACAGCCACCGGAGGATTGTACAAGGATCATCTCAATTAGTTTATTGAAAATGTGTCTTTCAGGTTTATGGTAGGGACAGCATTTCATTGAACCTTATTTTGCTTCTCTAATTTTTCCCTTCAGTAAATTAATTGAAAGTAAAGCCCTTGGATTCAACCCCGAGGGAAGGCACAGTGCATTTATACCAGAAACATTTTCTGTAATGCATGTTACTGGCAAATAAATAAGAAAAAAACTCTAAAGATGTGCATCTGTGCTGAGGAATGTGTGCTTGCTCCAGCTCCTGATTTTGTTTAGTGTTAATCTGGAGACAGACATCTCTTTCATGAAAATTCCTTAGGGATGGTGAACTTCCTGTGTCCACATGTGTGTGCTTGCCTTTTTGGAAAGCGTAAGTAAAATACGTGAAGTCTGAAGCTTAACAAATGTAAGCCATATTTAGACAAAGATAATTCTTTGTCTGCTCCCTCAAAAACTCTTGTTATTTTTCAATCCAGGTGAATAGATACTTAAATTATTCACTAAATATTAGTGAGATGTTCACCTCCATGTCTTTCTTGGAGTGAGGGTCCCAGAACCAAACACAGGATTCAAAGTGCGGCCTCACCAGTGCCGAGTGCAGGGGGACAACCACTGCCTGGCCCTGCTGGCCACACTATTGCTGATACAGGCCAGGATGCCATTGGCCTCCTTGGCCACCTGGGCACACTGCTGGATCACGTTCAGTCAGCTGTTGACCAGCACCTCCAGGTCCTTTTCTGCTGGGCAGCTTTCCAGCCACTCTGTCCCCAGCCTGTAGCACTGTCTGGGGTTGTTGTGACCCAAGTGCAGAACCCGGAACTTGGCCTTGTTGAACCTCATACAAATGGCCTCGGCCCATTGATCCGGCCCATTGATCCAGTCCATTGATCCAGCCCATCCAGATTCCCTGTGCAAATTTCAAAAACTAGATAGGTACAATAGGGTAGGATTTTTTGTGTTTCCAATGGTGAGCTGAAGTTGGGCACGCTGATATTTGCCCAGAGCACAGCATTGTCTAGCCCAAGGAATTGAATGCAAACCTTGGAAGTTGCAGTCCAGTGTCCTCTCTAAGGATTTTTTTTTGTCATCTTGCACTGGGTATTTATCTTAAAGCCTCAGACCTTGGAAACATGATTAAACTAAACTCTCAGCTTTCTTATAAAACAGTAATTTTTTGCTCTTACGTGTGCTGAGAGGATGGGCTGAATACAAAAAACCAAAGTGTGGCAGTTTAACAGAACACATACACAAAACACACAGGCTCTTTGTAGTAACTAATAACTTTTGGGGCCACAAAACTCCTGCATGTTTAGGGTTGGCAGAACTATGAACTGCAAAACCATACACTTTCTGACCCACTTCCACATCATATCTGAGAATAGATGTAATTTTTGTTTTGAGGGAAAAAAGTGGAGAATTTGTATTCTCAACCGTCTTGTATAATCCCCTTTTGGAAGTACTCACCTTACTCACCTTCATTTCTATGAAGGTCTTTCCTTGGAAAGGACATCCCCAGCATGTTTATGCCTCCCGTTGTTTGCCCTAGATACTACTACCTCTCCTTAGACATTTTCTGGTACAGACTGAAACATAATGGGGTTTATACCATAAACAGCATGAAGTGTCTGCTCTGTTTATGCTAGAAGGCTCATGTTAACCTTTAATCCTCCTAAATCTTTCTCAAAACAATATGAAACAATTTATTTTTACATTCTTCCTTGTTGCTTGATGCTGGTTAATATCATAAACAAATTTTGCACAACTTGAGAAGCAATTAGAGGCTCTTGGGTCAGGGAGTGCATTAAAGATACCGTCCCCACTTGTCTGCACCTCTTCCAGCAACCACAAAGGGTGATTCTGAGTGGGGAGAATGACTTTTGGGGTGGAACGGGCACACATCTCATTTCAGTGAGAGCCACAAGTTTCCCAAATGTCATCTGGGCTGAAGTCCCTCTCCAACCTGAGAGCACTTCAAGAGGTGAAGGGATGCAAACCCTGCAAGTGCCCCTTCCCTGCCGACCCTGACCCCATTAGGGTCTGACAGCTGTGAAAGACATAGGAAGCAATTAAAGCACCCTGTATTAGTCACAAAGGCTGATAGGCCCTGCTCTCCGAAAGGTGCAGGTCTGCAAAAGAGATAAAACCAGGAACCGCGAGTGCCGTAACACGGTGCTCAGAGGCTTTGTGCAAGTCTATCCTCCTGAATCCACTTGGGGTTATTTATTTACTTAAAGTCCGTTTGAAAACTGAAAGCTTCAGGCTACTTACCCAATTAACCTTAGCACCTGTTTGGCTGGAAATGCTTAGGAGCAGTGCGAACAGTCTGTGGCAAGGCTTTTTTTCCCTGTTTTTTTGAAGCGAAAGGAACAGGCAAAATATATTCCTGAAGAAAATGTTGTTCCAGTCTACTCTCAGGTCTGTTGTGCAGGGATTTGTTTCTGATAATGATTTAAGTGAAAGCTCTTACTAGCATCCACCACTCTTATAACAGGGACAATCATGATATCTAAATCAATAGATTGCAGTGAATGGCTGTTGTTTTAACTTTTGCCTGCTTCTGTTTTATTGCCTGATGGATTTTGGCTCTCAGTTTTCCTCTTCAGAGGCCTACAATCTGCACCAAATGTTTCACATTACTCAGTGTGAAAAACCTCCTATTCTTTCAGATTTTTTACAAGTTCATACATCCGTGGAAACCTGATATTTCATATTTCATTCTGCTTTGTGAATGTCATTGTGAGGGATGCTGGTTCACATGCAACAGGCCTCTTCTGTCTTTGATCAGCTTGACCGCAACTAATTGTAAATGGAGAACAAATGAAAGAAATATTTATAAATTTCATGGGAATTCAGGCAGGGCCTAAGCCTTTCCTAATGCCTCCATTCACAGTAAATGTTTATTGAATACTTTTAGTCTACTGTGTACTTCAGTTTTCATATGGCTTTAAGTACAGTTAGGTTTCAGCTTGTTCTGAGTAGATCCAGGGAAAGAACTCTCCCATGTCTTTCATTCTTTCTTTCTTTCTTCCTTTGTTGTCTTACTTTTCTTTCCCTCCCCAAAACACTCCTTTCTTTTGTCTTTACCTTATAAAATAGGCTACTGTCCAAGGAGAGGAACACCACAGTTGTTAGGTTCCAGAGCCTACAGCTGTAAGAAGGGTAAGAAAGGGGAAAAAAAAGACCGTAAAATTTAAAACAAATTTTGAGGCACAAAGCTGAGTTGGGAAAAATCAAATGAAAATGTTAAAGATTTGTCAAAAGTAAAGTCATAAATGCCCCGAGCCAAGTGAAACAGCTGCTAGGTCATGCAGGCTAAATCTGAAAAGGCAACACAACAAAAAGTTAAATATTATGAAGCTAATCAGAAGTTGCCAGCATTCTTGTTTCTGCTTCTCAATCTCTCATTCTTCTGCTCTTACAACTTTTCCCAGCTATAGCACAGGTTGCTTGCTTTTACAAAGGGAAACAGCACATCCACAATGTTTGTGGATTCTGTGTGTGTGCAAGCCTATACATATTTGACAGTATCAAGGATATTGCAGAGTAGAAGCAATCTCCTTTGGCCTGGGACTGGGAAATGTACAGCTCACGGAGCCTCATGTGTTTTCAGTCACAGATGCCGTGTGTGTTGCTGGTTCCAGTTGCCTGTGCTGCTGGTTGGCACGCACTGTGGTGGCAGATATGGAACGGGACAGGTGCTGGTCTGAGCTGGTGCTGCTTTGTTGAGGCTAATGGAGGCTCTGGAGTGAAACATGAATGAACCAAGCAGAAATGAGAGCAAAGCGACTTGTTGCAGCAGCCTCTTAAGAAAGCCCGTGTCTTCTACTTGTCCATCAACAGCTTTTATAACTGATTCATTCATGTGGAAGATAAAGAAGGAACAGAAAGCCTTGAGAGGACAGGGTGAGGGAGTGGGTGTGCAAGTGTTAACTTTGACACTGGTGAGAGGCAAGAAGGAGGACTCACTTTTGCGTAGAGTGTAGGAAGGTAAGGAAATAATTTGTCCCTTTTAAGTATGACAAGAAAATATAGTTCTGACCAACTGTGAGGCTCAGAATTCATTACCATCATTTCACTTCTCTCCTGGAGCGCATTCGTTCTCTTCTCCCGCAGGTTTTCAATATTTTTTTGTTTGTATTTCTCATCTTTAAGCTCACCAAGGCCAGGAAAACACCTTTTTTTTTTTTTTTTTCCCCACTGGAGAGTGACTTACACTGGTGGGGTGATGGTGAAGAGGCTTAGAGCTTTGGAGCTTGTACAATGGTAAAACTTTGAGCCGAAAATATTCGAAGAGGTGATGGATTTCTGAGAAAAAAGATGCTTTAATTTTGCTCCTTTGCAGTACCCCTATATTTGAGAAGGGAAATGGTGAGAACCTAGGAGCAGGTGAAACCCAGATAATGTGATACTGAATTTTCCTTGAATCTAAAGCCTTCTAACATTTTTTTTTCTCTTTGGGAAGGCAGTAACATCTTAAAAGCAGCTTTATGCTGTGATATGCAATCTGGATATGCTAGGTTTGCCTAATTCCTGAGTTTCTAGTGATGAATACACACTTCTGTCAGTCAAACACCACATGAATTGTTAAAAACAAAACACCTGATAATCGGTATAATATAGAATCAAAGAGCAGAGATGGGAAATGATTATGATCTGGGCTTTAAGTATTATTTACCTTCCTACAAAGAGCTTGTCTAGTCTTTCACAAACAGGGTATATAAAACACTTACTTAGCATGTAACTTGAGCTATGAAAATTGTACTACAATTAAGTGTTCTTAAAGCCACAGGCTTTTTATCAAAACTAAGAGACAAGGGAAGGAAGGTAGGGGAGGAAAATGGAAGCAGCTTAGGCAGCACCCTGCCTTCAGGTTGCTGAATGCATAAATGGCGTTGCAATACAGGAGTGTGCAAAAGTTCCACCAACACAGAGCTGGAAGTGCCAGCTTAGGCAGTGCCTGACAGGCATCCTGCTGGAATGCTGCCTCCAACTCACTCACCTGTCTGCTGCAACATGCTCCTCTGCTCTACTCTACTCTCTCAGAGGGCCAGGTTAGACAAATTTAACAGCTCTGTTGCTTAACTGATGGATATCTACAGGAGGAGAGAGGAAAGATGTCTTTTATAAGATGGTCAGTTTTGTCTTTCTCACGCTGTTACTGTGACTTTTCTTGAACCACTTCATTAAGTGTCTTAGAAAAACAGACACGCATAAGTAAGCAGGCTGTAAATTTCACTTGACAGCACATTCCCTGTCCAGTCTTCTAGATGTCAAGGGTAGGAAAAAAGCTTCTTGATACTGATGCAAAGGCAGGGAAGAAACATGGACTAAAAAGAAACTGATTAAATGCTTCAAAGATACCCATATTGCTCATGCTAGTCTGAGTAAACTCATTTTATATATATTTTAAATAAATTAGAATTGTATATGTGCATGATCAGTCTCTTGTCAGAGAGATGGCAGAGTCCACTTTTAGAGAGACAACTGCTGAAGCCATCCTCACTTTATTGCTTGAGGTTATCAGTCCACATCCTTCAGGGTTGCACAATTTTTCCTGGGCATGCTTTTTGTATTCCAAAGTCCTAGGACTTAAAAAGCCTTAGAATAGCTTGTGCAAGGAAAAAACCCTATTAATTTGTAACATTTCTGCATAGCAAAACCCAGCCAACTTCAAAGTTGTCTAATGGGGAGTCACTAAACAGGCAGCATCTGAAATGGTCTGGTCCCCAGGTAGACATGTTTCTTGGTGGAGAATTTTTGTTTTGAATTGATCCATAATGATGGAGGTTTGGACTTCCAGGGCACTTGGAAGACAACTCATTTATTTCTTCCCATGCATGTTTTACATATAGCTTGCATTTTTCTAACCTGTTGCAAAACTGTATAGTAGTAGTGTATTTCAACTACTACAACTTCACAAGGGTATGTGATGACTTAATTAGGAATTTGAAGTATTTAGGAGTTGTTATTTAATAGTGGATAAAACAGCAATCTTCTTCCCCCCCCAGTGCCGAAGTTACATTCTGCATATTCTTTATACTTCTCCAGATTTAATGCTCATTTTTCTAACAAAACCTTATCTGTCTTCTGGTGAAGAGATAGTACAGGGTGAACCAGACCTCATTCAGCAGCACATCATCTGTAAGTGATGGAAATAGCTGTTTTAAGCCAAAATCTGGCAACTGACAACTGACAGACTGGCATGAACAAGATCAGCACCCGGATTTCTTACCAGACAGGCAGCTTACTGGCTTTTCTCAGCCTCCTCAACCACAAGTTTGTATAACAAACACAATAGCTGGCATGCACTTGATATTGAGCAAGTGCCTTTTTATATTGATATTCTCATTCAATTTCCATATGTTGGCAGAAACAGATGGAACTGGATTTTCTTGCAATTACTGTGAGTCTAGGATAACAACTCCTAAATCTGCCTTGGAGTGGAAGGATACAATGCAAATATGCAAACATAGGGCAACAGCCTGGAGACTAAAATATAGAAATATGATTTTACATTTAATTTAACATACAGAATAACTAGGACTGATTCAACATTTATTGATTAGGCTGCATTATATCACAGAATCTCATGAAACCCATAAATTTGTAGGGAATGTAAAATGAGGTGGAGTTCAGTGCTCTAATGTCTCACTAAGACTTTAAAATGAAAACTATTAGTTAAGTCAAGTCTGTGGGGCTTAAAGGTTTAAAAAAGTTATTTTGTTTTCCAAGAAAGCTCTTTTAGGGAAATTGTAACATCTGCTTCCATCTCTTTGGTTCTAAACTCAATATATTCTTTTGAGATCACAACATTGAAAACATCCACAAAGTAGAAAATATGGTTTGAGGGTTTTTTTTTTAATTCTTGACTCTCTGGCTCAGACCTTCAAAAGAGAGTCATGTAGACTTAAGCCCAAAAACCTTATCTATTGGAATGGGAATTTAAATAAAAAATAAAGGGGTTTGTATGCAACTGATCAACCAAAATGTTACTAAACTGAAGCTTGAGGGACTGCAAAACCCAGGGACTACAAAAGCAAGGGAACCTGGGATGATTATCAGTTTTACTACAAAAAGGGTTAGAACAGAAACTGGAAAACTGTATTATTTTCAGACTACATGAAAGCAGACAGGGAATACATGTTGAGTCTTTAAGGACCTGATCCAGCAAATTATTTTATACAGGCTTAAAACCCACAAAAATATCAGTTGAATGCATTAAGGACACGAAGACGTGTACTTCCAGGTCTAGCTGGAGCAGTTTAAGAAGCTCCTGCCTTTCCTCTTATTGTTGTTCATTGCTCACCCTTTACTGTGAGCTGCCAGAACTGTTCACTTGCATAAGCAGACAGCAGACCTGTTCTGGATTGTGTCAGTGCTAAGTCAGCCAGCTTAACTTCGGTCACTTTCAGTGTTTCCAGAAGAGTTGCATAAGCGCTAACCATAGGGAATAGCGAAAGACTTCAGAAAGACTAAAAGGAGCCTGGATTTCCTAAAATAAGCAGCATTTTGAAAGATTTATTTACTATCTGGTTCAAAAAAATAGAATAAACAAAAAAAAAGTAAGATGTAACTAACGAACCACATATACAAGACTTTTTACCTATACTTGTTGGTTTTTCCCTATTACCACAGTAATTTTAAAATACGGATTCTTTGTTTAAATAAAGAATGATCCAGACATAAAATATAATAGTTTATTCACTAAATAAATGTATGTAAAATTGTAACTGAGTTTTTACCATTCTTTATGATTTAAAGAAGTGAACTCCAAATATATTTCTTGCATATATAGGAATTTTTTGTACAGTAAGCAAAATGTTATGGTGACTTATTAAATAGAAAAAAGGGAGAAGGACAGCAGTAAAGATTTGGCACAGTCATTTGCAGCTACATTTCAGTAATGATAGACAAAACCCACGAAATTCAGAACCAGAATTGAGACAGAAAGTCTTTAGATGGGGTTTTATTTCAGTCTGCTACAGCCGGATGGCCAGGAGCATAATTTGGGTCTTGATGGCTGTATATGTGTTCTTAAATTTCTGCTAGGTTTGAGGCTGTTCTTATCCAGAATCTTGGCTTTAAGCACTTCGCTAAGCATAACAATTGTTCATTTCTTTACTGTAATTTCTCTCACAATATGATGAAGAGTTTGGTTTGAATGTGAATGATTTTTTCTGCAAAGACAAATAGTCCATTCTCCTTGAAGGAAGCAGTCAAAAACAGGGAACCACCAGATTTCACCAGCTGTCCAGGTTTGACAGATTGGTTCTGTTCTTTCCAGGACTCCAGGTGGGTTAGATTATGTGGCTGCTGCCAGGTAACTGTATTTTTTTCCCCTCCTAGTCTCTCTCTAATCAGGACCTTGTTTTTATCCACTTTTTTTTTTTTCAATTTATTAACTGCTGTGCTTGCTCAGTAGCTGACAGATGTACTGTTGATTATATGATATTTGGTTCTTGAAAAAGTATAAGCCAATGCATAGACCTACCAATTAGAGGCATGGAGAGGTAATAAAATTTATAGTTACATTAAAAAAAGCTTTTAGATTAATAACAAGAGACAAATAACACTGTAATCAAATACTCTTGCAATGCTTTTCAAGTGACAAAAATAATTCAGACTTATTCCTGTAAATAATAAAAAATCAATAGATTTGACAAACCAAAGTTCCTTATTTTCAACTTTTTCTAGTGTTAAAATTCAAAATAACCACAATTTTATTGTATCTCCTCTTAGAATTTTCCTGTGCTTCAGTTTTCTAAGGATGTAATATGTCCTGTCCATAACATCTGCCTCAGGAAAAAGCATCTCCGGCTCTTTCTGAAGCTCTGTTATACAAATGTGTTCACATTAACTGAGTGCACTTCATGCACTTCATGCACTTCATGCACTTCATGCATTTCGTCTCTGGTGCATTCTTTAATGAAGATCAAGTAAGCAAGAAACCTTGCTTAATGGGAAGAGTAAATATTATTATTACCTTGTCTTTGATTCCTTAGTTGGGGAAAGCCAAAATTGCATTTAGACTCTCCATAGTTTCGCTCAATCAGTTCTCTCTGCTTCTAAACAGGATATTTCCTAACTTCAACAGATTTGTTGCGGTGTGAGATCTCTGTTTCAGAAATCATTCCTGTTGAAGGAATATTCCTATTCAGTAATATTGCAGTTCATGCTTTCACATTTAGACTTCTGCATAAATTCAGTTCAAGCCTAAGGGACTGGAGTACATGCTCCAAGTTTAGAAGCCTTTTTTTAATTTTTAAAAATCTTGTTCTGAGAAAGAAAACATGAAGTGTGAGTTTGTGAAACAGTTAGTGAGGAAGGACACAGAGGAGGGGCCACTCCATCCTATTGAAGGGTCAACAAGTAGCAGCCTATTTTTGGCAAAAAAAATTGTGTCTACCAACTGGAATCACTGGGCTGAGACTGAAACCCAGACAGAGAGGCCACAGCCTCACTGGGTATATGTCTACATCCAAACAGACCTCCTGAAGCCTGAGAGAGCTATACAAACCCTCAGCTGCAGGGAACTCCAGAATCTGGAAGTTCCCTGGGGCCTGAAAGCAGAGGTGAGTGCCATGGGTGCAAGTGTGCTCAGGCAGAAAAACTTTTTGAGAGGTTGCTGCATTTCATGAAGAGCTTCACAGACAGTGTCCCATCCAGGAATCTGAGCAGGGATTTGATGCCTGGTATTATGCTCTCACACAGGCAAGGCAACAGTTATGCCTTAAATCCTTGGATGCTGCAGGTAAGTTGACATCCAACCCCAAGGTGGTAGGGTTGGCTAATTCACAAGACAAGGGAGAATGAGTTCTCATCTCTGCTGGGAGCAGGAGGAATAGTCTTCCCTGTGCTGACACTGTGCCTTTACAAAACAGTTATGATGCTCTGGAGCCAGAAGGAGAAGAATCTATGATAGATAGTGTGCTGGTTTTTCAGGGTTAATTTTCTTCACAATGACTGGTGTGGGGCTGTGTTTTGGATTTGTGCTGAACACAGGGTTGACGATATAGAGATATTTTTGTTATTGATGAGCAGCTCTTGCACAGTCAAGGCCTTTTTTGCTTTCCCTATTGCCAACGCTGGCAAGGAAATTGGAAGTGTATGGGAAACTGGGAGGAGATACAGCCAGGACAGGTGATCCCAAACTGACCAAAGGCATATTCCATACCATATGACATCATGCTTAGTATATAAAGCTGGAGGGAAGAAGAAGGAAGGGGAAGTTTGGAGTGGTGGTGTTTGTCACCATTGCGTGTGATACAGCTCTGCCCTTTTGGAGATGGCTGAACACCTGCCTGCCCATGGAAAGCAAAGCCTTCTTTGGCTTTGCTTGTGTGCACGGCTTTTACTTTCCCTATTAACCTGTCTTTGTCTCAACCCACAAGTTCTCTAGATTTTACTCTTCCAATTCTCTCCCTAATCCTGCTGGTGGGGGAGTGAGTAAGCGGCTGCATGGTGCTTGGGATGAAACCACGACAGGTAGTCAAGATCAAGAATGGGAGAATCCTACTAAACTAGTACAATCAGCCACCTGTATTAGAACAAACACCACCAAAAAATTATGGAAGAAAGACATGGTTCTGTTGGAGTGGGTCTAGAGGATGTCATGAATATGATCAGAGAGCTGGGGAAGCTCCCCTACAAAGACAGGCTGAGAGAGCAGGGGTTGTTCAGCTTGGAGAAGAGAAGGCTTTGGGGACACCTCATTGCAGCCTTCCAGTACTTTAACTGGGCTTGTAAAAGGGAGGGAGAGGGACTTTTTATGCAGGTTGCTAGTGACAGGACAAGGGGCAATGGTTTTAAACAGAAAAATTTTAAGGCTTAAGTTAGATCTTAAGAAGAAATTCTTTACTTAGAAGGTGGTGAAGTATTAGAATAGGCTGCCCAGAGAGGTTGTGGATGCCCCATCCCTGGAAATGTTCAAAACCAGGTTGGACGGGGCCCTGAGCAGCCTGACCTAGTGAATGGCATCCCTGCCCATGGCAGGAGGGTTGGAACTAGATGATCTTCAAGGTGCTTTGAACCATAACCATTCTATGCTTCTATGATTCTCTAATTATAAAAAAATCTTTCTCTCCAGGAATAACTTAAATGTATTCCCTCTAGGAGACTGTCATGTCAGTCTGAAAAAAGATGAATGCATGGCTACTGCTAGGATCCTTAAACTGATACTTTTTCTAAATAAATTTGCTTTCAAAAATGTTGCAAACCTGAATGGTTCAATTTTAACAAATTAAATTTAAAGCTAATATCAAAAACTGTTGCATATAATGGAAAGCTATTGATTTTTCCAATAATTATTTCTTCTTGAATTCTTATATCAAAGTTCAATAAAAGATAATAATATGATTGTAAATAGTTGAAGATTGACTCCTCAGCCTCTAATACAGTTTCATATTTTCACACAGAAAAAGAACAAAGAAGAATAAAAATAATGGAACTCAAAACAATTTCAAGGAAATGCAGACTATCAGTTTGCATTTAAAATTCTTAGTGAGGTTTCAGTTGTGCAGTGGGCAAGGAAAGTTGTACTTGAATGTGCATGGTCTATCTTGAAAGTCTCTGTTTCCAAAGTTGCCTTGTGTTCATCCCCATGTTTGCACCAAATTCAATAATTACGTGCTTAAAAACACATCTATGTATTCATGAGCCAGGGGATCATTTGCTTGGATGCAGGTAGAGGAGTGAACAGAAATGGGGTTCTGAAACTGGAAATGAGATCTAGAGATGCTGCCAAGTGTTTTGTCTCACTATTTCAGAAACTACACAGACAAGGTTACTTTCAGAGGCAATGATAACTTAAAGCTCTAGGCTGATTTCTGTAAGCATACAAATCTGTCTAAATGCCATCAGTTTTACCATCCTCATTGATAATATACTTTGGTAACCCTTTTGATGAGAGACAATGAATAAGTAAAGACAGTAAATTTGGGAAAGAGTGCCTATTATTGCAATAGTCTGTTGTAAAATCTGCTAGTACAATATTCTATTAAGCACAGTTTATACAATTAAGCATAAACACATTCCTGAGGTATAAAAAACATTTTATGCATTATTTTTCTGGAAACTTACACTAAATTAATCGCTTTTACATCAAGGGATTAATCACTGGTATACTTTTAGCCTACAGACCTTGGACTTCATTTTGTCCTTGCTTCCTATTTAGCAGTCGTAGAATGAGAGAAGGGACAGAGATGGCTTTCCAGCCTCCCAAATGTTCTCTTACTCTTGACTTTTGGACTCTGAATACCTGACATCCTGATGGCCCGAGTTTTCCAATTAGATCAGTTGGTCTCATAGAGGACATTGGCCCACCCCACTCCCAGAACATTTTGCCCTGCAACAATAGCCACAGCAATGCTCCTGCTAGAGCACACACAGCTGCCCTGAACTCCCTTCAGAAGGCTTCCTTCCTAGAACTGCCACCCTTATTTATCCCCTGTACTCCTGCTTTTGCTGTTTGATCCCTTCGAAGAAAAACAGCCACCCTGCCAGCTACTGAGCAAAAATCCCTAGTGGGTGTGAGCCAGCAGGGCCAGGTTCATCAGCAGCATGCACAAAATGCAAAAGCAGACAGTATGTTCCAGCATCAGGCATGTGCTGAATTTTAACCCCTGTATGATAAGTCCCCAGGGGTTGATGCACAGGGTGATGCTGCTATTTAAGATGCATCCACAAAGTTGCAGTGAGTTGCAGTATACAACTGATTAGACCTGGGGCTTTAAGCTTGGTCTCCAGCCTCGCAGCTCTCCTCACCCCTTGTATGACGATTTAGACACATCTGTGGAAAGCTCACATCAGCTTAGTTTTTCCCTGAACAAGAGGATGAAAAAACTGTACCAGTTGTGGATGACCCATGCCTGAAAGTGTTCAAGGCCAGGTTGGATGGAGCTCTGAGCAACCCAGTCTAGTGAAAGGTGTCCCTGTCCATGTCAGGAGGGTTGAAACTGGATGGTCTTTAAGTTCCTTTTCAACCCAGACTATTCTATAATTCTATGATCCTATGAAAACCCTCTTGCTTTTATACAGAGCAAGGCAAACACCTTGCTCCTTCACCTGTCTCTAGGAGTTTACCCACTCTACTATTCTGCCCTCCCTGTCTTCTCCAGAACGAGTTAATTTCAGAATAGTTACTCTGCTCAGAAAGAGGGGCCATTGTTCCAGAATAACAGGCAAATTATCCACATTGGGGAAATATTCCAGAGGAACCCAATTAAACTGGGCTCTGTTACAGTGAAAAAAATATTCTACAGTAGGCTTGGTTGGATGTTCTTACAGACAAGGCTATAGAAATAAGTTTCTCACTTAAAAGAACTTTCCCAATGTAATATTTAATGATGACATACTTTTGCATAAAGTATAGTCCTGTTACTGAATGAGCTGAAAGTTATTGGTGGATTTGTTTTACATTAAAATGATGATGCATAAAATAAATAAATCTGTATTCTATGTGCTCATACCTACCTTCCATTTCAGCCCCTGACATATACTATAGTCTTAAAAATTCTGGATTAAGCTTTCATCAGGTATTGCCAGTGATCTGAACCATGATATGTCATAGATTATGGTTTCAAAAACCAAAATTGAGTAAATACATTCTGGGACCTCCTACCACTCCCAGCTAGGCCATTCTTTATGCTGCTGCATTGATAAATGACAAATAAATAAATCCTCTTCTCTCACACAAGAATAATAATGGAATAATTTATAATAGCCTTGTATCTTAGCAATAGACAGGAACAAGGAAGATGGTTGTCTGTGGAATTACTTGACCTGGAAGTATTATCCTTCAGTCAAACAGGTTAACCAGAAGATTCTGAGAATTTACTTTAACTGGTAAAGAAAAAGTTATGTTTAATCCATGTTGCACTTTTCACATTGATTCAGCTGACTGGACATGCCTCCTAAATGCTTTCTAGCACTGTAGCCCGCGACATACCACATTTAACAAGTCTCTAACAACATTTCCACTGTAACAGAACTGAAACACATGGCTTGTAACATAACTTTGACACTTACAACACTTGTGAGCTTGGAAATGTGCAATGGGTAAGAAACATGTGGTAACCACTCATCATGACTGAATTATCTGAAAAGCCCTGTCTTGACATGGCTTATTATATCTTGAAGCTGTAAATGCAATTGTTGGGCAAAATATAATAATATCAGTAGTAATAATAATAATAATAGTAATTATTATTATTATTATTATTATTATTATTATTATTATTATTATTATTATTATTATTATTATTATTATTATTTACTTTTTTAGCATAAGTTTATACCCTGCACTTCCCTCAGTTTTTCTCTCAAGGTTACTCAAACAAGGTCAGATGATTTGGCAATGTATGTTTGGCATCCAACAATAGTTCTATAGGTGGTAGCAGAATAAAAAAAGGTGAGATCAAAAATTCATAACTAGTACATCAGGTATTTAAATGGATGCAGGGTTGTAACCATGTTACAGAACAACTTGTGTGAAATGTAGCACACTTTTTTGGGCAGGGTCATTGGTTTAGAAATCAATTGTCTTAATTTTAGTTATTTCTCACGGACAGTTTCCTCTAGTTTATAAGACTGTTAGTACTGTAGTGTCCATGATGTTTTACTCACAGAAAGCTGGGGCCTGATCCTTCTCCGACTAACTTCACTGGGAAGAAGAAAACCCCCAAACCTGTCCTAAGCCTGGGAACACTATGGGTCTAAGAGCCCAAGTACCTGCTTCCCACTGCCTTTAAAAATTCCGTGGTGGGAATGAACATTCCCGTCTGAAAGGATAACATGTAGAGGTATTTAGCACTCATAAAATCACCCATTTTCATATCACTTTAATAAGCGGCTGTAATTTACATATGAAATATATGTGTAATAAATTTCTGCATAAGTTTTTTCTTTTTCCAGGAGCATGCAAAACTTTTTAGTTCCACACTGTGTGCTCCTATTCTGATCCTCCACCTGGCCATGGTCCTTTTTATGCGGGAACATTAAACTAATTTTACTTGGAATGTATGATGGTTTCTCAAGATGATGCACCTGATACTAAAAAGCAGTTCACAAGACTTCTTAGAAAGACAGATTGTTCCCCAGAGGCTCCTTCTGCTTTGTATTACAGCTCATAGTCTTGCTTTTAGCCCCAGCTCATCTTTGACAGCCTTCTGCTTCACATTTGGCATCCTTGTGACATCTACAAAACGACTTGGGGGTCAAGAAGTCAACTGGCTTCCTCATATGCTTCTGCCATTATTAGTGGCTATGTTCAGACCATAAAGGAGGGGAGCTGAGGGATGTGGGCCTGTGTGTGTGCATGAGAGAGGGAGAAGGAGAGAGAGTGAGAGAGAGGGAATTGTGATGATGACAGAGGGAAATATTGGTTTAAAATTTTCTTTTTACTCAGGCTTGTGATGATTTCCACACAGCCTTCCTTTTTTTGAGAAGAGTTTAACATTGCTGCAGGTTTCTTGTTAGCCCATACAACACTTGTTAGTTGATGATGTACACCACACTGAAAACATTTGTTTCTTGGCACCAGCAGACTGAAGACTTGTTCAGATATATAATATTATTTTGCATCAGTGTAAGGCCAGTTCCTGGGGTGCAGCTACAGAAGAAGTGCATTAAGGTATTTTGTTTGCTGGCCACTGAGAGCCTTTCTGTACAGAAGCTGGAAATGGGATGTCTGAAATGTGAGCCTGGAGAAAGTTCTGCAGAAAACATTTTACTTAATGAACAGGACTTAAAGAAATATGAAGGTATTATGTTTGCTATTAAAATATAGGTAAAATATTGCTTTGCAGTGTCCTGCACATAAACTGTAACTCCAACTGGATCTCAAATGTTTAGGAACCAAACTGAATCTAAATCTCTAGCTTATGCTGTGCTGAGTATCTCAGATTAAAGTAAATCCACATTATCCTGCTTGTCGAAGCTGGGATGTTTTGGGTTATGAATGCAGCCATACAAACAGGGTTTGAAAGAGATTTAAAACAAGTTGATGAATAGAGCTCTCAGAAAGCCATGTTATCAGATACAATCTGATTAGAAGTTTATACACTGCTGACATGCAGAAAACAGCATACACATCTGGCACAGTAGAGCCAACAAGTGCTGAGGTTCTTTCAGATACAGCAAATCAAACATCATATAAAGTTAAAAGTCATACAAGTGTGGGCTTTTGACAAATTCACAGCATAAATGTATGCCCTAACACTTCAAATTACTTTTTCCTCTGTTTGTAGAAGTCCTACTGCTTAGCCAATGCCCTCAAAGGATGACTGCTGTGGGTATAAGGAAACACAGGCATTCTATCATAATTTAGTATGAATTAATGTTCTGTTGCAGAGCATGAAATTAAAGCAAAGTGTTTTCTTATCTCATGTGACAGAAATAAATGTTCTGAGCAAATGTGTTTATTGAGTAATTTATTTGGGGTATTTCTTTGGGTTTTTTCGCTCCAGGCAGGCTTGACTTAAATCTTACACACACTAGAAACTCAGTAAAACTTCTGATACTCTTCATTGTCTCTGTTACACTGGTATCAGATCTTTAATCAAAACAGCTTAAATTGTACTTCATGTACTAAAGATCAGTATAAAAGAGATGGTTTCTGCATCCAAGAACTTTTAAACTTCTGCAGGTTCTATGACTGAGTGGTTTTAAGGTTTTTCCATGGCTCTGAAAATTTGCAAAATGTTTGTAAAAGCTCTGCCTTGCCTCTATCATACTCAAATTCAATACAGGCATGCAAATAAAAAATATGGCAGACATCTAAAGAAGGAGAAGATGACTGGGAAGTCAGCATGGATTTACCAAGGGGAGAATCATGCCTAATTAACTAGTTTCCCTTTTAGGATAAAATGGCTGGATTTGTGGATGTAAAAAGAGCAATGGATGCCATTTACCCTACTTATGTTAATAAAGCTTACAATAATGTCTTCTACGATGTTCTTATGTCCAAACTGGGACATTACATCTTGAATGGGAGGACATCTAGAAGGGTGAGAACTGGTTGGATACTCAGGATCTGAGGTTTGTGCTCTATCTAGAGGTGAGTAATAAGTGCTAACTGCAAGGTCTCTCCTGGGACAAGTCACTGCTGTTTAACTTTGCTACCAGTGATGATGTTAAGGAGAGGCTGAAGAGCACGTGCGGAGTGCAGTGAATAGCATACTATGTGAGTTTATGTGAAGACAGTTGGGAGGAAGGGCTTGATAGAACCCCATGAAATCCAAAGTGGGAAGAGGTCAAGATGTGGTCTTGGAAGACAGACCTGCAGGAATGCAGGCTGGGACTGGTAGGGCATGGTCTTGGATTCTGGCAGGCAGTCAGCTATGCCAGTATGTTGTAGTCAGCCACATACCCGAGCAACAGTGAGAGCCAGCAATATTTGGTGTGGTGAGCAGGAGTGGTGTGATGTGGTGCCCCAAGAGCCAGGGAAGGGCAGAGACTGTCCCTTCTGCTTAGCACATTGCAGGCCTTATCTGCACTGCATTTGATTTTGGCTCTCCATCAGAGGGAGAATGTCTTCCCCCTCTGGAGAGGGACGGTTCCAGTGGCACTGACATAAGGGAATGAAGAACATGTAATTGTGCTCTTTGCAGTGGTGTATAGTGTGAGGGTAAGAGGCAGCAGCACAAGCTGAAACCCGAGTCTCAGACTGGAGATAGGAAGAAACCTTTTTCCCACAAGGGCAGACCAGCAGTGGAGCCGAAGTCCAGGGAGTTTGGGCTGTCTCCAGTCTTGGAAGTTTCAAGCCCTAACTTGTGAAATTCTGAGCAGCCCAGTCTGAGCCCAGAAGTGACTCTGCTCTGGCTGGCTATTAGATCTAACAGCACGTTCAAAGGCATCATCTTGAAAGGTTGCCTTTCCCACAAGTCCAACAGGTCATCCTTAAAGACAAGGAGAAGGAGGAGGAGTCAACCCTCTTAACTGGAATAAGGAGTGGTTGGTTACTGCTTTGTTGCAGAAATTTAAATATCAAAACCCTTATGTTTTCTTAAACTTGATGTTTTCAGATTATGTCCTGTAGTTCAAACTGAGGGATACTTTTGGCAGGTATTTGAGCTTGTATGGCCCAATGTCTTCTCTCATAAAATGTCCTGTCATCAAGAGAAAATTAAAGACCTGGTGTGACATTTCTCCCATCACATAGACTTGTGCAACTGTTCTTCATGAAGCCAAATGAAGAATAACAATGAAGAACAAGGGATAGGGATAGAGATCTGGTACCTTCCTCTGCCTACCACAGCAACAGTGAACTGTGGCTCCAGATTTTGAATGCTATAAAGGACAAATGGTCTTCAGTGCTGCTTTAAGAGTATTTGACACCGCACAACAAGAAGGCCATGAATGGCTGAGCTGTGAATTATCCATCTTAGCAGAGTAATAATCTGTGCGTTAACATTTATGCCACAACAATATAGATTCTTTTGTTAGCTTCATGACATTACATACAACCAGAGAAAAATATTCAAATTAAACTTGACGCCATCAGGAAAGTAAAACATGACATGAACCAAGAGCACTTACTTGCCAAGGGCTGTTACCAGTGAGTTAGCAAAGGATGGAGACACCGAAGCAGGAATTTCCGGAGAGTGACAGTCCAGTTAAATACAAAACTTATAAAGGGAAATTATATCTCCAGGCATGGCTAAAAGCTAGGAGTGCTCAGGTCCAGAGGTGGGGTTTTGTCTGAAATTAGTTCAAAGCTGGTATAACAATGTTTTGCTACTTTAAGTGTTAAAACATAATAAAAATATTTTTTAGGACAACAGTAAAGGAAAACAAATATAAGTGAAACAAAAATATATGAAAAATTATTGTGGAGTGAATTTTGTTTTGTTTTGGGGTTTTTTTTGTGTTTTGTTTTGTTTATCTGTTGGTTTGGTTTTTTCCTCTGGTAAGGAGACACAGACTTTAATTGAAAGAGATTATCTTTAAAGTCGAGTGCAGTTCTCACTGTAGTAAGCAGGAATGCTTCCACTGTGACAGGCATAACAGAACTGTCCTGATCCCCAGAAAAAGAATCAGAAACTCAAGCACATTTTACAGAAATAGCAAGAGGACTTTTTTTTTTAATGACAATATGATAACATTCATAGAAATTTGAGTGAATAATACTGACAACGGCTAAAATGTGTTGTGTCTGTTCTTTTATTAGGGAGAAAGATGCACTGATTTTTGGATTAAACCCATAACTAGAAGTTAAATAGGATAAGACAGACTTCAAAAAGAAGATGTGCATTCTTGTTGGTGAGTCACTTGCACAACTGTCAGGAATTCTGTTTCTCTTAATGAATTTGTTCTTTGCCACCTGCTGACAGATCTGACCATCATGTATAGACAATTTCGGAAGGAAAGCAGTAAGTAAGCCACAGCACTTCAGTAGCACTACCACTGGTGTGTCAATGGGGGAGGGAAAAAAAAAAACCTAAATGTTTGAGCTCTGTGTAAACATCCAAGTGTGGGAGAAAATGAGTTATTTTGTAAGAAAAAGTACTCATTGAAAAAGTTGACTTTATGCAGTTATGACTGAAATGGCAGTGGGAAATTTTTTACATAAAGTTCATGCTCTTTGAGAATACTAACTTCATGTAAACATTTTATACATCCAACCAAATGAGTTTTTAGTGGGTAGGTTCATGCTCTTTGAGAACACTACCTTCATGTAAACATTTTATACATCCAACGAAATGAGTTTTTAGTGGGTAGGTTCTCTGTAATGTAAATTGAATGTCAACAGGCAGATGTCTGAAGCAATGAAAACACTCTGTGTATTGTAGTTATTATAAATAAGTGTCATAAAGTTGTGTTATTATGTGCAAAACCCCCATTCTAGTTTAAGTTTCCAACAAAAAGTATGTGGAAATAATCAAACCACAAGAACATTTAATTTTTACAGTAACTTTATTCAATAAAACAACTTACGAGTGCTCTCCACAAGACCAGCTTTTTAGTACATGTTGGTGCTGAATAAATATTTAATATAGATCTCTTCACGCATTCATGAAAATGGTTTCCATCCTTGCCCAGTTCTTTCATCATTATTTAATTAATACATGTTACTTTTCAGTCTTTACAGGAAAACCATTTTGTTACTTTTAAAAAATATTGCATCAGGGCAGATGGGTGTGTCTGAAATTTAAATTTGTATTCTAGTAAGGTTTCTGTTAGTTTTTATTAGAAGCCACATGCAGTTGTGATGGGAAAAACTGGAATTCAACCCTGGCTGTACATCGGCACAAAATGCAAACCTCACTTCAGTGATGAAGAAGAGATGTGGCTCAAGCCTTTGGTTCCTCCAAAACATTGAGCCTGTGGTGGGGGAGAAGGGGTCATCCTAGACATTATCTTGTACAATTTTTGCTTTTTACATTTCCACCTAGTTGTAGAGGCTGGAGAGTGACCTAGGGGAACAGCCACATTACATGATCATCCCCCCAGCCATGATGCAGCTGTCTCCGACTTCAATTCTATGAGAGCGAATGGCAACCACTCTTCATTGGAGATTCACCCCAGGAACAACATCAGCCCCTTGGTCTCCAAGTATGACCCAGTCCTATAACCGCATCAGAATAAGATCATAAAGATGTTTCTTTCCACTCAGGGTGACAGATTTCTTCCAAGATTTAGACTCATTAAAAAGAAATTATGAGTAATGTCTTCATGTTAAAGAATTTATAATGACAGTACTTATGATACACTTCAAATCTTAAGCTCAGTTGAATGTTCATCTCTATTGGAGTAATTTTCGTCAGCAGATATCTCACTCATATTCCCTGTGCAATGAGTGACATCCAAAGGGACATAAAGCACGAGGCAGAAAAGTACTTCTGGGAGAGAACTACAGCTGTCACAAGCAGTCCTCATCATAAAAACAACCCATGAGGGTTGTATTCTTGTAAAGGTTGCTGAACTTCTGTAATGCTGTCAACGTCTCCTAAATATTTTGTAGAAAACAAGATAGACACATACTACAGAAAAAAAGAAGTGATAGGCTTCTTGTTGAAAACTCTTCCAGAAATGCCTCCCCCGCACTGTGCCATCTCATCCATTTTCTCTCATGGAAAGGCTGAAGAAGGGATTGCAGAGACTCTTCTTCTCCAAGGGTCAGCCAGTAAATAATGAGCTTAGATTTTGGCTTGCTAACTGACTGAATTACACCAAGGGGAAAGGTTTAGTTACACTTTAAAAAGAAAGCAAATATTTCTTCGGTGAGGCAGGTTTGGATCTCTTGACTCTTTAAAATTGCTTCCTCCCTTGACTGCTACATTTGTAATTCACTGTATCCCCTTCCATTCTTAATCTAAACATAATAACCCATCTTTCAGCCACAAATAATAATCCAAAAAACACAGCAGCCTCCCCTCAACCTTTCGACCAGGGCTGGGAAGCAGCAAGCTAGTATAACAAACAGTGACTTTCTCTTCACCTACCCCTTCCATGCAGGTAAATTCTGACTATAGATATAAACTTCACATGATTCAAACCTTAGAGCTGTCAGATGAAGCACCAAATTAATAATCCCACTGAAGTGTGTTCCAACTGCAAATTTTATGTATGACTCAGCAGTCTTACTAGACTTGGAGCAAGACTTAACTCCCTGGGATATCATTTGATTGTTGTCGTTGTGGGTTATAATTTCACAAGGGTGTCTCAAAATTTCAGCACAGTAACTCAAAACTCTTAACCTCCATTCAGCCTTGAACCTGATCCTCAACCTAAACCTAATCCAGAGCATCAATTCAGCATAGCCTCTTTGACCTACCACTGATTACAGGCTTTTCTGATAGGAGTCTCTGTGTTCCTCCTCTCCCTCTCTAACACATCCACAGGCACACTCTCCCTTCCTATCTCATTCTCGGCCATTAACAAAAAAAGTTAAAGGCAGTTGGGGAAGGGATTTTACTCCATCAAAGCTCTCATGAACCAGGATTAAAGGGGATTTTATTTGTTCTCTGGAAAGGTGACATGTTATAGGGAAAAATGTTGCAAGGGAAGAACATGTTGTAGGGGAAAAATAATTTTAGACTCCATTGTTTTTCTTCCCTTTTTTTGAGCATTTTAAACTGATGATTTTGAAGTGTCTTTACACTGTTATTCCTGAATGCTTGTAGAAATGTCTCTTAGCTTACATACACTCCTGAATTTATCCTTTTGTATGTAGATAAGACTGGGATAGCACCCAGAACACAAATCAATAAACAAGGTCTTTTTCTTTTATTGATTTCCTGGACGTTGCTAATGATGCCTGATGAATCGGGTAACTTCTTAGCTTGACTGTAAATTATTCATCAGCTTAGATCTGCTTCCTGTGAGGTACTTGGTATCTCAGTCCTGCTGAAGTTTAAGTAGAGTGCGTATAATAATTTTGGAACCACATCCCAAAGTTTAATGTAGAATTTATGGACAGAAATGAAAGTAGAATGTACTTATTTTGCCTATTCTGTACAAATTTCCTATTACTGGAAAATATCTGAATCTATTGAGATGCGTTCTTAATTTAAAGTCTTACTATGAAATTTTTGGAAAAAAACCCCTTAATTAAAAAAAAACAACTATGACTTTTAAGAAAAATTATATACATACATAAATGTAGACTGGTTTACTGTTTGAAGAACTGCAATGACAATACAAAGAAGGAAGATTCATTGAAAATACAGTAGGATGATGCACTGGAAAGATAAAATTGCAAACCCGAAAGTATTAGATGTTTATATAAGACTGTTACAGTATGTGTAGCAATACCCCTTCTGTGCCAGTGTCCCGGGTTACACAAAAATTCTGTTATGCACCTTTTATTTTCTCTTTTCTCCAAATGTATCTTTTTGGCTTTTTGGTGTTTTGCCTTCTTTAAAGAGACTGAACTGCTAGTGAATAATGACTCAAACATTTGACCACCTCCAATGGCCATCCAGGCACTCATGGTTCCATCAGCAGCATGCTTTGCTAACAATGTGCAGTGGCCACCCAAGCCAGGGGCTGAAGGCATGCGCATCCGACACCTCAGACTACAAACTGGGTGTTAAACAAGATAAGGAAAGAGGTAAACCCTGAAGTGGTATAGTGTTTCTTTTTCCTTTTCCTTACACAGGTGACTCAGGTGTAATAACTCCCCGGAACATTCACGCTTAATCTGAAGGTATTCATCTCTTATTGAAGAGCCATCATGGGTGACAATGGGAAAGGTTTGGTTACACTTTAAAAAGAAAGCAAATATTTCTTCGGTGAGGCAGGTTTGGATCTCTTGACTCTTTAAAATTGCTTCCTCCCTTGACTGCTACATTTGTAATTCACTGTTTAAAAACTATACTAATCCTTTGAATATTGAATAGTCATCAGACTAAGCAGTAGGAGAGCTATGTGACTGCATGCTCAGCGTGTGGTGAAATGTGGAAGCTGTGCTACTGTATTTTGGATGTGCAACCATCATAGTTGAAATGATCCAAGTAATGTCCACGGTGATTCAAAGAACCTTCCACTTGGAACTGGTGGAGAGCTTCGGTCCTGTCAGGTTATCAAAGAATTATTAGATGGTAATAACCCTCGCCTTCACTAGCTCAAAAACCTCATGGAAATCTACCAGTTTTGCTGGATCCCCCCAGAATCATGGTGAGGATGATGAGGAATGTAGTATTTCAGCTGTCCCAAGGGGAAAAACCTCCAAACTTAGTTTACACTCTGGTGGATTCAAAACATGTTAAATCAATACAGAACATTGCCTTAGGTGGTTCTGTTTTCTAATCAGTTTTGCCCTGGGACCAAAACCTGACAACACTGTGGAGAGAGAGCACAGAACCCCTGGCTCTTTGATTGTTGTCATGTTCCCAGTGCTTTGCTCTTCTGCATATCCAGCTTCCTAATTTCCTTTCCACAGGTCAACTATGCTACCCAAGGAAGAAGTCCAGCACAGGGATCCTGTAATCCTCCACATCCATCAAGGAGAGACAGTTCAGCCACAGTAGAGATATTCCCAAAGGATGTGCTCTGTAGATTGGGCCAGTACCTACCACCATATCAACATCTTGTTAAAGAAGACGGGTGTGACTTAGTTGCTATACTACTAGGTAGCTTTAGAGGTTCTCTAAACTTGTCTGCCAGGTCAGTCTCCCTCAAAGACAGTGGCCAGATGCCACTGGCTTCCTTAGGACATAGAGTGGGCCAGGGGAATCAGGTTGGTAGAGGCTAGTGTTCATTTTTTTGGAGGGTCTGCAGCTCAGAATGGAGACACTCAAGTGGAGATGTTCTGCATCCGAAGGATCAAGTGTGTTCTGTGTTGGTTTTTTGAACTCTAGCAGTTAATGTCACTTAATTACAATTTTTAGCAAACCATCTCACTCTGTGGATGTCAGCCCTATTTTGACATTTCTTCTCTCTTCTTCTTTATTAGTACATTTATATATTTTCGCCTTTCCTTTCTTTATTTTATGTGTACAGAATTTGAGGTAAAAATTGAGCTTGATGCTCTTTTCCACTGCAATAAGAGCACAGAGAAACCCTGAGAGTCATAAAACTCCAGCATAGCAAAAAAAAAAAGTAAAATAAAAACACACAAGAGATGTTAAAAAACCCAAGCTATTTCTGGACCTGGTGAGCTCTTGTGTGGAAGCTAGTTGCAAAGTCATGACAGCACAGGTGCATGCCACATGACCAGGTGATAATAAAGCAACTCTAGAATGTGATCTTGAAGAGCACGATGATGGTTTGTCTCTGTAATACATCCATCCCAAGGTGCACTTTGACATCTGTTTCATATTTAGGCTTTTTCTTTTTCTTTTTTCTTTTACTAGTAGCTTTAAAGGAAGTCAAGCAGATGAATATCTACATTTAGGAGACCATATGTTAACAAGGGGCTGTGAGGTGACATGACAAGGTTGGTAAGGTATATTCACCATATGCAAAATTGCTGAGCAGTCTAAGAGGTTTACAAATAGATGGGGACCCACTGTAAGAGGAAAGGCTCTCTCACAGGTTACCCTATGGCCAGTCCTGAGCATCTGACAGGCTGACTTGTGAGATAACTTTATTAGTCATGGGAGTACCTGAGTTAGGTAAACTCACTGCAATATTAGTAAAAGCCAGGATCATATTTTTCCTGGTGAAGGAGAGCATTAAGCAAAAGGGACATCAGCTTAGTTCTGTCTTACTGCTCCCACCTGACAGAAGTCATGCTGAAAGGAAGAGGAGCGAGGAGGGTAATGATTTTCTTTGCTAGGAAGTATCTGCTGTATCCAAAGTAAAAAGTCAAGCACCAGAGAAGAACTCAGCAGTTGGGAAGCCTCAGTTGTCAAATAAGTCAGAGATAGGAATGTCTGATTTCTCACAGAAAAGAAATCCTGGGAGCATTGATTTAAACAGTTTGATATGGTAGACCATCTGAAATATGGAAAACCAACCTATTTCCATCAGCTTTCCAGGACCCATGTATCCTTGCTCTGAACAACAAAAGTGTACATAACATCTTTCATTTGGCAGACCATCTTGTTTTGATGTCAATTGCTTCTCCATTATGCTGCTACACACCATGTTTTGTGCATGTCTTGCTTCATGCATTGCAATGTCACCAGAGATACAAAACACTAATTTTGCCCAGTGTTACATTGCAGATTAGGTCGTGCACCGCTCATCACAGAACAATCCTGATAGTGTGATCTACTGCATGAAGAAGACAGTGAAGACTTTCACACAACAGTGACCTGTTAAATGCATAACTTCACTGACTAAGATATTTGTCTGACTGTTTGGGGTTTTGTCCTAATTTCTTTTATTTTTTGCAGGTGGTGTGGAAAGGTTTTAAAGACAGCTCCAGTGTTATATTAGATGTACTATTATTTGGACAGAAAAAGACATGCTTTTTGCATATCTGTCAGATGACATATTTCTACAAATAATATCTCAGGTCTCCTAAATGTCATGCAAGAGTTTCATACTAACCATTCATGAGTCTTCCAGTGGGACTCAGAAATTCTCAACCCTTCATCTGTTGCCTGGTATTCAGGAGAGCTGGGCTGCTGAGTTAAAAAATCCCTTAAGTTACAATGAAAATAATCCAATTTGAAGATTTGGCTATAATCTGATGCCAAAGAAAAATTTCAAGCATCTTACAATAATAATGAAATTACATTTTTGATGGCACTAAAAAACAAAGAAAGAACTAACAAATGTATTAGCTTTTAGAAAAAGAGGACCTCATGAATAACTGTATAGATGTCAAGACCTGTTCATTTCTTGCACACCATTTCAGAAGGAAAAAAAATCAAACACAGAGGAAAATGTATGAAATCTGTGTTAATTACATGCCCAACTGGAGAGAATTTTTTTCACCTAGCTGTTGTGAAATATAGATTACCTCACAACCCTGACTCAAATGTTTTACAACCAATGTCTACCTCTATACAGCCAGATTTGAGACCATTTCTCCAGTAAACTTTGTCTGAACAAACCCTCCTTTACATCTGAGTCTCTTACTGGGATTATGCAGTTGTGGACCACACAGCAGTGATCCTTTAGGTAATTTTTTAAGGGAAACATGAGAAGAGATTGGGAATTCCACAGGAAAACAATTTGAAAAATTTTAATAGTAAAAACCAGTGACTTTAAGCTGAGAGCTTTCACTGAAATGTATCAGGTTTTGACAAAATTTTTGTGATAAGGCGTTTCTCAGGCTCTTGAAACAATCTCTAATGAAGACCCCCTAAGAAGAACCCTAACTCTAACCTCATTCTGGAATCTTACAAATGTATGTAAAAGTCAATTTTCTTCCCATCCATGGACTCTGCTAACCATCAGTCTATTGGTTCATCTAGGATGAATATAAGGATGTGAACAAGGAAAGGACCAACAGTAACATCAGATCTAGTCCTCGCAGTGATGCACAACTACACACTACAAGCCAAATATAGAAAGTCAGAGGTCTCACTCACAGTGCTATTAACTACCTTGATTCTCAACATTCTTTTTAATATGTAGCAATAAAATAAGAAGTTGTACATCTGCAATGATCTATAGAGAAAAAGTAGGAAAACCCCCAAACTGCAATCATTTTTGTCTTGTTGGATCTGTTCCATTTTTCATAAATAAGTAAATATTCCTTAGGTCAAAGGAAGCTTAGCCTCTGTTTTACAAAAGTTGAGCATTCATATTTAGGTATTTTGAATTTTTTCTCCAGATTCAGAATGAACAAGACTATCACATACACTCTCAAATATATTTCACATTACTCTGTCTAATACAGTTTAAAAATACTTCATTTGTTCTGTGGGATATGGGGCAAACATGGTGACAAGTGACTGCATTTTCAAGCATGCCTACATTCTGATTTCTTTTTTATTTATTTCCACTTTACTACAAATACGTAGATTTTTATGCTTTATATCTGGGTGTGTCTCTAATGTGGATTTTTTTTATAATAACTGAACCACTATTTCTGAGTGCAAAAAGCAAAATTACCCAGTTAATGATAACAGCTTGTCTGAAAAACTTGCCTGACAGCAGTACCGTACAATCAAGCCACATTTAAATTTTTCTTTAGCCTTACAGTTCTATGTCAAACTCTGGTGCAAAATTTATGGAAGTGATTAAACTAGCTTTGATAATGGGGCTTCTAAGTCACTGTGGTACATCTAAAAAATGTCACCTTAACTCTAGCTCATTTCGATGTGCCTTTTTTTATCAAATGCCTATTTCAATATAAGAGCATAAATCTGCCTAGTTGAGTCATAAGTGCACCCAGTTTATTTCAAAGACATTGAGAACGTTAGCAAACTTTCAGACAAAATGGAACTGAGTTTTGATTTTATAATGAAATTCAAAACCAGTCAGGTTTCTCTTGGTTTTGTGTTTCATTGCAAGAAGTCCCTGATTCATATATGAGTACAGCCCAGAGTGCATACATTCATGATCAGCAGTAAATGTGCAGAGAAAGAAACTGTAGAACAGACATCAGATTTTTTTCTGCAGTCGGCAGTGCCTGGAAAGCCGCCCTGCTTCATTGCAATGCAGATTTGCAGACTTTGGCCCAAAAAAACCTGCTGGCGAAGTTTGATACTGAAAAGTAATCTTCTTCAGGAAATGAGTACCAAAGAATTGTTATACCATGTAATAAGTAAGAAACAATAAAGATCTCTGGTGAGAAAGTAGTTCTGGGTTGATGGACAACAGTCATTATAAACTGGGCTTTCAAATAAAAATACCTTTAACCTTTTAAAACGGTTTCTGTATTTTAAATATGGATGTTCACATTTCAAACTGGAGAGCTTCCAAGTGACCTTTTGACTTTAAAGGTTAAGCGCTATGAGAGAACAATTGCAGACACTCAGAATGAGAAGGAAAATATGATTTTATAGCTGGAACAGACTATAGGGTATCTCTTCTAACATTTCAAATTTGAATTAAAGAGGAAACTATCGGGAATGGTTCAAAAACAGCCGAGGCTGAAGAAATCAATGAATCTACTCTTTATGTTGCTTCACAGACAGTACTGCCCCATTTAGGAGTGACAAAGGCAATGTCTGTACTAATTGCCTAATCATAGAATCATAGAATCAGCTGGGTTGGAAGGGACATCTGAGATCATCAAGTCCAACCCTTGATCCACTACAGCTGTGGTTACTAGACCATGGCACTAAGTGCCCCATCCAGTCTCATCTTAAAAACCTCCAGGGACAGTGAATCTACCACCTCCCTGGGCAGCCCATTCCAGTGCCTGATTACTCTCTCTGTAAAGAATTTCTTCCTAATATCCAACCTAAACCTCCTCTGGCACAGCTTAAGACCATGCCCTCTTGTCCTACTGCTGTTGCCTGGGAGAAGAGACCAACCCCCACCTGGCTACAACCTCCTTTCAGGAAGTTGTAGAGAGTGATGAGGTCTCCCCTGAGCCTCCTCTTCTCCGGGCTGAACAACCCCACCTCCCTCAGCATCTCTTCGTAGGACTTGTGCTTGAGTCCCTTCACCAGCCTTGTTGCTCTTCTCTGGACCTGCTCCCAGCATTTCAATATCCTTCCTGAACTGAGAGGCCCAGAACTGGACACAGGAGTGATGTTGGTGACAAAGCTGCAAACATATAAAAGGCTGTGACAATAATTCTGGTGCTGAAGTAATCAGTTAACCAGTTAGCTATGACAATATCTGTATGCAAATTAATGACAATAAAAAGGCAGGAATCCCAAGAAAAATAATCAATGCAGTCATTACTTCTCCTTTGTTGGACCACTGAATGCTGTCCTTCGTTCCAACTTTGTTAAGGTCCTGTTGTCTCCATTTCCATTTACATTATCACTGGCTTAAAGTAGGAAAGCACACTCTGTCCTTAGGTTAGTAGTTGTCACATTTGCAAGAGATGTGGAGATTTGTACAAATTTGTACTGTGCTGCAAGGGGACTGAATGGAGCTGAAAATGTCCTTATAGTCCAACATAATTCAACAAAATACAGGAAAAGGTAGGAGAGTGTTACCACTCTGTCAAATTCTGCTTATTTTGCTAGGTGATCACCTGCAATGTGTATATAAGGAAAAGATGAGCCTCTTTTTCTGAAGGGCCTTCTACCTGAAACTTAATGCACCTTTTTGGGTGGAGAGATGTTTTTCAGAAAGATCTGCTGAGGGGAACTGATATAGAAAGGAAACACTAGAAATCCGTGACTATGGATAACTACAGTAATGAAAATAGGAATGACTGTATTCTTCTTCACTAGTTTACACATTGTGTTAAAATTTTCTGTGTTGCTAAATAAAAAAAAATGGACAGGGCTTAAAATTAATGATGGAAATCCTTCTCATCACCATGGCTTCAGAAAAGAAATAAACAGATCTCATTTGTTATTCATGATGAAAGATTCAACCAACAACCAATAGGTGGACCAAAAGCTATGTATGAAGTCCCACCATCCTAGTTGTGGCAGTTTTAAGCATCTGGAAATTTTTGTCAATCATATTTTAAAACCCAGACTGAAGTAACAGAGGGATTTGAATCCCCTGGAGAGTTCATACTATAAACGCGTTAGGTAGCTTTGCCTCCTCAGACAGAGTTGACACTCCGTTCACACACATGTGTGATCAGAGTATGTGCAATCAGTTGTGGGGAAAAGTAATGCAGCCTTCCCTGAATCCTGAGGATCACCAGTGGTGGGGAGGGGAGTTTAGTCTCTTGCTTTGCAGAAAGCTGGAAGCAACTAATGTGGAGACACACTAGTTGTGGAGACAACTGTGAGACAAATCAGCATAAAAAATAATCTTCTGGTGGGCAGTGAGAGCTAGAAAAAGAGAAGACTGGACATGATTACATTAAAATATTAGAAAAGATTCTATCATCTCATAGGACACCTACACACATTTTCCTTTGTACTTGTCAGAACCAACTCACTGTGTGTGTGGGGGGAAGGACTGGGCCTGGACCCGCAGGTCCATGGAAAGGCTGCCGTATCACAGAAGGTGTGCTGGGAGCACACGGCCTGCAGCCAGCAGGGCTGGGTCCCCGAGAGCACAGGGCAGAGCCAGAAGGAATGAGGCCAACACAGCTGAGCCCACGCAGAGCACATGCAGAGCTGAAGGCCCTGCAGCCGGGCTGTCAGTCCAGGCAGAGCTGCCTGGTAGCCCACCCACACCCCAGCCCTGCAGCCTGTGGCTGGCTACAGCACACCCCACTCTGGCCTGGCAGGCACTGATGGATATCCTGTCTGGGAGGGTGTGCTGGTTTAAAAGTTAACCAGCAGGGGAAATGAACTCAACTCAAAGGAGAGATTATAAATCAGAATAACAATTTATTAAAATAATACAGTAAGTACAATAATACAAACAAACAATTGGTCTCAACCCACAAAAACCCAAATGTATAACCCAGTACCCTGGGGCATGAACAAAGTGGTGTTCCTTGGGCCCTATTTGAGTCCAAAGTAAAGGGAGAGGGGAAGAACCTGCTGGTGGGAGAGCTGCTGCAGTCTGGCCAAAGTGGTGATCGCAGTCCAGTGATGGTCTAAGTCTGGTTGAGAGCGATGAGATGCAGCCGTCCTCTGGATCCCACGAGTGGGTTGAAAAATGTTCCAAGACTCCAAGATTATATATCCTCCAGTTCAGGCAGGAATACTTGGTACTCCCCTCAGGGCGGTGAGTTTCACAAAGGGTGTGAGGACAGAAACATCCTCCTATCTCACAGGCCTCTTAACACCTAGTTTATAGCCTGAGGAGTCAGGCTCTATGGGCAGAGGGTGCGAATAGTCTATTGACAACAATAGTCTAGTTTCTGGGAAATGACATGGAAGGCTATAGAATACAGTTTTGGGTTACATCCACCATGATGAACTGATCTCAGCTGTCCTAACTAGGACAGAGGGAAAACTGAACTATATAAATACACGAGACTCCATGTGAGCTCTCTCTTTTTTCTCCTGCTGCCTGCACCATGTGGATCATCGAATCTTGTTGGTAACCATTTTTTCTTTCCTTTCTCTACTTCTCTCTTCTCTCTTTCTTTACTCTCTTAATCTCTTTTCTTCTTTTACTCTTTTCCTTCTCTTGTGGGTAACTTAAAACCAATGAACTGTGTTTTACTAAAGCTGGTATATTGATTATTTTTAGTGAGTGTTTTCTGTGGAATGGGGTTTTTGTGCCGAATGTTTTAGTGAAATATTTTTTCTTGATTGTATTTTACTCCTGTAAAATCTTTTGCCAAAATATCTAATTTTTCTCACTAAATGAAAATAATTTCTCTCAGAGAAGAGTGAGTGACTCTTTCTCTGGACACAAATTCAAGATTATAACAAACCAAAAGGCTTTTAAAAAGTCTTAGATAAAATGTAATTGCTCTGGGCAGCTTATAGCTTAAAATCTGGACTGTAACAGTCATCCTTCCCATAACATAATTGGGATGTTTATGAAACTCATATAATTTGTTGGAAAGTATTAATTATCATGTATCTAGCAGTGAAGTCTATCCAGATATATTACTGATTGCTGAAGTTTTGCAAGCAATTTTCAAATAAAGGCTCCACATTGGCTCCACGTTTTGCTCATTATGGTGAAGGAGGATTGGAAAGGATCCATATCACATACAGATTAGAAACATATTTTAGTGTTTATAGAAATGGACAGAAGTACTGTAACTCATAAAATGTATTAGTAAGCGGCTTTTTACAGAATTGCAGTGTTAAAAACAGTTCGGTCACTAAAGTAGCCAAACCACATCTAGCATATGAGATTATCCAATGAATAACAAACATCTGAAGAGAAACATTTAGACCTGCCACTTGCTATTTTAGGAGAGTTTAGCCCAGTACAAAGAAGCACACAGCCTGAGTGTCCATCCTAGAGAGCCCAACCTCCCTCTTGAGCGTCAGTGGTCTCGTGGACAACAACTCTGTAAGGTCTGACAGAGAAGAACAGAGTAGTAAGGACATATTAGTCACACACTTGCAGTTTCTGTCTTTCTGTTGCTTGATCCGTCTTAAATGACCAATTTATCGCATGTATCTTAAACTTGAATCTCCAGAAAAGGCTTTTATTTGTGTATATTCAGATGTTACCTGCACCTTTTACATGCTTTACACCTCTGCTAAAGAATTTCTGTGGTTAGTGACATACAGTGCAAGAGAAATAAAAAAAGAATTTTTTTTTTCTGGAAAATATCAGTCAATCAGTACTATGACTTTAAATGATTAGGGAAACTAACATTATAAAAATACAGAATCATAGAATACTCTAAGTTAGAAGGAACTTACTAGGATCATCGAAGTCCATCTCCTGGCCCTGCACAGGATAGCCCTATGAATCATACCGTGTGCCTGAGAGCACTGTTCAGACACTTTTTGAGCTCTGGTAGGCTTGGTGCCATGACCACTTCCCTGGGAAGACTGTTACAGTGCCCAAATACCTTCCAGGTGAAAAATATTTTAATATCCAACCTAAACATCCTGTGTACAGTTTCACAACATTCCCTCTGGTCTTGTCACTGGTGACCAGAAAGGACAGATCAGTGCCTGTTCCTCCACTTCCCTTGTGAGGAAGCTGTAGACCATAATGAGGTCTCCCCTCAGTCTCCTCTTCTCCAGGCTGAACAGACCAAGTGACCTCAGCTGCTCCTCATAGCCCCTCAAGGTCCTATCTTTCTTATGTTGTGGTGCCCAACACTGTCCACAATATTCAAGGTGAGGCTGCCCCAGTGCAGAGCAGAGCAGGACAATCCCCTCCCTCAACCAGCTGGTGATGCTTTGCCTGATGCCCCCCAGGACACGGTTGGCCCTCCTGGCTGCCAGGGCACTGCTGACTCAGATTCAACTTGCCATTGACCAGGACCCCCAGGTGCTTTTCTGTGGCACTGCTTCCCAGCATCTCATTCCCCAATCTGTTTGCACATCCAGGATTGCCTCATCTCAGGTGCAGAATCCAGCACTTGTTGAACTTCAGATGGTTGGTGATTGACCAGTCCCCTAATTTGTGGAGGTTTCTCTGTAGGGCCTTCCTGCCATCGATGGAATCAACAGCTCCTCCCAGTTTTGTGTCATCTGCAAATTTACTAGCATCCCTTCAAATCTTGAGTCCAAGACTCTTCAAGTACACTATGAAGTAGCTGAAGAGCATTGGGCCTAAGATGGAGTCCTGTGGAACTCCACTAGAGATCAGTCACCAGCCTGATGTTACCCCAGTTACTGTAACCCTTTGTTTCTGGCCCATCAGCCAGTTGCTCACCAGTTATACAATATGTTTATTTGGACTTTATGTCCAGAAGGATGCTGTGAGAGACAGTATCAAAAGCTTTACTGAAATCCAAAGATTACATCAACTGTCTTTCCTTGATCAGCTAGGTGGGTGACCCTGTCATTAAAGGAAATCAGGTTCGACAAGAGGGACTTTTCCCTCATGAAGCCGTGCTGGCTGTGACCAGTGACTGCATTGTCCTTCAGGAGTTTTTCAATACTTCCCAGAATAATCAATAATCTTCTCCATGGTTTTACCAGGCACTGAATTGAGTCTGAGAGACCTGTAGTTTCCAAGGCCATCCTTGTTGCCCTTTCTGAAAATTGGGACAATCTTATCCAGCTTCCAGTCAGCTAGGATCTATGGCAACAATGATCCTTGGAAATGTTTCATTATTTATTGATTGTTAGTATCATGAAAGAAACTATTTAGCATGAAATAGAGTGGAAATACAGCAGTTTCAGGTACAGGCCCATTGCAGTGTGGGCAAAATGGTGTCAATGGTGAATGGTTTGGTTAGCATCACCGGCAGTGCTCTCAGCCCTGGCTCAGATCAAGGTCAGTTGACAAAGGAATGCACACGATGTGAACGAACACTGATGATAAAGTCAAAGCAAAAAGCAGAGCACTTTGAACAAGAAGACAACAAGGTCTTCTTGCTGTTCTGAAGAGCAAATTGCTCTCAGTATATCTTCCTTTTCCCCACCCAACTCAATAGTGTCTCTAACTAACCAGTGTTACAGTTTCGTGACACTGAGGACACTGAGCTTTGATGGCTTGTGTGGAGGTGAGAACACCAGTGCCAAAGAACACACAATGGAAATTCTTTCAGTTCACACCCATCTGAGCTGGACCTCACAAACACTGGTGCTCACACATTATTTCTGCTTATTGGTAGAGCCCTTAAGCAGTGGCAACAATTCCTAGTGCACTCTGAGGGCAAGTAGAAGACTTACATGTGAAATATATATGTCCACTATATTTCAAATACAGCCAGCAGTACATATCTGCCAAAAGTATGAATGAAGCTTGCTAAAACATGTGAGATCACAGCTTTCAATTGGCCAGTCTTGGTACTGATCTCCTGTCAGATCAGCTTGACTCACAGTGCAATTTTTATAGTCTCAAACTGCAAAAACTATTTTCAGCATTGTCATAACACATCTTGAGGTAATTAAAAAACAAATCTGAGCTAGCTCTGTTTGCCATGCCCTTGACAGCAAGGAGGCCTTAGTGCATCACTCACATGAAATATAAGAGAATAGGAGGGAGTTCAGAGTGTAGCTTGTTCTTGATTGCAGGAACTGCCGCTAATATTTAAATATACATAAACTGCAATTTTTAAATGTAGCTAAGATATTAAATATTTCTGAAGGTGTAAAGAAGTGGCTTGTCATGTTCCAAGGCCCACTGCTGGACAGCTGTAATGCAAGCAGCCACAAGGCCATCCGAAGTTTGAGCTGGGTCTTATGGGTTTTGTTGTTTCACTTCCATCTATCAAGTAATTCTTCAGTAAGTTGACATCACATGTATCATCCTTTCTTGGAAGAACACACTGTATGCTCTCGTCTTACAGATTTTTTTCTCAATACTTCTGTTCAAATAGGAAACTCCTTTACAGGCAGTTTTTATGATTAAGCTGGTGCGTTTGAGAAAGGAAGGTGACATCATAATCTGTACCAAGGTTTCTGGATATGACATCATGATCTGAAATACACAGTAAGATGTAAAATCCTGTTATTTATACAATGTTGTCAAGTCTTCAATTATAAAAAGCAACAACTTAATTATCCCTGCTATTTGCCAAATTTTCTCTGACGGTGTTACCAGTGAGAGTTTTGCCATATGTATGAGCTAAATTAGGATTTATATTTTTACATTTCTAAATTTTTTTCAATTATTATGATTGCATTCATATTATGATTTTAGCTGATAGCATCCGGGAAATGCACCACACTGTACAATGGCAGAAAAAACAGGCACCTTAGAAATATACAAGGAGGTAGTATAAAGACCCTCACTTTGTTTTTCATCCTGTGACTCCTTTCATAAGTTGTAACCTTTAAAGTAAGTAAAGTACACAGTGATGTTTCAAGCGGAAAAAGACCAATCTTCATGTCCTACTTAGCTGCAGATTGCAGTCATTGCTCTTTTCCCCTTTCTTCATCTAAACTCAAATATATACATAAAGATACAGACATCAGAATTTTTTATTTTGTAATTTCTTTTTACTCGCTAAAAGAGACATTATGAGACAGACTGAAGGTAACACTTTAAATGCTGTGGAGAAATTATAATGAGAATTGGATAGGCTATGGCACACCCCAAAATGTTTGCAATTATTTCAGCCTCATAAAAGTTGCCAAAGTCTATGAAAAGAGCCTTTGTTGTCCTGGTATGGTGTGGTGGAGAGGTCCCAGATTTCCTCTGAATCTGAGTGATTGGAGCAATGCAGCTGGCTGTGTTAGGTGACACATACCAGGACTTTGAACTACCTATAAAAAATAGGTTTTGTTTAGCATGTAGTATTAGGCATTTGGCATGTAAAGATGCAAGGCTTCCCCTTACCTTCAGTCAGTCATTGGAAGTAAGTAGACCTTTGTCACAAAGAAGGGAAGTCTGGACTGCAGGCGTGCTGCCGGCTGTAGGGAAGGCTGGGAGGGAGGCACCAACATGCTGGAGAGAGAGCTGCAGCCCACTTAAAACTGTCATAAAACTGTTGCAGGAGGGGGGATGAAACAGTGTAGCATGAGCAAATGTGTCATATAATGATTACAGATTTGTGAGCCCATGGCTGAGCCCTGAGACAATTACCATCTAAAGAGAAAAAATGTTTCTTTTCCCTGGAGGGCAGGTTTCTTCTGGAGATTGTCCCTGATCCCACATTTTAATGATTCTCTAGAATTTAACTGCCTTTGTGAGCAGTGCCCTCCAGACCATCCTAACACAGGATTTCTGGCCTTAAGTAACACTGTCCCGCAACTGATATGCTATGTGCACTTTTCTCCCTTTTTAATACATTGCACTATTGTGAGGCATTTGCCTTTTTGTCCTCTCTCTTGTCATATCTTTAAGTAGCTTTTAGGACAACCCACTGATTTTTTACTTCAGAATAGCTCTGCAATGCATATTGCTTAGTTGGAAATGAAGAACAGCAAAAAGAAGAGGGTAAAATCTTCTTTTGCTTAAATTAACTGCGTTCCCATTGCCAGGACTTCGTTTATTTATGGGTTTTGACCTAGATTTCTTCTTCTTAACCACTCACTGGCAAGTTATATGGGATAAGGAGTCTTAAGAAAGTCTTTCACTAACCGTCTTTCCTTAGATAACTTTGAAGTAAAAAAAACAAAAACAAATGCAGTGCCAGCACTTCAGAAATATTTAAAACATTTTTGATACAGACACAGAATTTCCATCCTGTACATGTGTTTTTGGGTGACATTTTGTCATTTTGTCTTAAACTAGCTGGATGTTAGCTAGGATGACAGCTTGAAAGTATTTTCATCAGCATTCCTCATATGAAGCCATGCTCTAATTCTACCTTGCCGATAGTCCTCAATCAGTTGTAATTTCAAGACTGTAAAGAGGTTCTTATTGAAGTTTTTCTCTCCTTCCTCAATGGCATGAAGTCTGTTCCCCACTGAAGTCATGTTGGCAAAAGGGGTTCCAAACCCTTTTGCTTGCTTCCAAAACAGTGACCTAGGGAATGCTGTTCTCTTGCAAAACACAGGATGAATTTTTCAGTTTTCTTGGAGGCTTTTTGACACAGAAAGAGCATAGCACCTTTCCTATTGCTGCCTTAGACACACCTCTCATGTTCCCTCACAGGTGGGATTTTTTTAATGCAGCTATACAGGTAAGAGAAGGGAGACACATTCATATAATACATTTGCCTTTTTGTAAGTTGTCTGCCATTTTTACATAATTTCTGAAGGTCACCAAAATTTAACTTGAGTACCACACGTGGGAAGTGGGACACGTCTATCCTAGTAAGTAGCTGTCAACATCATTAAGATGTTACCCATCTTCACTATTTTTACAAGTGGTTTTCTGTTTAATGTTTATGAAAAAGTTATAAGAGACAACTGAACTCATGTATTTCAAGTATGGTACAACAGTGAGTATTTAGAGGCATTTGAGCAGTAATACTGTAAGAAGAAATTATGGCCTACAAAACCAGTTTAAGATGTGTCCTTTGCAGTTCTGTCCAGTCACAGTTTAGTAATAACTGTGTACAGTAAACACTGTATATCTTCTGTACAGACTGATGCATGATGTACTGGAAGAGAACTGCCTCCTGTATTAGGAAGTATTGCATTTGCAGGGAATGCCATATCCATCCCTTCTGCTGGGATGGCGTTGCCCTTCTGTTCCAGCTAAGGAGGATGCTCTTCAGTGGTTCATCACTGTCTGTAAAATCACTGTAAACAGAACAATTTCTACTCTCTCTAAGATAATATGAGTAATGCCAATTAGAGAAAAGATAAGCTTCTGAAACACCGGTATTAGTCGGTGCTTTGAAACAATTATGCAAATAACAGTGGTACCTTGACTAACCTGTCTAGCTAATTCCTGCAGGCTAGAAGAGCTATCCTGTCCTGATTGTCCCGCTAGGACTGGTATTACTTTTACCACTATTTATTGTAAGAATATACCTGTCATGTCTTATCTATAAATATAAGTCTATAAATATAATATATACCAAATATGTTTGTATATCTTATAAGACCAGACATCTTTGCACTTCAGTCTCATTAGCACTCTTCTCCTCTGTATGAAAATAAAGTAGTTAGCATGGGGAAGTGTGTTTAGCCAGGGAGATAAGACAGAATTACAACAGCAATTACAGTATTACAATATGTTACAATAGCAACATCAACATTTGTAGAAATAGTTATGAAACATGAATAATGAAGGCAGCTCACCCTTTGCTTTCTGAAATAAAAGAATAGATTAGCTGCCAGGACCTGATAAACGACTTTAGCCCTATATACACAGAGTATTTGTGTTGTTACATTTGTTCAGTAACAGTATGAAATTTCCTTGTTAGTAGCTGGACAAGGTTTTGAATATAATAATAAAAGAAAATGAAATAGAAGAATTAGCTTATATCCACTTTGAATCCTCCTGTAAAATCCCTCTTTTCAGGCAACAAACTTCACTAAATCACCCCTCTTTTATCTGCCTCCACTGTCTCCCCTTCACCTATGGTGTTTAACATAAAATATTTTATTTTATTTTCAGAACCTTTCACAGCCTCTGCACAACAATTTTTCATGTCTCATTATCTTATACATTACTCTTGCCTCCACATCCATCACCCACTTATTAGGTTTTTAAACATCTTTCTCTTTTTCATGATGACTCTCATAACTGAGTTGCATCCTGCCAATATTAAGATATTGAGGACAAGTTATACTCTTTCAAATTTCTCTTTAGAACTCACTTTTATTTACAAGACTGTGGCCGTGTGCTGGCCTATCCTACAGTTGTGGGTTAGCCCCAGGAAGCAGCTAAGCACCACACAGACTCCTGCTCACTTTCCCCTACCACCACATTGAGATGAGGAGAGAGGAAAGGCAATAAAAGCAAGAAAACCTATGTGACAAGGCAAAATTTGTTTACTTAGTGAAGGAGAAGTGAAAGTAAAGAAAAAGAAAAGAAAGCAAACCAAGGGATGCACCTCCCATGGATAGACAGATGTCCTGAGAACTTCTGAGAAAAAGATGGCTAACCCTCCTAAAACCCCATCTCTTCCCTTTGTATTGCTGAGCGTGATGTTGTGTGGCATGAAATACGCCTTTGGCTTGTTCAGGTCTTCTACGTGGTTTTCTTTCCTCCCAATCTATTCTAGGGACTCAGAGTGAGATCCAGAGAAGATTGATGCTGTGCAAATGCACTTCTGAGCAGCTTAACCAGTACGTCATTATCATCCTCTTGATCACAAACCTAAACCACAACACCACAAGAGCTGCTACAAAAAAATTAACTCCATGCCAGACAGACACAGTATATGACCACTGCTATCCACTACCTGCCTTTTGTTGTAGTTTACTTGATACTCAGCAATAGATTCTTTCTATCTACAACCTGACAGAGAGGTATCCTGGTCCTCAGGACTCATTGATATTTCAAGGGGTATTGATAATCATCATAAAAATACAAACAAGACTAGCAGAAACTGACTGAGGCAGCTGGTGGAAGTGCTCACTGAACCACTCTCCATCATTTACCAGCAGTCCTGGATGAGATGGGGAAGTCCCAGTTGATTGGATGTTGGCAAATGCGATGTCCATCTAGAAGAAGATCTGGAAGGAGGATCTGGGTAATACAGGCCTGTCAACCTGACCTTAGTGCCAGGGAAGCTCATGGAGCAGGTCATCCTGAGTGCTATCACATGGCATAGCCAGGAGATCAGGCCCCACCAGCATGGGTTTGTGAAAGTCAGGTCCTGTTTGACCAACATTATCTCCTTCCATAGTAGGTGACCTGCTCAGTGGATGAGGCTGTGGATGTGAATGGATGGGGCTGTGAATGTTGTCTGCATGGACTTTAGTAAAGCCTGTGATGCTGCTTCTCACAGCAATCTCTTTGAAAAATTGAAAACTGTCGCCAGTGATGTTCTCCAGGGCTCAGTACCGGTGCTAGTTTGGTTTAATATTTTTGTCGATGATCTGTGTGAGTGGATCGAGTGCACCCTCAGTCAGCTTGCAGGTGACACCAAGTCAGGTGGGAGTGTTGATCTGCTGGAGGATATGAAGGCTCCACAGAGGGATCTGGAAAAGTTGGATCGATGGGCTGAGGCCAACGACATGAGGTTCAACAAGGCCAAATGCCAGGTCCTACCCCTGGGTCACAACAACCTCTGGCAGTGCTACAGGCTGAGGGAGGAGTGGCTGGAAAGCTGCCTGGTGGAAAACAACCTAGGGGTGCTGGTTAAACAGCAGCTGAACAGGAGCCAACAGTGTGCCCAAGTGGCCAAGAAGACCAGTGGAATCCTGGCCACTGTTGAAATAGTGTGGCCAGCAGAACAAGGGTGTTCTGCTGTACTCAGCACTAGTGAGGTTGTACCTCAAATCCTTTGTTTAGTTCAGTCCAGGAAAAACACTGAGGCACTAAAGTGTGTCCAGAGAACAACAGAGCTGGTGAAGAGTCTGGAGCACAAGTGTAATGCAAAGCGCTGAAGGAGCTGGGGTTGTCTAGCTCTTTACAACAACCTGAAAGGAGATTGTTGTGAGGTAGGGGCCAGCCTCTTTTCCCATATGACTGGTGAGGTTAAGTTTGGATATCAAGAAAAATTTATTCACTGAAAGGGTGTTCAGGCATGGCAATAGGCTGCCCAGGAAGTGGTGGAATGACCATCCCCAAAAGTATTTGAAAGGCTTGTGGATGTGGCAGCTGGAGACATGGTTTATTGGTGAACACAGCGGTTCTGGGTTAACAGTTGGACCCAATGATCTTGGAGTTCTTTTCCAACCTTGATGATTCTGTGACTACACAAAGAAACCAACTTCTGCAGGTTTACAAACTCATCTCTGAACAGAATAACCTTCAAAACTGTCAAATGGCGAAAAGGCTCCAGACACCCATTTATAAATAATAGACCTTTTCTTCCAGTTATGCTGGCAGATTTTGATGGCCATTTCTTAGACATCTGCTTCTTTCTTGAATCTTCCAGCCAAGATCTGCCAACTATCCTCTCACCTGATTCTCCTTTTACCTGAAGTACATATGTAGCTTCTTCCTGTTCCTGAGTACCTCAGTTCCTACACCAGACAGTGGGAAAACTTCTATCTGTCTAGATCAAAGGCATCAAAGGCAGAACCAAGCAAATATTTTGTTACCCAGAGGATTAAGGATCTGTAGGTTATTCAGTTATATCAAGCATCATGAATCCCAGGAGACTGTACTAATTTAGCCTGTGGTCCAAATTTTCCACTACCCCAGTGTCCTCCCAGTACAGAGAGATTCAACATCCCTACTGACAGGTAAAGCAGCTCTTATTTCCCATTTCCTCTTTTATAGTTATACTGTCTTTACTCTTCCATTCTCAGTCACAGTTTTCTCAGTTTCCCTTCCCACAGGGGGGTGGTCTTCTCATTTTACTGTGTTTTCTTTGCTGATAAGGAAATATTCAAAAACACATGAATTGATCTCCTGTGGTTAGGTGAAATATAAAAGAACTTTATGAGGAGATGTAAAGAAAAGACATGGAGTGACAGAATATTTTGAATTGGAAGCGACCCACAAGTATCATCGAGTCCAGTTCTTGAGTGAATTGCATGAGGCAGCAAACACTTGATTGCCAGGCTGCCTAGGTCACTTGCAGAGAGCCCCCAGATTACTGCTTCCAGGGAACAAATATCAGCCACCCTACCTGTCCTTAATGTCTACCTTCAGTGTTGTCTCATGCCAAGAGCTTAACTGCTCCTTCAGATGCTCTGTGGACCACACAGTCTTGTTCTACCTGGGCTTCTCTGCTTCTAAATCCAGAAGAAACTCAATTTTTCTTTTTTCTTTTTTTTTAGGAGTGAATAGTAATTCGTATCACAGAAAATTTCAATGCTGGCACTGATGATAAGTGAGGAGTTAATTTCTCACTAGCTTTAAGAAAAAATACAGACAACAAATCTAAAATTTAGCAAGAAACCATCTTAACATAGTTTCAGAAATGTTCAGCAAATGTGTCTGTTTTTTACCCAGAGTTTTCTGGGTAAACCCAGAGTTCGAGACAGGTTCTATATCACACAACAGGGTCTGAAAAAAAATCAATGCAGATACAAATAAGGTGTTATATATACATATATATATATATATATATGTATATATATATATATATATATATACATATATATATATATATATATATATATATATATATATATATATATGTATATATATCCTCCTAAGAAAAAACCTCCTCAGTTTTCCTAAGAAAAAATCTCCTCCTGAAAGGTGGAGATCAGATATCCAGTGATTAAGAGAAATTAAGCTTTCAGTAATACTAGGCTGGAAAATGTCAAGGGCACTTGAAGGAAGATAGTCATCTACAACCATGTGGTCACTTTGTTGTTTGAGACCCCACATGGATAGGTTTGAGAAACCAGATTTAAGGAAAAGAAGCAGTTTTAAAGCCTGTATTTCTTTCTACTGGCTTATTGTGTACTTATGCGTGTAAGCCTAACACTCCATTGAGGCTTATATGTGTAGAAGTCAATGTTCAGACTCTGTCCAGTCCTGTCTGTAGCCTGCTCTTTGTTAACAATCTCTCTTGTGGTTTTGTTGTAACTCAAATGAAAAAAGAGATTTAGTTATGTTTTGTTCTAGTTATTTTGTGCCAGAAATGCTGGCAAGGAAGATATTTTTAATGCAATATTTAATTTGAAACTTTTAAAACAATTCAGTGAACTAAACTGTAAAGGCTTCATTCATTTCTTTTCATTAAATTCAGTTGAGTTTATCAAACTAACTTTCCTGGCAAAAGCGATATTCTGCACATTGTATTTGCACAGTAAAATAGAAATATAGTTTGTGAAAACATATATGCTACTGATACATTTTATAAACTTATTTCAGGGTCCCTAGTCTAAAAAGAGAAGAGCATTAAAAAATTTGACAACCTCAAGTACTAAAGAAAACAAAAGTAGCTATAAATATCTGTATTATTTTACCTCATATCAATTCTATCTAAATTGCATAGATGGCATATAAAACCACTATTTTGGCTTTAGTCAGTCTTCAAACAATGTTTCTATAATTTTATTAATATAAATACAGCTTAAACAAATCAAGACTGGATGTTGTTCTGTGGCACTAAAAGATGTACATAAACATGTCCTTGAACATACCTTTCCCTGGCACCTAACTGCACTGGGAAGGAGGCAGATTTTATTTTTCCACCTGAACATTCTCCATCACAAACAATTCTGATTAGTAATAGACAAAACTGGGCATTTATGATAAAAACAAATCCAAACTTCATCCTAAAATTCACATGGAAGAAAACTTCCTTAATGGTTTCTAAAAAATTGGTGATATATTTCTGTATAGACTGATTGTTTCGAGCACTTCTTTGTCATATACTGAATAACAACACCACGAAAAGGGCTCTGGTTCACTTCTGTTCAGCCTGATATAAAATAATGATGTTAACAGCATAAAAATATTACTGATTAAATTTCTACTGTGAACGCTTGGTAGAAGAAAGCTGATTAATTCTATTTCCAAACTGTAAGGTACTGAAACTTAGGGGACATTCACCTTTCTCAACTGACAACGGATGAAATGACCTATTAGACTCTACGTGTTTCAAGGACACCAAAGAGATACCAGGGTCTGAATAGACACTTCTTTCATGTATTAGGAAAAATTTAGACAGGAAAGACCTATAGAAAGATTTAAAACTGTAATGTTTATTTATCTTTCCACTTCTCTCTAGAAAGAAATAAGATTTCATCAGCTTGCCAGTTAACAACACGGAAAAAGAAGCAAAAAACATTGTCAACTAGTGCCTGTACTATTGTTTAAATTTTTTACTAGGCATTAATTATGATGTATAACCATGTATTTGTATACCCATACAAACACACACTTATGGGAATAATTAGTTAATCAACAAGTGAAAGAATATCCGGTTGCAAACATCCTTTCACAAAAGAAAGATGGAATTTTAAAAGCACACAGCATGAACATTTTCTTATCAGGAAATGGAGTCCAGTGATAACCAATAAAAGAAATGTTTTTTCCTGTAAATAAAATACTTTTCATATTAAGAAAAATTCACATGCTTACCCTTTTTTCTCCTTTTTTTATCTTTTCTCAGTTGTTCTTACTGCTTGTTACAGAAATGAATGTTCAAAGGAAATTTCAACACTCAGTGCTCTCTTCAAAGCTGAATTTGTGGTATCTTTCTTTTCAGTAACCAGACAATACGATATCAAGATGAGTACACAACTGCAAATTCATTACAACAGCAATCTGTCAAAAAGCTCAGCTTAAATTAACCTTTAAGGCTGAATAACCTTAGTCAGAGGAAGAAGGACAATGGAGGGGAGGACTAGAGTTTGTTATTTTCTATATAAACCCAGAACCTGTGGCTCAAATATCTATTTGAAAAAGAAGCTGAATGGCAAAAGAGAAATAACAGATTTGAATAGCAGTGAGAACATATATTTTTTCATGATTCCTGAAAGCTGTGAGTCAGTGAAGACACAGCTCTCAATAATGTTTCATTTTCACAATTTTCTATTGCTGTAAATGTTCTGTACTTAGATAGGAAGAGAGCTCATGGATTTTTTTCCCCTCTCTTTCTTAAATAGGTCATTGTCTACAAACCTAGCTGGGACTATTCTTACTCGAGGATGCAGGTGGCACCATCTGTCCTTTGGAGCTATGTGCCAGATGATTCTGGCTTTGCTTTGTATGTGAATTTTCTTCCTGCATAAAATTGCCATATGCAGACCATGTGAAACTGACTCTGCCCAAAAGAGAGTCAAAAATGCACAAAGTATACAAAACAACAAAGACTCCAAGGATTACTTCTATTCCAACAGCATAAAAATTCAAATTTTTATTTAATGTTTTGCCCTGAAGTATCTCAATTAGTTTAAAATTAAGTCATAAGTTGATATGTGGAGTATTTAAGAGGGGTTTTGTTTCCTGAAGAATACAAACATTGTCTCTCCTATGTCTCTCCTGAGAATAAAATCTGTTTCCTGCGGTAATGAGGGTGGTGAGACACAACATGGAGTTCACCTTCTGTACCTTCATTACCAGCTCTCTGGTATGAGCCTCCTACTTGCTCCAGACACCCAGATCAGGGCCATTCCAGACCAGGAGCCTTATCCTCCAATAATAAATCATCTTAGTTTGGGTGATGAACAGAGCATCCCTCAAAAAAATCAATCTGACTACTGGCTTGGAGAGGTAGGGCCTGAATGGTCTCTGAGATTCCATTTCCAGACTTGTTTCCCACTAGATATAGATCCTGAGGTGATCTTCCCTACAGGATCTGTGCTTCCACATTGGCTCAGGGATGTGGAGTGGAGGACTCAAAGAACCCTGCCTTTTCACAAGAAAGTAGTAGAAACCTTTGCTGTCTTTGAAATTTTGTCTTAAAATCAGTCCACCAAACTGGAGATGTCTAGTGGTAAATTTGTCAGAATATCCATTTTTTAAGGGAAAACTTCTCAGGAAGGGCACCAGACTGGTAAAAGCATTTACTATCTGAAGTGTTACCAATAGAGTGGGTCTGATCACAGTTACATCCTGTGACTCCACTGAAGTCCACTGAACTTAGTCACAGGGCAATGTAACAGAACTCCACTGGGATTAAACTCTCAGTTACATGCATGCAACCCCAGTGGATTGAGTGGAGATGCAAAAACATACATGATGGCAAAACTTGGCTTGTTGCTATGTATCAAAATGCAGGTGGCACCATACGCAATGGGTTTCCAGTCACTTGGCAGATGTTCACAGCTGTCAGAGTAGAGAAGAACTCACATAGTTACTTCACGTTCAGGCAGAAACCAGTTTGAGAAAAAATGACGTTTGTTTTTTCAGTTTGCTGAGGTTATTTGCCACTTTGAAGTTCACTGCTGTTGTTGGAGAGAAAAAAGGGGAAAAAGTTACGGGACACAAAATGAAGGGACAATCATTTACCCAGATTTTATATAGTATATAGAAATATCTTCAACTCACGGGTTGGCTAAATGTTACTTACTGTCTGTTTTTCCACTCAACACCATCGTTTTTGTTCTTTATCTAGTCTATTTATCAATGCAGGTTTAAAAACTTGCACTCAGCATGTTTTTTGGAATATCAGAAATGTATACCATTGTTCCACAGGGAACCTAAATAACTTTGTTGTGATAAAGGACATGGGAGAGAGAAGTTCTTAAACATAAACAATTGTGATTTTATCCTTCGGAAAATCCAAGGGAAGCTATATTTGTTGGTAGCAAAGTTTATCACACTGAATAGCATGAGCGATTTTCTGATCTTCACTGATCTGCTCAGTTGCTTTTGTTTTTCTTTACCTTACTCTGTCACCTGGCATGTCCTGGTAGATACAGATAACAAAATGACCCTCATTTCTGAAACATATTCCCATTTGAAGTTCATTTTTTCAACTACATTGACACTGACATCAAAGATTTGAATGAAATTTTTAGTGGATCTTGCTCATTCTGACCGATCCACAAACCCTTACCAGTCACATAGATTATGTTGCAGCATTCTCAGAGAGGACCAAAAAGCACAAACAGCCCTCTGCTAAGACGCTCCCAGAAAGCCAGACCCGGACATCTCAAGCAGGGCTTCGAGAGGAGCGGGGCTGTCACGCCGATGCCCACAAACACCACCAAGGCTCAGAGGAAAGTTTCGTCTCTCTGACGAACAGTGAAGGCTCACTGCCACCTGTGGGCAGCGAACAGCATCAGCACATAGCGCGCCCCTGTGAAAAGCCGAAGCCGCAGAAGATCCCTAATTGCGACGGCTCTGTTGATTAGAGACCTTCTGTCACTAAAGAAGCTGCAGAGCCACCCGTCTGTGAGTGCCAGTGGGCAGCGGTGCCTGGCCTCCTGTGCGTCATCTTCCCACCAAGCCACCGAGAGCCGCTCTCTGGCTTCTCGGGGGCTGGTCTCCTGAGGGCTGGGTTATGCCAAGGCTGAGCGAGAGCTTGAGTCCACAGTCTCTGGTGGTGTACGAAGCCTTTGTGATGACTGTCCATTTTCAGTCCTCCAGCACCCCATGAAGGTGTCCTTTCTTTCTGCCTAGATGCTATTTTCTCCAGACTCAGAAAAACTCTGTAATATTACTTCATATTCTTTGTTAGACTAGATAGAAATTGCTGATATTTGAAACATTATTAGTGGTGAACAGGATAGACAAATAGAAACTGGCAATAGTTCTAGTCTCACAAATCTGGTATTCTTAAGAAACATGGGCTAAAACTTGGAGCTTACAGTTTAAATATATTACTAAAATCAATCCTCTGGATTCATTCCAGAACTTGATTGATTGATAACAAATGTTCTTTCAAATTATACGGTTCTGGAATGGTAACTCTGATGATCTAATTTCCTATGATGTTTTGTAGGGGAGAAAATCAGTCTATATAATTTTCATTGAATCACAGAATATCTCAAGTTAGAAGGGACCCATAAGGATCATGGAGTCCAACTTTATGCTTCTTGCAGGACTGCCTAAACCTCAATCATTTGACTGAATGCTCTAAGGAAGTAATTCCGCTGAATTAAAAATTATTGGCTTCTCCCTAACTCATTTTTTAATATAAAGTTCCACCAGGAAAATCCAAACAAAAATAAAAAGAAAGCATGAAAGCAAGTAAGCAAGGAATACCCTGCATTTTAAAAAATGCATAAAATGTTACAATGTAAGAACTAGGTAAAGTAAACAACAGTAAGCATATATACCTGAGATTAGATTGGTTCTGTGTGTGCTATTTCCTAATTACATCCTGCGAGAATTTAAATATTTATGCATGTGCATTTGCATACAGTTGTCTTTAAGTTGTGAGGGCTGGTATCATACTTCATACATTCATTTGCATTCTTCAACTTACCTGTAAATTTCTTTACTGCTGAACAGGAAAAGACAGAGCAGAGTATCTGAGCAGAATTCAGCCACACACAAACAGACATGCTGAAGTCTGTGTGTACACAGCAGAGTGTAATGATCTCGAGGCACTGTGCCTCCAACAAATGAGAATTTGCCCAGGAGACTCTTTACACTTAAAATACTCATTAATAGCTCACTGCATTTGGGGCTTAATCACTTTTCTTTCATTGAATCCCATCCCACACCACTGCTCAGTCAAAGCCAGGCTGGAGCATAGATGTGGGCAAAAGCACCTTTAGGAAGTCCCCAGCTGAGCCATGCTATGGCTCAGAGTCGATGTTGTGCAGAGTCGATGTTGTGCAACACTGATCAGTTAAGAGCTTAGGCACAGACTGCATCAGAGCTCGGCCAGACTTCTTGGCTCTGAGTTGCCAATCACCACAATAGGTATGTGATCTTATCGTCTTAATAATGTGTAAAACTTAGCACAATTTGGACACAATATAAATATTGTTGACAGTGTTCTTTAATAAAATTATTCATAGCAACTTAGTTCCAGCTGTACAACTACTGTTGTTTCTCTTTCTTAATAATACTCCTATAAAAAATACTTGCAATGTAATACCTGTTTTCCCAAAAGATACAAAGATTTGTTTATGAATTCCTCTTTCAAAAAGTTACCATTCTTTTATGTGTTTCCAAACTTATAACAGTTTATTATGGTTTGGGCAATATATGAGATGGCTGTACATGAAAGATTTCAGGACATCTGCTAATCCTAGAATATTTAATTAAACATTACTATATAAAGGTAACAGCTTACCAAACATTTACATGTTGAATAATATGGAAATATGAAATTTCATTTTATATCTATTCTTGCGAGGACTAGTATTTTCATCAGTGTTCGTGAAGCTAAGCCAGAGTAAAATGCATGTCTTTCCAACAGTAAATACAGGATGACCCAGAAAAAAAAGCAGACCTTTCTAATGTAGAGGAAAGCACGCAGGTATAGTTGTGTGTGATGTGCATGCTCACTTAAATGAAGTTAGATAAATTAGTGCAATAAGATTTATTAAGGATTATCTAACATGAAGATGGCTCTCTGGTTCTCAAGCCTGTCAGCTGCAGCTATCTGGAAGCTGGAAGATCATGCTGGATATTATCACCATATGATGATGTTTTTTCCTTTTGACTCTTCCCTAGGCCTCCAATGCTGATCTCCATGACACAGTAAACATGGTTAAAAGACTTTTTTTCCTGCCATCCTACAGCTATTCTTATCTTAAGCTTGCAGGAGAGAATGCGATGTGACCTGAGAGAAATTTATTCTTTTTATGGGGCAAGAGTTTCCTGTGGCTTGTATCTCTGCCACTTTCCAGGCTGGGAAGGAGCTTGGGGAGCAGCTGCATTGTGGTCAGGTGCACAGTTTTGAAGCGGAAAAAAACTTGTAGAGTGAATCCTTGTAAGTGGAGCAGATTGCCCACGGTATTGTATTATTCTGCTCATGCAGTCATGGTCTGATCCTCCCTAATCTTATTGTTGTTTCTTTGTTGGTGTAACATTGCGCCATTTCTGTCACATGCCAATTTCCATTTCTCCTCCTCCTTGAATATTTTGCGAAGACATACCTGCATCTATGTATTTGCCTTTCCTCCTCTACTTGTGTGTGTTGGGCCTAGGAAGACGACAAACACAAAAATATGGTTCCTAACAGCTGCTTTCTCCTTGTGGACCTGCAAACAGAGACAGAACTACCCCACTTTGAGGATTTAAGGTCCTCACACCACTTCTGCTGGAAGGAAAGGGATATTTCACCATATTATAACCATAATTTCATTTAACTTTAGACTTCAGGGCTTTTAGAGACACATCACTGTGTAAGTACAGAATAGCTTTGCTTGTAATCCTGATAGGTTTCCTTCACTTTCTTAGTTTTTGAGAAATTGTACTCTGAAATAGCCAAGGTGGTTCTGGGCTCTTTGCCTTCCTGAAAAGCAATGTAAAAAATGCATTCAGGACCCGGGATCTAATTTTAATAGCCGTTGGATACTGAAGATCACAGACTGAAGTCTACATACCTAAGATCCTGGATATTACTGTTTGTTTTCTCCAGCCAGCAGGTGAGAGATAAAAAGAAGAGAGATACAAGAAGTCTTTTACACACTTTGAATGTTATCTTTTATGATTAAAGCCATGAAAAGGAGTACCTTGTGTAGTGCCTGTGCTGGGAAGCCCAGATACAAAGGAAGAGTGGCCCTGATGTTAAGACACCTGATGAGGAGCTGTTACTCTGGTTCGCAGTAGGTATGATACCATGGTGTGACATGGGGATAGTGAGGGTGAACAGCTCAGGCCCTGGGGAAAAAAAAAACCTCACTACAAGCAGTTTGCACAAGCAAAATAATCTTTACTGTGCTGATGAAGGTGCTTCCTGTAAGAGGTTAATATAGTCTGCATATAATGTATTTCAAAATTACTTTTTCTCCCACATGATGTCAGTCATGTGTTCCCCAGACTTGTTTTGACTTGTTGAAGTGCACGTACATTTTCTACTTATATTGCTTCCCAACAGGAACAAAAGAGGTTTCAAAATTCTTATGGCCAGAAACACTTCTGACTACTACCAAGTTGCCTCAGGAAAACTTTCTGTCTGTGGCAATTACCACCTTGGAGAAATAAAACTGCCTCAGCTGATACATCTTCCAACTGGAACAATGCTGACCCTGAGTTACCTATAGGTCTAAACATCTTGTGCTTTTAGTCAGCCTAGGATGCTCCTCCTGTCACCAACCCAAGCTAGGCTCCTCTGTTATTTAGGTTTCTATATTTTCTGCTAGGGAAATTAATGAAACTGTAATGAAAATAGAAAATGTCAGGAAAAAAGTCACATAAATCCACGTTGATGCCCTTACACCTTTGTTCAATATAACTTCTGCATTTTTTATATATCGCAATCTTTCTTTTACTGAAATTTCATCTTTCCTTTCTCTTCTGCCTCCTTCTTTATCAATAACTGATTGCATTTCTACATACAAAAAAGAATAAAATTTTAAACGTCATGACAGTAATTTATATTCAAGTGGTCATATGGCAGCATTTTAAATTAACTGACAATCAGTTAACTCCACCAATGATGGAATTCAAACAATCAGATTGAACAACCACTTCACCTACAAAACAGCATAAATAAAAAAACCAACCAACTGACAGAAAAATGTCCTTTGCTAACTTGCATTTGGAGCTTATTGCATCTCTAACTTGTATTTGTAGCTTCCTCTCAAAATCCGATTTGAGTTGCTCACCAGTGCTGTCCTATCCTCATGATCAGTCCCTGGTGTCCTGCTGCCCACGTTGCATTGTGGACTTGATCTCTTTCAAACCTCTTAGCACTGTCTTCCCTGTATTGCTGCTTTGCTGCAGGTAGAGGTCTATTCTGATACTCACTTTTTCTACATACTGGCCTCATGGTCTAATTCTTGACTGCATTTTAATGAGAGAGCAACAAGATGCATGATACATGCATGATACTCTGGTGCCAAGCAATGCAGGGATGTCATTCAGTTCTATCACATTTTCCTCCTTCCAGTCCAGGGTCAGACCTACTGTAGAAGTGTCTCTGTTTCTATCTTTTTTTTTTTTTCCTCAAAAATAAAATGTATTTTATAACATGCTAAACATTTCTGTCTGGGTTCACATTCACCATGATTTTTCACATTCCCGTATGTGTGATTTTTTTCAGACACCTTTAACTTCATTATTTCCTTTTTTTTTTTCCACATTTTTGCATGAGTGTGGGTGGTGAAGGAAAGGCACTGCTGAACATGTGCTGGGTGGGTTTTTTACAGTTCACTCTGGCCATGGGATTTCAGAGATGAACCCAGCCAAGATTTGTCAGACATGATGAGTACTTTTATTTTGCTAGTTTGTTGGTTTTTTTTCAGGAGATGGAACGAATTGTGGAGAAGCCTGATTTGAAGAACCCTAAAAAGCATCTTGATTTTCGGAATGTAACAATAAATTTTCCCTTTGAAAACAGATGTGTTTACTGGGCAGACATCCAACTTTCCTGCTCCTGCTCCTGCTGTCCAGAGGTATATGGGCAAAGACAGCCAAGCAACAAGAGGACAGAAGGTCATTGAAAGGATGCCTGCTTTTTCTTGTCCTCCAGGTCCCCTGTACTCACACAGGCTAGCCCAGCATCCAGAGACACTGCCAGAGACAATAAAGTTGTTCCTCCTGGAAATGCTGGGGTCAGAGGTCTCCACTTATGAGAATAGCCTGCTACCTTAGAGCAAGGGAAACAGAGACATCTGGAAGGACAGAGGCATAGCTTGGTCCTAAGACATTCACTGCAGCACTGAGATGACAAAGTATTACAATTTCCAGTTAAAGATGACAGCCTGGACCCAGAGGGGAAGAGGCATAGACCTCCATCACACCAAAGATGTGAGTTACTAGGAAACTTCCCTTTGCTTTCATTTAAGCATTCTGTAATCATGGACGTTTTCTGTCATGGCTTGTGTTTGCTGCCTTTGCCTGGGGAAGGCCAATTCTTTGTTGGAATATTTACTCCTGCTGGCAAGAGCCACATTCAGAGCACTCAGCTGTACCCCAGAATTAGCTCATGCTTTTTTTCTTGCGAAGCATGAGTCCATTTTTTCCCATTTCTAGCTTTTGCAGGGGAGTTCAGTGTGAATTTCTGCTCATCTGTCTTTAAGTACTTTGTTGAGAACTGGGCCCTAAAAGATGTCTAAAATGTTTTGCTGTAGAAAGATGAGTACAGAATGAGTTTGCATGGATTGAGTCAGCCTGTTACTACAAGGGAAACTTAAGAGTCTGCTTATACTATCAATTTCCCTTTGGCCCAGGTATTGCCAATGTTATCCTGAGAGTTCCTGTGGTTCCATGCAAAACCTACTGCCCATCCATCAGCAGAATACAGGCCTTTTAATTTAGCCATGGTGATATATGTGTAACTGAGCCCAACAAAAAAACACAAGGAAAAATGCAGTTTCCCACTCCGAATCTCTGCCCCAGCCCCCCGACCTCCCTCTTTCATTCTGCAATTGGAAAGTGAAAACAGAAGTTTAGCTCTGTTTTCTCTCTCCTGGTAATCCTCTGTCAAGAGGCTGTCTGTCACTCTTTCTACCTCAATGAAAACATCATCAGCTTTTTCATTTTAAGTGTTGAGTTGAGAGACAAACCAGCCCTCATTTGTACCTTAATGTTCGTCTAGAAAGTGTTTAAGATTTCAGGTTACACTCAGCAAACCAATGCCCAGTGGGTCTAAGGGCTTAGATGGAGCTGACTTCTCAGCTAGGAATTTATTGATTTGATACAGTTTCTTTTGTTACTTCTGAAACACAAGGCATGCAAGGGGGAAGGGGGAAGACCTTGATTAATAAAAGCATGAAATAAAACGCATGTGTAACTAGAGGTAAACAACAGGCCAGGAGCAGAAAGCATATAGGGATCCAGTTTGTGAAAAAAAAAGAAAAAGGAGTCTCATATTGTTGGAAAAGAAAGATTAAAAACATCAATAAATCCAAGCTTTTCGTTCCAGAATTGTTATAGACCCAGACAGGGCTTTATGTACCAATTCCTCTCAGAAGGTCTGTCGCACGCAGCAACTGTGGCTCAGTCAGGATAGTCTACAGATCTCCCTGGTATGAAGAGTTTGCTACATATGGAGGAGTAACAGTTTACAAATTTAAATTGAAGAGAAGGTGAATGGAGCTAGTTAAACTGGTTTACTCCAGGTTATATAAAAGTCCTTAGTGGTGTCTGACACATGACACACAGGAGAACGGGTAGTGTTTTCGATAATACTGGGTGGATAGCTGTTGATTAGTGCAGGGTATTTTACACTGGCTGAGCTTGTGATAGTCCTTCATTTCTTTCTCAAATATCCGTGACTTTACTCCTGAAACACACGCAGCAGGAACCAATTTCTTTCCATGCTTAGAATCTCGGTGCCTAATAAATAGAGGATCACATAGATGTTGTATATGCTGGCATGCTGGAAAGGGAACCAGGGAGGACCCTTCACGAGCCCTTAAGAGCAGGCAAGATGGCAGATAATTTGATTTAAACCATAGACTGAGTGTATCCCCATAGGCAGATTATGGTGGTAATGATTATCAATGAAACAACTCACATTCCCATGAACAAAACTGGTTCTTAAAAGGTTATTTAGAAGTCAGAAGCTCTAGACATTTTCTATGTTTTTGTGTCATGCCACCTGTACCTTTGCTGACTTATTCTGGATTTGCACCAGAGTAGGCGAAGGGAGGATCCCTTTCGTGGTCTAATGCGGTGGCTGGTAAAAGACACAACAACGCTTCTGAAAAAAATTAGAAATTTAAAAATGGTAGACAAAGGACAGAAAGATAAAGCTGAATGCTGAATAACTTAAAAAGCTGGAGTAATTGTTCTTATGGAACTGCTTTAAAGCTGTAAAAAGTTGGAAGTCTTCAAGTCAGAATTGTTGAATCGGAGCATCACTGCTGATGAAGACTGAGATTAAATGTAATAATTTGATACAAAGGATGCTTTGCTACCATATTATTGACTAGTTTCATTAGTGTTAGATCCCTGGGAGAGTTGAATAATTTCAGGTTTAGGTTTTCGTATTTTTATACCTACTTTATTTTTAGTCTGTATCAATTTTTAAGGAGAATGATAAAACAAACTCACTTTAGTAGTTATGTAGGAAAAGACTGCAAAGAGTCTAATCCACAGGCATAGGGGAGGTTAGTCTTATAGTGAGAGAAGAGGGGTTTTAAAAGTGTGTAATTTCCACTACAAGAATGCTTTTGTATCAACAAAATGAAGCTTCTTAAAGCAAAGAGTAATGCTTCCCCCCACCTTGTATGTAACAGTGAAAAGACAGGTTTGATTTACTGTTGCTTTTTTCCCCCATGAATGAAGGCTCATGGAAAGTAAATTTACACTTTTTTACTAAGGGTGCACTTATAAAAGCGTTTAACATATGATTGATATTTTAATCCATGGTTCATCTACTTCTCCAGATCCTTAAAGAGTGCAGCAAATCCATAGATATTTTATAACCATCTAAAATATATTAATCTCTGTAACATGGCTATAACATCTGTTAATCATTTGTTACCCACTTCTACAGCATTTACATGCAACCTTTACATAAAGTTTGAGTGAAATACTTTGTGTTTGTACAACACGTTCCTTTCAAGGAATGCAAAGCACTTTGAAAGCATCATTTAGTTGAGGCTTATTACTGCCACAGGTCATAGGTAAGCTACATCCTCATTTCACCAGCAGCCAGGCTATGAAATAGGGTTACATCCATATTGGAAGAAGAAAGTGGCACTTACCAACTACACCAAATCAACAGATTTCTGTATCCCACAGACTTCCTGTATGAATGCCTGCTGTAACTAGTACCACACAGTGTCCACATTGTGCTTCGGAAGACTGATGCCTAGTCATAAGACTTAGGCTTTTGAAATTCCTTTCTAAAGAGAATATGAATAGGTACAAGTCTTCCAAGGAATGGTCAGCAATCCCTTGGGAAGATCTGCCTGAAACCTGAGTCTGCAGAGGCTTGTGTCTCCCTGGTTTTAGTGCTCATATTCTGCAGGTAGAAGGGAAATTGGTTTTTCCCATGGACCTTCTTCAAAGTAAGAGCGAGCTCTGAAGTTTGGGTTAAAACCTTGTCCCAGAAGGGACTAGTATGTTCAAGCATGGGTGTTTACACATACAGTGGATGGTGGGAATCCTTGGGCCTTGGAGTAGGTTTAGGTGGATGCTCAGCTTTCATTTCTCCAATACCCTAAGTCCTAAAGCTTTCATGACAAAGTGGAAGAAGGTGCGATCTGACCAAAAAGAGAAGTCAGGCTTTCTGGCTCCATTTCGATCAAAAATGAGTCCTCTCTCCCTGTACATCAGGTTGTACAAATAAGGTTATACCATGAATTCCTGCACTACTGTCTCTTCAGAGCCAAAGCCATACCTGTGCCACTTTCTAGACTGAGTGAAGCAGTGCTGTCTTTGCAAGTCATTTGTGCTATTGGCATTAACAAGAACCTCCTCTTTGCAAATAACTGTTTGGTGAATCTGTTCCCTCCGTCACTCTTTATTTTCCCTCTCCTTGACACCATGCATTTCTACACTTTCTATTCACCCTACAGCTTTGATACCCAAAACCCCCCTTATTATGGACATTTTCTTTTTGCTCCTGAGAAAGCACAGTCAGCAAGCTGATGGCAGAAGACATGTTAAAGTCTGAAATACAGTATGAAAACTGAGGTATTCAGGAGGCAAGGAATTCAAATACGAGTGAATGTACTTATTTCCAAACTCTACTCAACTCATTTTCAGTTCCTTGGATGTATTCATATGTCTGCTTTCTCACTTGTGACAGGATATTTTACTGACTGTCTTACATATAAGCCTCCTATTCTTCTGAAATCAGGACATTTTTTCAGTGTTTTCTGCCTAAAAAAATAATAACCAATGCTTTTTTTGGATTTCTTTTTAGTATGTAGAATGAGTTGAAAGGCTATACTGGAATAAATTTAGAGAGAGAGAATTTGATAAATACACCTGGCTTGAAAGGCTCCCCCAGACATGGAAAAATTACAGCAATGTGAAGCCTGAGCCAAAGTATCATGAGTACCTTGTGGTCATTACTGTACTATGGTGACCCCTTAATGAGGCAGGATTTGCCATTTGCGGAGTTGAAAGGAGAAGCTGTTCAAGTAGGAGATCCAGGGAAACACAGCCTCCCTCTGTGAGATCCTTCACCACAGCCTCAGAGGAAATAGCCCTGTAGCTACCTATTAGTGTTTGGACAGTCCCACAGCAGTCCTGCTCTTTGCTCTCACCATGAAGCTGCCTGTAGCAGCTGCTGCTTGGGAAGGCTTAGCTCCAGGGAGCAAAAAAATACCAAACTCACCCATCACAGCCCTTGGCACTTACCAGCAGCCCAGTATCACTCCCTGGCCCAAGTCCAGTGGAATTGTGACCGGTGGCCCAAATTCTGTTTGCTGAAACAAACTTTTATGTATCTGCCTTGCAGACTGCCGTGTGGTATAGGCAGATCTGAGTCCTGAAAACAATCTAGCACAGAACTTAGAAATGCTCTGAATTAGAGGCTAACTCATGGGTTTTTTTCTCAGCTTTAAGCCTTTTCATCCTTTTTTCTTACCAGTTGGAGCAAACATTTGAGTGGATGGCTTGTCTCATACTCTGGTACCTGTTAAATCATACTGGTACTCGTACAGTGACAGCCCCTCAGACTGTGATGCACCTTACCCATGACCACTATCGCAGCTGTCTGGCTCTGTGATGCCAAGTATCCACCTTAGTTCAGCAGCACAATATCTTTCTGCAAAAAAAGAGACACGGGCCTTCACTTGAACTTATTTACCACTTTTTTTCCTATCAGACCAAAGCATTACTTCTGTAGACCTTTCATATGCACACAGAGACTACCCGCAGTATGATTAAAACCCTTTGGATTCTCAGGGCTGCCGAAATGGTGGCCTGAGTAAATACTGTTTCCCAAGTAAGTGGTTAAACAAGCATTGATGGACACATGTCTGACTGACAAAAAACCCAAAAAATATTTGGTGTTTGCCTTGCCTCCAGTGTTTGTCTTTTAGTGGGAAATATGTTTGTTCATATCCTCTGGTTCTTCTAATGTAACTATCAGGGCTACAGCAGGATAACACATATCTCTCCATTCCTGTTGTTTCTCTGTATGAAGGTCGGAAATCTTGGTGGCAGGAAAGGGAATGACAGTTGGACCTTTTGAGCTCAGGTCTGACAACTATGTTGTTTCTACCCAGTTATGAGGGTCCACTTGTCCTCCACAGAGACTCCACGAATTCACGACTTGTAAACACAGTTGTGGGTACTTTCACAGTCTTTCATTTTTAGCAGGCATATCTAGTTCAGACACTCCATGACTGACGAACACATCATTGCAGAGCCTAAAATTTCCTGCTTACCTTACAGTGTCTGCAACTTGTTTCAGAACAAACATCAGTGTTTCTGGTGCTTTTAGGTTTACATTAAGTCAAACAGTTACCAAGTTTAACTTAATAGGTGACTCATCCTATTTCAGGGTGACGATCCATTCTCAGCAATGTTCCTTTTTTCTGCAGTGAAGAGTTCCCCTGGGAGAATGGTGCTCTTGCACAGTCAGAGAAGACGGCTTTGCTAGTGATCAAAAAAACACCTATTTCCCCCTTCTGCCTCAGGGAGTCTTAACTGCATTAGGCCATTGCTGAGTTAATTGATCACTGACATTGGCAGCCTCTTGCAGATAGCTGTGATCCCCTGAAGTTTCATAGAATTATAGAATCATGGAATGGCTTGGGTTGGAAGGGACCCTAAAGATCATCTAGTTCCAACCTCCCTGTCATGAGCAGGGACACCTTCTGATAGACAGATTGAGGTTTCTCAGAGCCATATCCAACCTGGCCTTGAACACTTTCAGGGATAGGGCATCTACAACTTCTCTGGGCAATCTGTTTCAGTATCTCACCACCTTCACCGTAAAGAATTTCTTCCTAACATCTAATCTAAATGTACTCTCAGTTTAAATTTGTACACCTTTCTCCAAGCTGCTGGTTGTTGTTGGAGATTGACAGCATGAATGTAGCCCTAGGGATGCTTTCTGAGGGCTTTATGCACTGACCAGCTTCATAAACCTGCATTCTAGCCTGAGCAGGTTTCCCCATGTTTTTGCTTTGTCAGTGGGCAAGTTCTGGGTCTTATTTTATCCCACACCCATGTCACCCTCTGATTCTCTTGCCGAGAGCTTGCTGAAATGAGGTGACTGTCTTTTCAGCACTGAATCGATCATACATATTTCATTGTTCTGCTCCTTTGTGAATTCCTTGTCTGAAAACTGATGATCTCATTTTCCTGCAGGATGTAGCTTTCTCTAAATTTCTACATATCATATTTAGCATCCTTTGTCCAAGTCACTTGAGACCATTTAAAACATGAAATTCCTTAAGGATGTCTATTTTCAGAAGAAATGCTTCCATCAGGTGTTATCTTTTTTATTTGTAGATACATACAGGGCAATCAACTGCACAAACCTTTTCACTTTCCCTCCAGACTTCTGTCTAAACTCAGGACTGTGGATGACGTTGATTATTGCTCCATATTGCTACAGTGGATATTTTTTAGTCCCTTCAAGTCTTGATACTCCAGGTTGTAAGAGAGTCAGGCAGAGATGCCCTTACCACTGTACTGGAGGTTCTGTTAACCAGCGGCACGTAACGCAGGCCCTGGAATAGCACAACCTATTTCAAATGTGTCTCACAAGGTACATTTAGAAGTTAAAATTCCTCACTCTTTGAGAGATGAAAATCACTTGTCCTTTTATGACTGGCTGAGAGTTACTTAAATCTCCGTGCTGCAGATACATGGCCCTGCCTGAAATCTGACCAGGCTCTAAAGAATACAGGATAACAATGAGATAACAGAATACAGGATAACGACAGGACAACCAGCCTCCCCCATGCTTTAATATCCAGATTGTCACAGACTGAAAATTCAGCTTTGCATTACAACTGATAGAGCTGAAGAAAGAAAGAGGAAAGGGATTCTGGCTTGCTGATGCACAGAAAGGTCTCTGACTGTCCTGAATAAAGCAAGGAGTTTCATGGGGACAGTAGATTATCAGATTCCTCACCTAAAAGAAACATTAGGTTGTTTCACTGTGGTAACTACCCAGCTGCCCTGTAATGCCTCCTTTCAATTATGGCTGCCCCAATGCAGCTCACCTGGCCGGATTGCCAAGATCTTCATCAGCCTGGCAGAGCCCAGAAGCCTAAACAAGCTGAGGGTCCACCATTGCCTAGCTCACATCCCCTCAGGGGATGTGTAAGGCAGCTAAGAAATTTTAAGGGATTTAGGGATTTGTCCCCTAAAGCAGACCTGCAGCTCTCAAAGGGAGAAACTCATTCCAGGGAACATATGAGAGCATCTTGTTCTGAAGACCCTTTCTGAATGATGTGCAAAATACTGAATAGATGCATCGTGCATTGGGCCTCTTTGCAATGCTATTTTCATCGGCTGAATAAAACAAGGGAAAAACCTTTGGAGGGCAGCCCTACAATTTGAGCTTGAAGGTCTCACAGTATTTTGCCTCTTTATGGAGGCTGGAAGAATGAATTGTGCAGTATTATGCAATATGTGCAGGAATTGAAGGCTCTATAAAGAAGTTTCAAATGCTTGCTTTTGGAAAGAGGTCTTTGCTCTCAGTTTCTTTGCTTTTTAAAAATCACTTCATTTGTGTGTTTTCTTCTGTTTTCTCCTTGTTGTCCATCTCACATGAATACAGTGTGTAATAAATGCTGGTTGATCCACTGTGGACAAACTGAAGACCCAGTTGTGTCTCCTGTGCATCCTTAAGCTCTCCTAATTTACTCTGTGTAGATCTGATAGCTCCTTTCTCCCATGTTAAAGTCAGTTGGAAATCTTTTTCATAAAAAATAGTACTAACATAAATCCTAACAGCTTCTAAAGTTATACTGGCCACAAGGTATCTTTTTATAATGTGTTTCAGTCACAACTTTTTCTTAGATTAAACTTTGTGTTTCTCGTATCAGTACGTGCCAACGGTAGCAGAGTCTGGAGTTTTTGGAGCTAGCTTTCCAGCAGAAGAGAAATCAGGGATGCAACTGAAGTAAGTGAGAGTTTAATGCTCAGAACAGGAGGTGTACACCTCTGGTAGGACAACACAGAGTAAATAGCATTTCTGCATGACAAAATTTTCTTCAATGCTAGGGAAAAATATGTGGAAGTCTTTATTTCAAAGGCATTGGATAAGTGTGGCATTAATGTGCTTAAGACATAAAAAATAGCAAGAAGACTTCTAGTTGCTGTTCCAAGTTGTGTTCAGCATCAAGAAATACAGATGAGTTGTCTGGCTTTTAAGAAAAGAGATAGCTGAAGATATGCCACAAACAATAAGAACATAAGCAAACACTTTGCCTAAAATGATTAGTTTTCCAGTCACTGCAGGCCACATAATTCCAATTTAATTGCTTTCAGAGATCAAACTGCCTCTATTACCTGGTACTCAAATGCACAGTGTCCTATCCTACACCTCTGCACAGACAAGTTCCAGGAAAAGGATTTCAGGAAAACTATTTAGAAAATCAAAGCTTCAATTTAGGGAGCTGATTCTTTTAAGCACAAAAGTAAAGAGAAGTCTTCCATTTTCACATCTAATACATATAGTATATTTTGTATAACAAAAACATTCAGAAACCAGCTACAAAATGAAAATGTTTTATAAAATCTATAAAAATATACTGGCTATTATTCGTGATTCTGTGAATGTCACATCTTGTGCACTATGTGTTTAGCTAGAGTATATAGAAAATTGTCTGAAGCATCATTGCTGATATGATTCCAAATAATTGCATAGATAGAGATCTGTCTTTAAAATACACTTTGTGGGATACACAGATAGTGAAGTCACCTGACTTACAACTCTTTATGGTGCTTTACAACATGAAGCAAACATTGTCTTAAGACCATGGTGAAGTTTCATGCTTGCAGTTTGATTTCCAGCAGGGCACATTCCACCTTGAATTAGTTTTCAACCACTTGCCAAAAAAAGAAAAATAAGCTGCTGCATTTGGATATGGAGTGTGAAATCACCCGGATGGGAGTAATGTGAGTGCACATAATTGTACACCTGTTAGTTATTTCTGAGAAACTAACCTGTTCATGCTACAATTAGGTACAGTGTAAATCACAAAGACAGAAAACACATTCAATCAGTTGGACATGGTGATGGGAAAAAAAATCAGATTTCATGGCTTGATAGAAAAATCCCATTAAGGTCTAAATTAATTATTTCTATGACTCAAATAAATTATCACCCAGGCTTACGTCGGTATTAACAAGATGAACATTTTGGGGAGAGAGAATTATACGCTCCAGAGGGAGGTAGATGTAAATCACTGCAGTCAAGGATACAAGTGTTTAGCTAGGGTATGCACCAGAAATGCTTCTAGTGGGGATTCCAGTGAGAAATTACTTTGATCTGAGTGGTACCATATCTGGTGCATTTTTCAGATACAAGCCCACAAAACTTCGATTTGCAGTGTCAAAACACGATTGGCTGGCATCACATCAGCAGCCCTGTGCTTTGAAGATAAACATAAACCAAGGCTGCAGCAGCAGGCTTCAATACCGTGTCAGTAACACAAGAGTCTCAACTGCAGTGTTTTGGCACAATAGAGAAATGTGTGAGCTTTAAGCACTGTCACAGAGTTTAAAACTTGACCATTCACTACTGGTAACCCCAACACCAGTGGCCCAGTGCTGTTTGGATGCTGGCAGCTTGACACGGTGCTATTCCCTTTCCCAGTGACTGCTGTCTCACAGAATTCATTGTAGGATGGATTGTGTATCAAGGCAAGGCATCTGCATGCATCTGCTTCCAAAATATACAGTATTTTGGAATTGTAATTGCTTAACTCATCTAATACTTTTGCTCAGATAAGAATATATATAGTATGGTAAGCAAGTGGTTTCTCAGGTTGCTGCAGCACTGTAAAAATAAATTAATAATCACATTTTACCCATATACTTTTAAAACTCTAACAGAGATCTCCTAGACAGACTCAGAAGTTTTGCATGAGAGTAGTAAAAAGCGTCTATGTCTGAATACATAGACATTACGTGAAATGCTCATTCTGTGTTACTGTGTGCCCTGAAACAACAGCCTGCATCAACAACTGTATCATTATTATATTGTTGTATGTCTTGAAATAATGATCTGAATCAACAACAAGAATTATGTTACAACAAACACTACTAAATATTTTTTTATACAAAAACTTTAGCCCAGCAAGTCCTGGGCTCTTTTTTTTTTTTTTTAAATGACATAGGCCTTTCTTTAAAGCCCCCTGAAGACAATAGGATTATGTCATTGTCTGCAATAGGCCTTGGGTGGAGTACATAACTTTCTGAGCTTGCTGACCACCTCCTTTCTGTAACAGTTTGTCAGATGCAAGACCACTGAAATCCATGGTAGCACAGATACAGAAAATGAGTAGGAGATGAGCACAGGAGCAAGAGCACACAGTGGCTCTTATGAAACCATCAATCATTTAATTTTTGCTAGCATATTTCATTTGTTCTCAGACAACTGCAAGAGAAATGTAGGGAACAGAACAAAGGTCTCTATGTAACCTTTGTTGATCTCACCAAGGCTTTTGATACTGTGAGCAGAAAAGGTCTGTGGCAGATTTTGGAACGTTTAGGTTGTCCCCCCAAGTTCCTTAAAATGATCATCTCACTCCACGAGGATCAGCACGGCCAAGTCAGATATGGCAACACACTTTCTGAGCCCTTTCTAATAAAGAATGGTGTGAAACAAGGCTGCATTCTCACTCCAACCCTATTCACAGTCTTTTTCAGCATGATGCTCCAAAGGGCCACGGCAGACCTCGATGATCAGGACGGTATCTACATCCAATACCGTACTGATGGAAGCCTATTCAACCTAAGGCGACTGAAGGCCCACACCAAGACCTTAAACCATCTTATCCAGGAGCTACTTTACGCTGATGACGCCGCCCTTGTTGCCCACACAAAAGCAGCTCTGCAGCGTTTAACATCCTGCTTTGCTGAGGCTGCTGAACTCTTTAGGTTGGAAGTCAGCTTAAAGAAGACAGAAATTCTCCATCAACCTGCACCTCAGGAAGTCTTCCATCATCCCCACATCACCATTGGCCAATCAGAACTCAAATCAGTTCAGCAGTTTAATTACCTAGGGAGCCTCATCTCCTGGGATGGTAAGATTGATGGGGAGATAGACAACAGGTTAGCAAAGGCATATAGTGCTTTTGGAAAACTCCACAAAAGAGTATAGCATAATAAACACTTGAAGAAAAGCACCAAGATCAGTGTTTACAGAGCCATAGTGCTGTCTACTCTCTTATATGGTTCCGAATCATGGGTCGTTTACCGCCACCACCTGTGTCTCCTAGAGCGCTTCCATCAACGCTGCCTCCGTACAATCCTAAACATCCACTGGTCAGATGATGTGACCAATACTTCTGTTCTAGAACAAGCAGCAGTCACAAGTATTGAGGCCATGTTACTGAGAACACAGCTGCAATGGGCAGGGCACCTCTCCAGGATGAAGGACCACCGCCTCCCTAAGATCTTGCTTTATGGTGAACTTGCCACCGGCTGCCGCATGAGACGAACCTCGAAGAGGAGATACAAGGACTCCCTGAAACAACATCTCAGCCCTCGCCAGACTGATCAACATAACTGGTCTACTCTGGCCTCCAATCGGTAGGTCTGGAGACACAAACCATCTATAACGCTGCTGATGCCTTTGAGAAAGCACGCAGGGTCACCCTCGAGGAGAAAAGACAACGCAGAAAGAATCGTGCCTTGCAGAATATACCACCTAAGGAGTCTTTCTGCTGTGCCTTTTGCAATCGGATGTGTCTATCTCGTATTGGCCTCATTAGCCACCAGCATGCCTGTAATAAATGTGGATAGAGCCTTCCTTAATCTTTGTTCGCAAAGCCTAGCCATGATTTCATTTTCCTTTGATTTGTAAGTTTTCCAAGCCAAAAGATGATGGTAACCAGCCAACAATTTAAATATCTTTTAAGGTCATAAATACAATCCTCAGTCTTTGCTTATACCGCTATTAGTGTTAGTTCCACTTAGACATGCCTTCTGAAAAAGCAGTAGATGGTCCAAATAAATATTCTCCTCTATTATATCTTCAAACAGCATTTGGGCTCCTGTGAAAACAGGTCTTTCTTTGATGCAGTTGCTGTATTTTATGTACCCGAAACAGTCAGCTTTAGCACTTGTAAATCTTTCATAATCACTTCTTGATCTAGACAGTACTGAGTGGCAACTTCTGTCATGATTAGTGAGAATAAACAGATGAATGTAAAAGAGATTATCCCAGCAGAACTGCTGTCTCAGTGACTTTGGAGCTTTATTATGTCACGCTTACTAAGTATTCAAGGTATGAAGCAACTTAGATTTAATTATGCTTTTTCAAACTGTTAAAAATTAACTTATTTATTAAATGAATGCTTTTAAAATGACATCTTAATGTTCCGTAAGTAAGACAGAGGATGATGAGCAATCATTTTACTACAGCTAAGAAGAAAATGTAAGGAAGAGTCAGATTAGAGTGTGGGTTGTCAGCCCTCTAACTAGAAGAATTGTCTCTCTTCAGAAGGAAAAAAGTGGAATGGGGATTAGTATGGCTGAGCTGGGGTTTATAAAGTTTATCTTGTAGAAAAACTAACAGGACAAGTGAGTTTGCTTAGAAAGAGAACATGTACACTCTATATACACTGGGGGTAACTTTGTGATGCCAATGTCTCTCTATCAGTGAACTATGTTCCAGAGTTAGCCACCCTTAATTGGAGGGCAGCAGAATGCTGGCGATCTCAGCACAGCAGGGGCTGTATCTTTGAGAAGTCTGCTAAAATAATAAACATTGAGGTGAATGGTGGGAGTGGTGAAGCAATCAGTTGTACTTTCTGCTGAGTTTATTTTGAGATGCACTGCAGACTGAATATTTTTCATTTCATCTTAATGCTGAAACCAGAACTCCAGCAAAGTCAATCTGGGAATTGTGAACCAGATGAAATCAAGTGTTAATTTGGTAAATTCTAGTACAAGATACTCTTTCATGATTAGTAACTGAAGTGTGGACACCAGGCCTGCTTGAAGGGATGCGTGTGTCTGTCACCATTAACAAGATTAGAGTACACAGGCTTTGAAACAGACGAAAGCTGATCTCCTAGTGTAGCTTGATGCCTTCAACACAATTTCCAGGGACTCAGCACATCTGTAAGCAAAACAGAACAAGGACATGCCAGCTAAAACAGTGTGCAAAAGAGCAGAACAGAAAAGGCTCAAAGCATCTTTCCACCCTACAGCAGTGATCCCTTAGCTAATGGGGAGCAACAGAGCAGAGAGAGGCACATGAGTCTTTCCCTCATGGAAAAACATCTTTATGCCCCACAGGGAGACAAGGAGCCCAGAGCCTGGAGAAGAGGGAGTTTGTTTGTTATAATTTTTGCCTGCAATGATCGTTGTACAAGCTGTTGAAAAAACCTCACAGCTCAGGTAATTGTGTAAGGTACAGTATTCACACCTTCCCCTTTGTTCCCAGGAAAGAGATGGAAAAGGACATTGCATACTGAGGGAAAAAAAAAAAAAGCTCCTAGTAACAGAAACTGGCAAAAAAATCAACTCCAAAATGTTGAAAGGTCATTATTTCCCAGAAAAACTGAAAGAATTATCGTAACATTTCAGCTTTTATGAGAGACTGCATCCAGCTTGGCAAACCCAGACAGAGGTATAGGTGCATGCCTTGTTGCCAGTAACAGCAGAGACAATAAAGTAGATGTTGGTACTGAGAACCTGAGGGGAACCTTTTGGCTGTGCCTTGTTTGTATCTGGACAGATCCTTCCATCTGAATTCAGGGTCTGCAAGTTGTTCTGATACTGTCAGTGTCCTGGTAAATATAAGAATTCAAAACCCAACAGAATTCCAGAGAATATTCTAAATCTTTTCATTTAAAATGTATTTCAGTGTGAATTAAACTGTAAATGGTGGAGGGAGAAAAAGAATGAATGCAGTAGGATGAAAAGCAGACACTTGTGAGTTCTCCTGAACACCTCAGACTTGAAAGAGCAAAGTGATTTATAATGCTTACTCCTCTTTTTTTTTAGATGCTTTTCTCTCTAAATCTATTTATTGTTCAAGTCCAGCAGGTTCTCAGTGTCAGACTGACATAATGATAGCCCTTCTCTGTCAAGAGAGAGAAAACAGTTTGCTACATGCTTGCCTGACACTCCTCATTATCATCTGTGCAAAACGAGCACTGAAAGAGAAGAAGAAATGAAAAAACTAACCCACTCTTCCTGGAGTCATTCATCAAGAGCTTTAGTAGCAAATGTTCCCAAACTTGCAACACAACCTCTTGAAACAAGAGCTGACTTCTTGCTAAATTCCAATATTAGTCACAGTTCTGCGGTCACAGCTCTTTGTTTTTAAATAGAAACCCTTCTCATGCCTGTGACAAGTTACTTTGTGGAGGTAAGAAAGAAAGGTAGGCAAGCTTAGGCTGCTGTTTGCCGTCCTCCGTTGCAGGTGACCACAGAGGGCAGAGTGGAGGGGGGAGGAACAAAACAAGCTCTCCAGAGGCTGACAGACACAGGACTTTCTGAAGGGTGAACAATGCAGGCAGTGTTACCTGCAAATGGGACCTTTCAACACCTTTGAAAAGGAGAAAACTTACAAAATTAAACACTCCACAGTGGGTTCCTAGTAGCTTACAGTCACTGCCAGCTACAGTCAAACAAGCCTACTTGTATAAGCTTGTTAATGGGGAGAAATGCATCTGATCGGTATGGTATTTGAACATGATTTATGAGAGGGCTTCTGACAGGATAAACTTTCTTTCCTTTTATGTGTCCTTGGCTTTAGGCAGCACCTGCTCACTTGCAGTGACGCGCTATCTGGAGATCTGTCATGGGAGCTGGCCACCTGCGTCAGCAGGGCTTAAAGGGTTCCCACATCAGGCGATGCAGAAGGATGCATTACTGTCTCTAATGGTAGCAGAAAGTTGGGGGTGCCAGGGCTTAGCACAAAAGACATCCAGACATGCACCCTGGCTCTCTGTGACCAAATGGAATGGTCATATGAAGGCTCCTGCGAAATGTGCAATCTCAGTCCTGCTCCTGGCAGCATGTACTTATATCCACCCACCTCTCCTGATCACAGCAGCAAGGTTACTGACTCCTTGGAGCTGAAGATCAAACTAATCTTCCACTTGATCCACACCAGAACCCCCCCAGGGAGGAGGTCAGTTCGCTGCCGCTAGTGCCCTCAAAACCTCTGGTGTCAAATATGTGCAAGCCCTCAACATTTTGACTCTGCTCACAGTTGCTCCTGATGACCCACCCACCCACAAATGAATTTCTCTCCCTCCTCGTGAAGGAGGAAGAGACAGGACTCAGTCACATCCAGGGACACACCAGGGTCTAAAATGGCTCTTCTGTCTCCTGATAGATCAGGGGAAAGTGGAACCAGGAAAAGTGTAGCTATATAGCAACAGGCTGTGATCTAACCCCCAGAATATTTTGATCAGAGCTCATCAAGTCTAATATCACTTGCTGAAAACTACACCCAGAGCCATGCAATAATCTCTGTGGCAATAGAATATCCAGGAGACTACATGTCCTGGACTCCTTTGTTCTGATCCCATGGGTCGGTGCATCCTCCTTTGCCTGCTCATCAACAGGAATAAACAAAAGCCTCACATCATCCCCAACTCTATCCTGGAGGGAGTGACATTTTCTCAGACCTCCTCAGCACCACTGTTCATGTCACAGTGCCCTTCCATGAGCTCTGGCTGCTGTTGGAAGAGTTACACTGGCAACAACCTGCACCACTAGCATGGCATTCCCCTTTAACATGAACACCACTGCTAGCTTGGACCACACTGTCCAGCACTGTCTTTTCTTCAAAGTGCTTTTATAATGTAAGAGACAACGTGAGGAAACTAACTCAAAAAACCCTGAGTACTTCCAGGCTCAAATGTCTTGTTGTCTTTACCCCTAGTAGATTTCCACGAGGAACTTCAGTAGATAGCACAGTCTCTGGCCTTTTTGTCCTTTTTCATCTCACGTGCACTGCTGACAGAGCTGTATATGAACAGAGCTATCAGTGTGTCATAGCATTGTGGCAAGACTCCACGGCTTGATCCAAAAATTCACAACATTTGAAACTCAGACTACGATAGGCATGGTTTCCCCTTCCCACCATGGAGGAATACTGTCAGAAAAATAAACAAAAGAACATGAATGAGTATTTGCTAGCACCAACCCACATTCCCTATCATTCTCAAAGTAGACAACAGGACACCATCAACTCAGTCATTACTCAGTTCAGTCTATGGGAATTCACTACTCCATTTTCAAAGCAAGTGGTTTGTATCTCACTGTGTTATTCTAATTGTTCTCTGAATATGTATGCATTTTGACTTACACCCAACTAAAAGCTGAGCCAAATGTGAATGAGGAGTGATGAATACTGCTTGTTTCAAAAGGACAGAACTGAAACTTTCACCAAAAAAACCAAAGAGGCAAATAACCACAAGCATAGTTTATTAGAAGCCAAATCTTTGTTTATCTACAGTGGTACAATTAGCAGTGATATGTATGCTTGACTTCAAGGCTTTAAAATTAAGTCATCTGTAGTCAAATAACGAAGAATGAAGAAAGTTGTTTGGAATTCAAAGACTGAAAGAAAGAAAGAAGTTGCTGAAAGTGACAGTCAGGTCAAGACCCACACAATTGCTGGTTTTTGAAAAACATAGCTGAGAGGAGATGCACGTAACTGTAAAATAACTGCAGAGGCACAACAATTTGAAGACATCTTAACCTGGGAACCGTCAGCTCTGAATCTATAGCACTCTATCCTCTAACAACTGGTATATTTGTGATATAGTCTGTGAACTACTTAAAGACTGGACAAGTCTCTGAACCTTGTGGGTCATGCAGTTTCATGGTGTGATAAGGCAAATTGAGAAAGGTAATTGTTTTCATGCTCCAGGCAATCTACCAAGGGCAGCCTTTCTCTTAAGAGTCTAGGCAGACCTGGAAAAAGACGGAGGTGAGGATGGTGAACTGTACGTAATAGAAAGGTTAGGATATATGGAGCTCACAATTGGCAATGGCACAGTTGAGAGCCTCTGGGTGGGAATCAAGAGACAAACAAATAATGGAGATGTCATTGTGGGAGTCTACTATAGACCTCCCAGCCAAAACAATGACACCAATTAATTATTATTTGAGGAATAAAGGACTCTTCCAAATCAACTGCCCTTGTCCTTGTGGGGGACTTCAACTTGCCAGAAATAAACTGAGAGCATCACACATCTGGTATAACCCAGTCCAGAAGATTCCTAAAAAACCTGGATTACAACTTTATGGAACAGGTCCTAAGGGAGCCGACTTGGAAAGATGCCCTCCTTGATCTGCTACTTGTCAGCAGAGCAGATCTCATGAGTGAAGTGGAGATCGGTGACTGTCTTGTCCACAGCAACCATGAAGTGATTGAGTTTAAAATCTCTTGACACGAGGAAAAGTGCCAGAAAAACCTCAGCTGCGGACATCAGGAGAGTAGAATACAGGCTGCTCAGGGAATTAGTAAGGTCCCCTGCGAAAATGCTTTTGTAGGTGCTGGGGTCCATCAGTGCAGGTAAGTTTTCAAACATCACCTCCTAAGACCACAGGAGCAGACAATTCGCAAATACTGGAAGTCAAGCAGGCGAGGCAGAAAGCCATTTTGGCTGAGCAGGCATCTTCTCTTGGAAATATGGCAGAAAAGGAAGGTATATGCCTGGTGCCAGCAAGGTCCAGTGAAATGGGAAGAAATCAGAGATGCTACTTGCTGCTGTAGGGAGAAAAATTGTGTGGCCAAAGCTCATCTGGAATTGAAGTAGGATAGAAATGTGGGGGACAAGGAAAAGAGTTTTTCAAATATATTAATGGCAGTGGACAGTATAGAAGCAACATTGACCTGTTACAGGATGAGTACGGTCACCTCACAAACAGGAATAGAGACAAGGTAAAAGTGTTTAATGCTTTCTTTACCTCTGTCTTCAACACAGATGATGGATCAAGGGGGTCTCAGTGCGACCATGACTGCAAGAATGATCAACTCCCAGTCGACCCTGAAACTGTGTGGGATCTGCTTTTCCAGCTGGATTCCTTACAAATCTATGGGGCTTGATGGGATGCATCCCAGAATCCTCTAAGAGCTGGCTGATGTAGTCTCAAAACATGTCTCAATGATTTTTGAGCAGTCTTGGGAATCCAGGGAAGCCCCAGCTGTCTGGAAGCTGGTGAACATTGTCCCTATTTTCAAGAAGGACAAGAAGGATGACCCTGGAAACTACAGGCCTGTCAGTCTCCCTTCAGTGCCTGGTTAAGTTATGGAGAAGATTATTCTGGGAGGTATTGAAAAACACCTGAAAGACAACTCAGTCATTGGTCACAGCCAGCATGGCTTCATGAGAGGAAAGTCCTGCTGATCAAACCTGATTTCCTCTATGGCAAGGTAATTCACCAAATTGACCAAGGGAAGTCAGCTGATGTAATCTTTCTGGATTTCAGTAAAGCTTTTGATATTCTCATAGTATCCTTCTGGACAAAATGTCCAGCACAAAGCTGGATACACATATCATGTGGTGGGTGAGCAAATAGGGAGGAGCTGTTGACTCCCTCAAGATCTCCACAAATTAGAGGACTGGGCAATCACCAACCATATGAAGTTTACCATGGGAAAGTGCTGGATTCTCCCACTGGGATGGGGTAGCCCTAGTTATACGTATAGACTAGGGAATGAGAGGCTGGAAAGCAGCACTGCGGAAAGGCACTTGGGGGTCCTGGTTGATGGCAAGTTGAATATGAGTCAGCAGTGCCCTGGCAGCCAGGAGGGCCAACCGTGTCCTGGGGGGCATCAGGCAAAGCATCACCAGCCGGTCGAGTGAGGGGATTGTCCTGCTCTGCTCTGCACTGGGGTGGCCTCACCTTGAATATTGTGTGCAGTTTGGGGCACCACAGTATGAGTAATATGTAAAACTATTAAAGAGTGTCCAAGGAGTGCAATGAGGATGGTGAAGGGCCTTGAGGGGAAGCCGTAGGGGGAGTGGCTGAGGTCACTTGGTCTGTTCAGCCTGGAGGAGACTGAGGGGAGACCTCATTGTAATCTACAGCTTCCTCATGAGGGGAAGTGAAGGGGCAGATGACGATCTCTTCTCTCTGGGGAACACTGACAGGACCAAAAGGAAAGGCCTGAAATTGTGTCAGGGGAGGTTTAGGTTGGGTATTAGGAAAGGATTCTTCACCCAGAGGATGTTTGGTTACTGGAACAGGCTCCCCAGGGAAGCAGTCTCATCAGTAAGCCTGACAGAGTTCAAGAAGCATTCGGATGATACTCTCAGGCATGTGGTAGGACTCTTGGGGATGGAACTCTGATAGGGGTTGGACTTGATGATTCTTGTGGGTCCCTTCCAACTTGATGTATTTTGTGATTCTCTGAGTCTATGTAAGTTACAAAAGAAAACTGCTTTACACTTAAAAACTAATACCACTAATTGCATGAAGCTGACTTTAGAATATGCTTAAATTTTTGTGGAGATATTAATTTAATAGTTTTCTGAGCTGTTATAATTGAATAATAATCTCCGCATATGAGCAACAAAGAAGAAGGGGTAACAAAAGGAATACGTACCATGTTTTAAATACTGAAGTTGAAAGAGAGCAAGCCTTGGAAAATAATCCATTAAGAGAATCCAGGTTCTGCAGAAATGAAGGTATGACTTTCTTCTTGCCCTGTTCCAGAGGATGGCATCCTGTGAAACCAATGGGAGCAGAATGAAGACACATAGAAGGTAGTAAAATTGCATAGCAGCCCAGCACTGTGTGAAGTTCTCCATGCCATTAAATTGAGAAGGTAGCTGACTTTATGGCGAGGATAACTTAATAAGTAAAATAGCATATACTGCAACAGTAACCATGACAGCAAAATTCTGAGAAGATGAGACTGCTCCCAAGGACTAGAAGGGAAAGCTCTCTTGCACATCACAGCTATTATTATCTTGTTCTCCTTTTCCTTTCTATCATCGTGAGAAGATGGCTACTTCTATGAAGTTGTTTTGCAGATCAGAATGTTCATGATGAAACCATGAAGACAGATGCAGTTCAGGAAAACAAGATTCTCATAGAAATCATAAGAAGTATGCCAGAGGGAGAAGCAGAAGATGCTAGTTAGAGCAGAAAAGAAGTGATTCTTAAACACTCAGATATTGCCCATAACTTATAAGCATCAGTGAGACGAAAGAACTCAAATCCAGTGGGACAGGTACCAGAAGAAGACCTGGAAGCTAATCAGGAAATACATACATGCTATATTGATCAGCTAGGGCAGGCTGCTTTAAACCTCACCACTGCTGGCACAGACTAAACACCTAGATTATGGTATTAAAAGTGCCAAAACTGAACAGCAAGCTCATAGACCAAAAGCTTTCTTCTTTGCTCGTTGCCTTTGATTTACTGGCAGACATAACCTCCAGACTTCTTAAATCCAGGTCTTGCCCAAGACCCCATGCAGCAGAAATCACTATTGCATAACGTCAACATGCAGCAAAGCTCTAAAATAGTTAAATAGGCCGAGTGACACATGGGTATTTGCCTCTGTTTTGAAGCTTAAAGAAAGAAAAAAAACTCCATCACTTGCAAATCCTGGGCAAGTTCCAGCAGGCAGAACATAAGGGTGAAAAAGTCCTTCCACATCTGTGTTTATTATGACAAATACCACTTAAACTCCCAGTCTGCATTGCAACTGTTGGCTATTTTTGACAATATGACAACAAAGGCGGAAAAATCAAAGGTGTGTCCCAACCTCCATCCCCATTCCATTATCTGAAGATTTACTTTGAGCAAATTACTGTTCTGTGTTATCTGTCAGCTCTCCACTGTCAATGTTGAAAAAGAAACACGGGGAGACTAACCCTGGGTTCTTTACGTCTGAATAAGTAAATGCTTTCCCAGCAATGTCAGTACAGGCGAAACCATTCATAGAGAAAGAACAAAGTAACAAGCAGGGTAACTTAAGCCTTAATTAGGATATTGAATCTGTTGAATTTCCTTGCCTCAGGAGCATAGAACAGGAGAGAAAACTCAAGTTTTTTGAAGGAGACTCAAAAGTTCTCCACTTTTCTCTGAGTCATCTTGCTTTGGGTACAAGAAGCAGGCAGTCATAGCCAAATGAATCAGGTGGCATAGATGGATGCTCTATAAACCTTTGCATAGAAGGAAAGGTTATACACTAGGATGGTTCAGGCAGAAATTTGGATAAAAACAATGATTGTGTAAAATTATATGGTTTCCATTTATACTGTGCTATATTGTTTCTATAGAATCTCTGTAGACAAACCAGGTACTTTTCTCCATCCTATTGTAAAATACCAAAATAACTGAAAATAACCAAAATAAATGAAAGTCTGCAATCATGCTATGCCATAGGTGCTTGCTCCAGTCAATCTCTAAGAAAACTGTTGGTGTTCCTAAGACAAGGAGACCAACAGGACATAACTGCACTTCCCGATGCTTGAACTGAAGATGTTTCAGCACAGAACTATCATTCTAGATATTCGTCCCTGATTGACACAGAAGCTTCATAAAACTGAGTGTTTAACTATCAAGTGTCTTTTTTTAATAGAACTATTCAAGGCATTATAAATTTTCCTTTCTGCTTAGCCAAAGACACCATCAGTATGTGCTTTAGAAATCAAATGGCTTCTATATTTTACTGCTAAGCACTGACATCTCTGCTTTGGAAGTAGGTATGGTCTTGACTTAGGTTTTTTTCTGCGTTAAGCAGAAAAAAAGGTTTGTATAAGAAAACCCATCTTTGTCAAAAGAAAGAGCAACACACTTTACATGTGGAATAAGCCGGTCTTCTAAATGCTTGGACAGACACAGGTGTAGAGCAAGGCATGACCAGCGAGCAGAGTGTAGCGGTAAGAGGTCACAGAGCAGAGTAGATGGTAGAACTGAAAAGTATTTTGAGCTCTTAGAGGGAGTTGAGCTTTCTCCTTTTTGTAACATCTTCCCAAAGGCATTTTCTGAAAGTTGAGTGTCTTTAAATTGTGAGAGTCTTGTGCTAATGTGGCTTACAAAGGTAAAACTATTTGATCCATAAAATTATTAGTATGACCAGCCTATACAAGCCTGAGCATCGCTGAGTGGTTGCCTAGACCAGTAAATCAAGTGCCTGACTATAATGAAATTACTAGCTTAAGTCTCACTGACTTCATCAAAACTTACACTTTGTCAGCAGGCTTTTGGTTTAATGGTTTCTCCAGATCAAAAGGGAGTGTTAACAAGCTTTGGGAAATCCTGAAGAATACTCCATGCCTCCTAGTGATGTACATAGTGCCACTAACAAGAAAATCTCCGTGAAAGGAATCTATGGTATTTTTTCCTAGACGTGCTTATGTGTCTCATACTAAAAAAGTACAAAAATATCAGTGCACAAAAGTACCTGAATACTATTAGGGGCATTTATGGTGGAGCGGACCACTTTGAAAAGCTGCTTTCTGTCAGTGAGTGAGAGGACACTGAGACAATCCTCTTTCTAGTGGAGTTCTTTCTAAGGATATTTACTTAAACATGGAAGCAAGCTACTGAATAAAGCCTTGCCGTCTAGTCACTTTTAGCATTGCAATTTTCTATTGGCATATTCCACTGTTAAAATGCAGTTAAAGGAGTGTTGTAGACATGGTAAGCTGGTGCAACTCTCACTAAACGCACTTAGACATACCTGAAGGCCTGCTCAGTTAAGAAATAATGAACTTTGGCCAGCGTTTTTGTTTTGTTAAAGAAATAGTTTTATTAATGTTAGCTGTTGATATGAGACTAATTAAAACTCTTGTTGTAAACAAAAGTTTCAATTGGTAGAGTTGAGTTCCAGTCTTCAAAAATGTAGAAAACTACTTCTGTGTGTAATAATACTGTAGCATGGCCTCCTGGGCAAGAGACTTCTATCAGTCCCCATTTGGGAGAGTACTTCACCTTTTCTCTACCACTTCTATCTGACTTTATAATCTGCAACAGTACTAAACCCTTCAGAACAAGACAACAATGAGGCTTACTGTAAACCATGTGGGCTCTAGGGAGAGAAGGACTGTGCATCCTGACTCTTTTTGCTAAGCCCCTGAGAGAAGAACAATGAAACAGAAATCTTGTAAAGGATTTATGATGCCTAGGATTAAGAAAACATGTGAATGGTCTTGCTTAACTAGCCTGAGATAAGAGAAACATGTGGAACACTTCAGTGCAACATAACTAATGTTTCCATGCAGGTGCTAAATAAAACAAATACTTTATCAAAGCTCTTGTTTCAGACATCAAATAAACAAACAGAGTGAACCATGTAGTTCAGAAGTGAATTTAGGAAACTATTCCAGTGACTATAAACATAATGGCATTTCCTAGGCTGTTATGGGGGATATAAACTGCATTCCCTTGCGCAACTGTACCTGGCTTCACTCGCTTCACAGGAGCCTTCAGAACACAGATTTCTCAAAGGTAAATGTCAGGAGGTATCTATCACAGCCAAGCAGAAGATGGATCCCACTGTTTAATTTCTTAGCTCTGAGCCCATTATGTTTAGATTCTCGCGACAGATACCGTAGTCTTCTTGGGAGAACTTGCAAAAGTTGTTTTATGTTTGTATTCTGTCTCCCAAGTCCTAAAATTACCATAATAATACTCCATGGAGTAGTATCTTTTTGAGCAGAAGGATACCAACAGACCATTTGGCTTGATATCAGGAATGACAAGGACCATGGAACATTTTCTGTACCTCTTGTATCATCTCATCATTGAAGTAATATCTTTGGACCATACTCAAAGCTCTCCTTTTAATCACAAGATCTAGAGATTCAACTGTATGACTTAAACACAGATATATCTGTGACACTTGTAAGTCTATTTACACTACCAGAGATAAAAGCAGCAACTTTTTGATTACCCTCAGATCTGCAGTCAAGAGACAGAACATACATGTTATCAGATTCTTCTTATTTTTTCTTCTGCAGGTGCTGAATTATAATAAATTTTGCCACTGCTGTATCAAGCAGTCTCTGACTATTACTAGAAATTACTTATATCTTATTTTGTATCCTTGCTTTTGAGCCAAAAGATACATCCCTTTGCTGAAGACAGAGAGGTTAGTCTAGAGGCTAAGACTTACGAGGAGCAGCTGAGGGAGTTGAGATCATTTAGCCTGGAGAAAAGGAGGCTCAAGAGGGATCTTGTTGCTCTCTACAGCTACCTGAAAGAAGGTTGTAGCAAGGTGGGGGTGGGCCTCTGGGCCTCTTCTCCCAGGCAGTGAGCAACAGGATGAGAGGACATAGCCTCAACTGTACCAGGGGAGGCTCAGGTTGGACATAAGGAGGAATTTCTTCACAGAAAGGGTGATTAAATATTGAAATGGATTGCCCAAGAAGGTGGTGGAGTCACCATTCCTGCAAGTGCTCAAGAAAAGACTAGAGATGGCAGTCAGTGTCCTATTGTAGTTGACATGGTGGTGTTCAAAGGTCAGACTTGATGACATTAGAGGTCTTTTCCAACCCAACTGATTCTGTGATTCTGTATGGCACAGCTAAATCTCTATCTGCAGCCAGGTCACACCTGCTGGATCCATCACTGTTCTTGAGTGTGATTCAAAGACAGCTAACTCATCTGTATCTGTATTTCACAAGTGTCAACCCCTGCTAACAAAGATGAAGTATTTTCAACAGCCGGAGCTCACACAGATTCCTGCACCTCCACTTTAGGTCCTTCCTAGCCACCAACTCAAAGTTTTCTGCTTCCCATACACAAAAGCTGTGCTGCACCACTCCTAAACAATGGAAGGATGACCTTTCGTAGGTCTGAAACAAATGGTCCAGCAGAGCTGATAGAAAGTTGTCCTGATGTGTCTTCATTAGGTAACAGAACTAGTGCTGGTTTTAGAAGTTATTGCTTCTAAATTACTAGAGAAAATGTGTTACTTGTTACAGTATCCTTGCCACTATCTGCATCTCTGATATGCTATGCATCATAAGATACATACACATGTCTTTTCAGAGTAAATCAATTTATATACAATTAATTATGAAATTTTACCACTAAGTGATGTTTAAAAAGACCCTTTCAAAGGAGGGGATATATGGGCTAATGTTAGAGGTACCATCTGCTCAGGTTCTGTCCTGAAAAACAAACATGCTAGTCCTGATCGAAATGCCAAAATGCTACTCATAAACCTTTCCACCATCTGGCTGTACTAACTGCTGTTGAATACAAGTGGTCCGCAGAGCCACGAACATCTTGCTTGATAGAAGCAACAAGATGGCACAAAATCACTAAAACTGACATTCTGAAAAAAGCATCTGCACTAAGATGGGGCACATACCTGAGAAAAGATCAGCTAAAGTTCCTTCACATTCCTACTCCTTGAAGTTAGAAAATGTGTTATTGTCTTGTGACAGAAAGAAGTTATAGCAGACTCCTCTTTTGAGTCCATACAGTGATTTTATGACATTGAAGGAACCAGATAGTATTTGAATTTTTAATACTATGGAAGCCCATCCCTTTGAAAGCTAATCACCCAGTTTTATTTAGTGAGCACAGAACAATGGCTTTCTGGGCAAAAGTGACAAGTTATGTTTCTGTCTCGTCATTTGATACTCCCCCCCTTTTAAACTGAAAAGTGATATGTGATTTTAAGTTGCTAACAATGGCTCCCACAATAATGCTGTGATGTGTCTGACACAGTGTCTGATGCATTGCATTTTGGGATTTGTTTTGTAAGGCAGTATCCCAAACTAAAAAAATACTTTGTAGTCTTTGGATTTTTTGAGGTGATTTGTATTCAACAGACAGTTTTACTTGCGTTCCTTGTGTGCTGATTAGATGTTATTAGCAAAAAAGAGGCACAAAATACATCAGAAAAGTTGTGTTTCAAGTGAGTTCTGATACAGATATATATATGTAAAGTCTCAATTTAGATGGATACACTGCCTTCTGACTCTGTTTGAGAGACCATGAAAAAGAACTATTTGTTGTGCTAGATTCTGGGAGATTCAGAGCTGCTTCCCCAAAGGAATAAAATACTTATTAATCAAAGCCTCCTCAGCAGTTATTACAGGCAATTCCTGGCTGTGCTATGGTACCACATAGAAACACCAGACAAAGATCTGTGCTCTGGACAGACATTGTCTGATATCCCTCTTGCCTTGCATACAGTGTCATTTTCTGAAACCCATTTAAACTTTTTTTAATGGCAAATGTTTAAAACACCAGACTTTACTGTTTTATGTCCTTTCTGTGTATTGAAGCTTCTGATGTTGCAGTTGCAAAGGGCTGGGGGGAGATGAAGCATGTCTTTCTGTTCTCTCTAAAGCAGATCCTGTTAATTAAGTGTGAAGGCTGCTTTCAGCCTGGAGTGCCCTCTTTCTGGTTTCCTGTTTCCTCTCCCTTTTGTCCCTGTCTTTTCTGCTGCACATTCTTTTGAATCCCTGCTACTCTCACCTGTCCTTCCTGGGCAAGCAGCCCATTTCCCAAAGCAATTTGGGTCTACAAGGTCAATGTGCATCTCTCTTGTTCCTGCTGTCAAACAGGGGTTGCTTCTATATTTTTAAAAATACAATGTTTATAATTTTTATAGAGACACATATATGTAAATACATAATAGAGCTTAGTTAGATGGCTCATCCCAAAGTGATGAGAGGTGGGAAGAGAAAGCTATATATATTCAATGTGTTACTTATTTTGCAGGCTCTCCTAGTACTCATTTTCACTCATGTGGTACTTAGTTGGGCCTGTTCAGACTGGTAAGAGATGACTGAGACAGGACCTCACCAATGTACAGAAGTATCTGAAGGGAGGTTACCAAGAGGCTGGAGTCAGGCTCTTCTCATGCCAAGCAATAGGACAAGAGGTAATGGGCTGAAACTAATGCACAGGAGGTTCCACCTGAACACGAGGAAGAGCTTCTTTACTGTGTGGGCGACCAAGCACTGGAACAGGTTGTCCAGAGAGGTTGTGGAGCTTCCCTCACTGGAGATATTCCAGAACTGTTTGAACACAGTTCTGTGCAATGTGCTCTAGGATGACCCTGCTTGAGCAGGAAGGTTGGACCAGATGACCGCCTGTGGTCCCTTCCAAACTTATGCATTCTGAGTTTTTGAATAGACACAATTTTTGAAATGAAGAATCTTCTATTGTTCCCTTCCCATAGAATGAAATGGATTAAGGTAAATTCAGTCACAAGCATCAAAAGCAAAATCAATAGATTAAGCCTCAGTTAAGATATTGATGACAGTAAATCTACTGGAACAAATGACTGCTACTGTTTGGAGGAAGACACATGGGCAGTGATCTCAGATAATAAAGAAGAAAAATGCCATACAGAAATAAAGTACAGAGGGACTTCCTTGAGACTAGTCAAAAGTATGTTGAGAATGAAGAATGGATATACAACAGGACTTAGTAGCAGTCCCACAACACAGTAAGTCCACTGGCACTCAGGCAACTCTAACCAACATTCCTCCCTTTCTAAACTCAGACATGCCAAATGTATTTAATAATCTGCTTCTTGCAGTGCCTTTAGCAGTGTCAACCAGCTAAAGAACTACTCTGAACCCTGTTCCACCCCATGATTGCAAAGGAAGGACTTGAGGTCAAGCTCCTTGGAGCCAGCAAGATTTGCACTACCTAGTGCAAAAATGGGTGCTGTCAAGTTCTACCATTGCCTTTGGAACAAAATGTGTGCTCAGGTGGCAATGGCTTTGACCACTAAAGCTGACATGGCCTTTGGCTTTGGCCCCTACCTCTGGAAGGTGAAAATTTTGTGAAGGGTTTGGCATATTTAGAGCAATAATGTTGCTCTTGTGTTGTTTCTCCAACTTTGAAAGATTATATTCTCCCTGCAGGGAAGGGGAGGTAATTAGTGAAAATATCAGCTCTAGGCCACAGCAGACTAAAAACCAGATGACTCTGTCTTCCCTTCTCATTCTCATAGCATCTATAGGAAACAAAATTTCCTTGTTTGACTTTCCTAAACTGTTTTCCTGGTAGAAAGTACTCTAATTGTACAATAACTCTCTAAAGTAGAAGTTGAATGAGTAATGAAGAAGCTTTGCATATGGCAGCTTTATCTGGGCTCCTTCTTTCCCGTAAAGCACACACGACAATTGTACTGAAGAGCTACTTTTTCTTGTCTTGATCTTTTTTAAATCTGACTGATGCATTTCCTGAGGAAGTATTTATGTCAAAAGAGATTTGAATTGTTTCTCTCCTCAAATGCTTTAAGGAGATTTCTTTTCTTAAGCATTTTGCTTTAATGACAGATAAATTGTAATCCCAATTAAGTGCAGGAGTGAAAGTGACCCTGAAAAAACATGTTCTTAAGTACTTGTTTGAGTTGGAGCCAAATGATCAATAGCTGCTGTCAGGAATCTCTCAAAAACGAATCATTTTGTTTCCAAATAATTTATGTTAATTAATTTGTATTGAAAGTTTTATAGGTAATGCTTACATTATGACAGTTCAACATGCCATGGCAACAGCTGTTTGTGCTTATCCATATGAATATAAAAAAAGAAGCAAGACATGTAAGATGGGTCAATTCTCAGGTTTCATTAATCACTAAAGGTAGAGAGTGGGTAGGAAAACAACACTAAAAGAAAGGAACAAAAAACTAGTCTCAGTAAACAAATTTTACTTTTGCCTACAGCTGTCATATATCTAAGAATTAGGTGAAGGATATAGTCTCTGTTCACAGGAATAGGTTCAGAATACAGTATTGCTTAAAATCCTTTCAGGATCAAAATGAATGAATCTGAATTTGATGTGATAGTTCTACCTATAGCCTGCACATATGATTTTTCAAAAGTAATTTTGATTGGGTTTTGTGATAAAATGAATGACTTTCTGTTGTGTAGCTTTTGTATGCTGTTTCAAGTAGTTGCCAAAGACCAAGAACTGTTCAGTGAGGAAGCGATGTTTAGTTTTGCTTTTTATTAAAGGAAAGTTCTCATCCTTTCCTGGTCATACATAACCCTAAATGTGTAAACGTATTGTCTGACTACTGACAAATGATATGAGTGTTTTTTTTTCCAGTCAAAGACCAGCAAGAATGAATGCGAACTTCTCAATTCAATTAAAAGTGTTATTTGAGTCCCTTTGGCTCAAGTAGGACTCCAAGTTACTTTTTGAAAACATTATTGGTTTGATGATCTTGCTTGAATCAGGTCTGAAATTTCTCTGATCTTTCCACATGGGGTGTATCTGCAGTCTTACTAATTCCTTGAGTAGGTCAAAGGAACTGTATTATGAGACTTTCTCATGCATTAAGGACTTCTCTAAGACAAATCTAGAAATAATTTTATCAGGTCAAATACATTTGGTAAAAGTATATTTCTCTTGAATGGGAACAGAGCTTGGGTGAGTAATTTCTTTACTTATTATGTCATAATGCATTTCTCAGGATAATACAATCATAGACTTGTATCAACAACGATTTCATTATCATTTATTGTTTCTTCCCTCTAGGAGAATATCTTATTTAAAAAATTCTGTTTGATATGCTCTCAAAATGTCTTGATAAAGAAAATATATTACTTTTGATGCACACTTTATTGCCTCCAAACACTGTTAGTTTGTATGATTCTTTAATTTCACCGGTAGTTTGTATTGGATTTATCCTTTTTCATGACCAAGTTCAAAAGGTATCAAGCAGAAGAAGCAACAGTAACAAATAAAAGTACACCAAGATCTGTGCAGATTATCTTTATTCTGGTTTATGAAGGAAAAAGAAAGACATCCTTTTCAATTAGCTTTATGTATTGTAGTTGCTACCAAGTAGAGAAAAATCAGAGCTCCCACAGTGGACAGGTGACTCCCAGAAGCATGTAGTACCTGTGGAAGCAATTACTAGTCTCAGAAATGGCTCACACCCCAAATATTTGTACACTTGTCTTCCCTTCATTCCAAACTCCCAGATCACCATTTGGTATAAAAAGCTATACTCTTTTTTCTCCTGCTGAGGTTACTTTGTAAGGGAATTCATTACCACGTGTTCAATTCAGGGTGCGCGAAAAAGGTATTTCCTTGGTTGGCATGAAGAAAGGGAGAAAAGACAAGTCAGTACATCAGACCTTCAGTTAGGTGGATGAAGCTGCTTTCACTTCATGAAGCAGAAGGTTTGTCAGCCTGAATTGTGCCTACTCACACACAACAGAGCAAGAGTGGGAAGAGCCCTTAGTGAGATCCCCGGGCCACTGGGGCAGTCGTCTGCATGCAGTGTGTCTGCTCCAGGCTGTTAGGCCACGGCTGGCTGGCCCACAAAGCTCCATGGCAGCTCAGTACCTCCGTGTGGCTGTAATTATAGAAGTAATTTCAGTAGAGGACATAAGACATAAACTACTGCTGCATTTAGATGCTGATGTTCCAAAATAGCTCCAAGATACTTCTGTGTGGGAATAGGTGATAAACCCAAATCTCTGCAGATCCAGAAACTGATACAAACTATCTTTCCTCCTCAAGTTGCTTTGCTTCATTTTTCATAGCTGTAGGAGAAGAATGTGAGATTTAAGACACAGAATTTACTTTGTGGTGCTTTAATTTGGAGCACCATCATCTGTAATGTAAATATAGCAAGAACCTTCAACATCAGTGACCAAAAAAAAAAAAGGGGGGGGCCCAGCTCTGCCAGAGTCATGGTCTGAAATTGTGCCAAGGATTTCAGGCTGGTAAATTAGTAAAGGAGCCAGATAAATCAGAATGAGTGTAACAGATCTCATCTATTTCGGCACAGCTTAGCCTCTTCATTGTGTCATTGTCATCAATACCCAAAACCATTTAGTTGCAGGAATAAGAGTATCTTGCAAATAAAGCAGAACCACTAAGAGGAGAAAACAAAAAGGAAAGGAAAGTGAGAAGTGTAGTCATAGATGTGTAATAATAATACGATGGAACTGTTTAAAATGTTTTATATACTGAAAGCAAAAAAAATTTGGTCCCATTATATAAAATAATTTAGTTTCCTGGTTTTGATTGACATTTACTTGTAACAGCTGCTTACAGGTCAGGTAACATAAGCATTCAAAAACCAGGCCTAATGAAAAAAATCCTGCAGCTAATATTGGTGTTAATTCTATTTCATGCTTATGGGCTCAACTGCATAGAGAATTGTTTAAAACAGAAATGCCTTGAAAACCCAGTCTACAAAATGCACAAATGTGCACAATCTGCCATCAAAGCAAACCCCTGAAATATATTTCTTCTCACAAAAAATGTACAGTATATACAGTATATAAAGCTCCATCAAAGACAAGCCTAGTCCTTACTGCTGCAGAAAGTCTGGGCACAGCTGAGTCCTTATATCTCAGCTTTGTGGGAAATATGTCATACGGAGAACCCTTGTGCAAAGTTTGTGAACATCTGCTGGGCCAGGAGCTAGATGGATCTGCCCAAGGAGGTGTGCCAGGCTAAATATGAATTTTCACATGCATCTCTTCTCTGCCATCTTCACAAAAGTAAGAATAAGCAACCAGTGTAAGAGTTCAAACAGGGTACCCTCCTAGAAAGCTTTTGAGGCACTTGGAAAATAAGGTAACTGAAACCCTCAAGTGACTGAGGGCCTGTCTCCATTGCGCGCTAGAGCATGGTCTCAGCAGCAACAATGCAATACAGGCCAGGTCTAGGAGCTGGAAGCCACCTCTTGAACCAGTAGTTTGGGCTTTGATCTTTTCGTTAAAAATTATCCATTTGGCTTTGAAGAAGCAAGTCTAATCTTAATTGAACTCTCTGTAGTCATAAATCAGATATTTCAGTAGGGAAGGACATTAATGGAGTTTAAGATTACTTTATTAATTATTTCCCAGTGAAGATGGACAGAAGTCATTATAGTGTGCAGTAGGATGTATGTAATGAATAATGCCGTCTTCCAAAACCAGAACTGTTGTGCTAAGAAGACTACTGGTCACTAGGAATCTAAAGAGGTTTGAAGGGCACTTAATGAAGAGGAAACCTTCAAATCCTGGTAGAAAATAGTGCGTATATGTAATATTTGGGAGCCTTATTTTCCTATTGTGAGATCAAAGCAATTTACATTGATTTTACATTTCAGCTGCATTATTGCAGCTGAAAATGGGAACTGAGGATCCATCTAGCTCTGGCAGAGAGGATAACTCAAGTGCCCCACTGAAAGGTGTGGTCTTTCAAGCATTTTTCATTATGTCACAGTGCTGGAATTTAACTAATGGCTTTACAGAACAGAAAAGTCATTGCAACGCAGTAAAATCGAGCCCTTTTTGTTATTCTTGGCATTCAACAATGATTACACTTCTGAACTAAGGCCACCCATTTTTTACCTGAGCTCATCAGTATCTTAAAAATCCTTTCATAACTGTCTTGCAAGACAGACTATCTGGAGTTCAGTTTTAATCTAATACCAAGTTTGCACAATCACAGCAATATTGGCAGAATTAAACCTGCTTTACACCTGCAGAGATGAAAGGAGAATTAGCACCTCATTGTCCTTTGCTAATGGAATGGGAAGATGACAGGATAATTTCTGTGTAGAAGAGGGTACTTGTTCACATGGAGTCCCTTTGCCTTTTTCTGTCTCAGTAATTTTCAATTTATGATCTGCAACCAGTGGTAGGAGTCCATAGACTTTTTCTTGGAGCATTTCAGGGTTAGAAGAAGCAAGTCTATTGCCAGTGGACTTGCATTTGCTGAAATAATATAATCTGAAAACGTTAAAATTGACTAAAAAAATAAGTTCTATATGCTCTCCTTTGTAGCTGTCTGGTAGCTTACTGATCTCAGTGAGAAAAACAGACTGAACCATAATTTCCTTGTCCTGAATCACAATAGCAGAGGTGGTGTTGTGACACCCAGCTGGACAGCACCATTAATAAAGCCGCAAATATTTGAGGCGAAGAAACCAGCCGAATTTCCCGGCGGGATGCTGCGGCGCCTGCGTGAGGTGCGGGAGCAGCGCAGAGCGCAGTGCCATCCTGTGGCCGCGGCGGGGGGTTCACCCCGCGGCCCCTTGCTCCCCGCTCCCTCTCCGACACGGGGGCACTCTGGAAGCATCAGTTACTCCTGCTGTATGTCCCAGAAAACACATTCAGCTTCATCCGGCATAAAGCTTTTCAAACTGTCTTCCAGGTGAAACTGGGTCTGGCATTTGGAAGATAATTTATTTATCAAGGAAAACTTCCATGAGAAAACAGAAAGACCCTGCTTTTTGAATCCCTGTTTTCCTCTTGTTCATATGAAACAGACCCATTCATGATGTCTGAGCCAGAAAAGAGCACGTTAATTTGAATAGAACAATAAAAGGTCCAAACTTACAGCCCATATGTGATTTTGGCATTTTCTGAAGTTCCATAAGGTTTATGCTCACCTCTCTTTTCTTTAGTGTCATGCAAACTGGAAGAACTGACATGCCTAGAAAAATTTCTTTGATAGTTCCACATGGTCCACATGAAATAGGCTAGAATGTCCCATGAAAACTTGGTGTTTTAATGCTTTTGATTTGCTGTTTCTAAGTTTTTGACAGACTTACTAGATTTGCTTGGTACATTCTCTTTTGCAGTTTCTTGTACAAGTATGGACTACCATCTGCAGCAACAGAATTCGCATCACCTCTTGAACCTGTGTCCAAGCCTGATTGGTACCTTTTGCATGGTTATGAAGCAACTACTATACAAATAAAAGCAATGAGTCAATTTTTAGAAAATGCTGGAAATCAGTTCATATTTTTTGGGTTTTGTTTTCCTTTTTTTCATGAAACAGATTGGGAAAGAAACTTTCAAGACCTCTAAGTTAATTTTTCAAGGACACAAAGCGTAACTCTCTGATGGAGCTCAGAGGTTACCCTCCTGAATTCAGTTGTGTCAGAACACCCTTGCAGATAATTACATATGAATGTGTAAGTTACACTTTTCAAGGACATACTCTCTTCAAAGTACTGGGGAAGGCAGAAAATTTCTTTACCCTGGAGCTTATCTGAAGTCACTCTGACATCTTCTGTCTGTTTTTTGGGAAAACAGAAGTAGTGAAGTACTTCTCAATAAAACCAGAAAGTTATCCCTTTAGTAACACTGAAGCATTTGGAGTAGCTTGTTTTCCTTTCTTTCTTTTCTTTTTTTTTTTTTTCTCTTTTTTAATTCTTCTTCCTCTTCTTTTTTTTTCATCTTCTGATCTTGCTGTTTATCAATCCAACAACCTGTGACATGTTTTTAAAAAAATCAGAATGGCAAGCCTTTCCGCAGGGATGCAAGCCAAAAACAGCTTAGAAAGTATCACTCCCAAGTACACTCTGCTTCTCTTGTTTCAATTATCTAGAAATCAGAGACAAGCAACAAAGTACAGGAAGAGAAATCTTTTACCTGTGAGGGAGCCCCAAGAGGTACACAACTCCAAATTAATAGAGAACACAGTTTTAAAGACAATTTGGTAGAACAGTGCATTGAGCTGATTTGAAACACATTTTTGCTTTCTCTGCACTTGAAGTATTTGTCCTAGGGAACTGACATAAATGTTGAGTTTAGACTTAGCAGCAATGACTTCATCACTCTGGCTTAATTCTTCAAAGAGTTTATGAATTCTTGTGCTAGGAATCAAGTCTTTTACTTAAACTGCAGGTTACTTACCCCTCTTTTTTGCCTATAAATGTTGATATTTGCTATAAGTACCAACTAAATATGTTATTAGCTTTATTTTATTGGTTTTATCTTCAGAAAAAAACTAGCAAACTTTTCTTATGGGCTGTTGTAAAAACATAAAATGATATATGAAGTATAGACATTTCAAACCCAGTGGGAGATGGAGTGGATTTGTCCCTGTCTCTGTATGATCTTAGTGCTTGATGTGCATTCCTATATCCAAGAGACTATTTGATCTGAAAAATGCAGTGTGTGTTGCCTGAACTGTGTTGCCAGGATGGAAAGCTCAGCCTGTGAAATAGTTCACACAGTTCCTCTTGGTGCCATAAGGGTACGTGCTGAAATAAAGCTCAAATAAGTAGGTCTGGGTCTAAATCACAAAAGCTGCAACCTCAGTTGCCTCTGCAGGGCTGAATAATGAGACATGGATCAAGTCACATGACATCATCATATGATTTTTAGTGTATTTCAGTGTGACATAAAAATCAGTTGAAAACCTGCAAAACATAATTCAGAATTCTAAAGTTTTCACCTGTAATATACCTATATAGATGGGGAAGTATTTTAAGACCTCCTTAAATTGTTCAAAAACTATCTTAGACCCATTAACAGCAGAAATATTCTTAAAGTAGACCGATTTTTATGAAACTACATGTTATTTTTCAGACAGTAATTTCTTGAAAGACATTTTCCAGAATGTTTTAACAACTTAATTGTAACCGTTATTCATTATTCACAGAGTTAAGATTCTTTATTTGAAATCGGTTGTTGCTCTATGGTCAAAACATTAGTGACTATTGGACACCAAGCTAGACTGGCTGCACAGCAAATATATTTCTACACCTGAGAAAAGGATATTAGGCAAGAGAGTGAGGGGTGGGTTTTTTACAGGAAGAGAAAAAAGAAGGTATCTAAATTCCAGTATCTTTCCTCAGAAAAACTGAAACTATCATCCAACAAGAATGAAAGCTGAAAAACCCTCTGGATATTTGCCCTGTTTATACCTGCTACCAGGTGGTGACCTTGTAGGAAAAACCTGGGAGCCTTTTATCTCCCGTGACATAAGAGTTCATTATTCAAGAGGTAGCTTGGTAGACAAACTCTGTAAATTGCCAGATTTACAGAAAGGGATTCATTTCCACACCAGTGTCAGGACAGGAACAAATACAAAATGGGGAAGGTTAGCAGTTGCCCATGATAGGCTCAGGATTTTAGGCTCTATGCCCATTTGCTTAACCTACCAAAGCAGTTGGTGCAGCAGGAATAATGTGTGTAAACTCTGACACCTCTACCACATCTCCTTCTAGCTCTCATGTACATTCCTCCCCTCCCCATCATCCCCAGTCTACATCAGGAAAAACTGTCAGTGTGACTGTGTTTCATGATCCCTTTCACTAGAAAATACCTCTCTTTTACTTGGTGACTCCAGAGTCCTACACAGGATCCTCCCCATGATGCTCAAGATAGGCCCACTGAACTTGAATAATGGAGGCAGTGATTCTGGGAAACCTTCCATTTAAAGACTCCATCAACTGCCCGTTTTAGTTCAGAAGCAATGACATGACTGCAGTCTTTCTTATTTCCATGACCCACTGAGTTGAAGAGCAGGTGAGCTGCTGCCTGTGTCTGGTGACTGTGAGAAAAACAGTGTGGCACAGCCCTGCCTTCTAGTACCTGATGTGTGGTCAACCTAAATTGCTGTAGGACCAGCTCATCTCTACACCTAGTACAGCCACAGTCTTCTATCAAGGGCATATTCCTAGAAGGCAGCAGAGGAAAATGCTGCCTCATCTATCTAGTTTACCAACATCAAACAACACCCACCCAGAAATCAAAATTTGGCCCTATATTTGATAAGGCTGTGTGCTAGGGCAAGCAATGACCGTTCTGAGTTTCTTACTGACATTTATGCCTATAGCAACTCTTATTCCTCCTTGAGCACCCTTGTGGCAAAATGAGACTGAAAAAGCTAAATGAAGAAGCAGCTTCTTCCTTCTAGCTGTGGAAGAGAAAATGGGTTGATGGACAACTTGTTTGTCTTGTTTCTTCTGGACAGTGAAAGTTCCTTTTAAGTGATGGTAGGTGTATAAAAAGGTTATTGGGAATGTTAATAACAGGTTGGCAGTGAAGGAAAGGTTCTGGTAGCTGTTGATAAGGAATCACAGAGGTGTCTTTTGCTTTTGCCTTTTCCCAGTATATCCTCATTTGCAAAACCTCATGGACTTCTTCACAGGGAGCTTTATAAGGGACTTGAAAAGAAATAGTCCCTAGAAAGTATCCAGTAGGGTCTTACAAAGTATAGGAAATAGGAAGAAAAAAAGCTAGTATCAGAGGTATAAATATTGTCTGAAAGATGTTAGAAGAGTCCAAGTGGCTCTTCTGGTAACTAGATTGCCAGAAACAATTGGCATAGATTGCAAAAAAAGAAAAAAAAAATCTGTGCAAGTGCTCTGGAAATGTTGTGAGAGTGAGGACTCATACTCTCTTACAGTCTGGACAGGAAATGCTCTTGCAGTGTTTTGGCTTCACTTGTTGTGCCCAGATGACACGGAGGAATGCATGAAAATGAGAAATGATGAAGCAGAAGTGGGGATAAACAAGTTAATAAATAGTGTTTTGTATCTTAGAAGGTTTTTGTATCTTAAATGGAATCTTTGCTCAGGTTCAGAGGGAGGAACATGGAAAAAACATCTTGAATTTTTCCCTCGGTGTTGGCTTGTGTTCACCTGCCCCGGCTATGCTTGACCTGTGAGCAAAACTCCTTGAGAAGAGAGACCCTTCTAAAAATGGGAGTCCTCTGAAAACAGACAAATGTGCCAATGAAGGAAACATGTTGCAAAACATACAATGTCCTGACAAGTTACTCTTGTGGCCAGCCTGCACTTTCAGCTACTTTTCTACATAAATTCCTCATTGAAAACTTCATCAGTTTGATCACATAAATTTTCAGAAGTAGGAAAGCTTGATGTTTATGACTTTGCAGCACGGAAAGAATAGGAGAAATATTGAGGGAATAAGTTTTCTCTTGTCTCTTGTACCTCTATGTAAAGATTTCAAGCTTAAGGTAATCTTCACAGCATTAGTCACTGGGAATTAGTATGTCCTCTCCAGCTGGTCTAGATGCTGGGTCAGACTGTAAAAACTAAATAGACTTCAGTAGAATGCCTAAAATTCATTTTCTTTTTCAGATACTTTCATCTCACACATTTCATTGCGTTTATAGGCTGGTAGGTTTCCTGAGGGCAGCTATGGTTTAGATTTACAGTTCCCTGGCCAGTCTGATTCTGAAGAAAAGTTGTAACACCTGTAATGTAATACTGTTTCCTAAAGGAGTGAAAAATGTAGTGGTCTGAAAAGGAAGCCTCTAAACTCCAATAATCACAATATATCACGTATCTCTACACCCCATTGTGGCAGCCAAGAAACAGTTTCAATTCCCTTTCCCCTGTCTCCACCCACTCATTTTAAAGAAACCAAACTTGTCTCGTCATGCTGGAGACTTGCCTTTAATTTTTTTTTCTGGGCTTTCTCCTATTCAGATTAGGCTGGGGAGACTCTGGAGTTTTTGGAATAGAAGGAAAACAACTGTGTGACAATGCAGTGCCTATTCCTTACTACTTAAAATAACTAGATATCCCTGCCATGTCCTGCCAAGCACCGGACAGCCAGATTTTCCCTATTCAATATTTATGGGCTCTCACATATGTGCTGAGGGACAGCAAAGTGTGGCACAAACTTCACTGAGAATGATGCAAAATTTAAACTTTAAGCCTCCAAGACTAGGTGATCAGAAACAACACCAAAGGGTATTTTTAACAAAAGGACAGAAGTGTCAAAGATAGAAATGGTGAGTCAGGAACATGAGGAACACCACAGTTTCCTCTGAAAAGGTTCTTATGCTTACAGTATATTTTGTTTAATCATCATATTTAGAAAATGCTCACTGAAATAATGACCACTGTTATTCTCCCTACCCCCATTAGTTTTGATAAGATCCTTTCAAGAATATGAGCTTTTACGTTTACTGCAGCTTTCTAGCTTCCTTCTTTTCAGTTTTACATATGCCTCTGTAATTCTTGTCACTAGACCATTTGAAAGCAGGAAGTTAAAGCTATTTCTTGGAAAGTGCTTTCGTTAGGAGATTGGTCACTATAATGTAAAGATTGTGTTGCATATCTCTTTTGTGTGAATGAGAGGTGTAAATAAATTTATAATGGTAAGCAAGAAAAATAAACAGGCCCAAAACCTCTGAATAACTGCTTGGAATTTCTGATATTGACATACATGTTTTTATACAGAGACATTCTCTCTTCATCAATGGCAAAGAACTTTTCAGCCTTCTAAGAGTGTATTCATTAATAATAATTCAGGCTGCTGCTGGTAGAAATAGAAATTACTGAATTGTAGAAGTACTTTGAAGCTTACATACCACATTTCAGATCTGATTACTTTCCCTACTTTCTGTACCCTTATTGGGTGCTTAAGAATCACAGAAACTGTGTAAGGTTTCTAAACTAAAGCTATTTAACTTTTAGTGCAGAAAAGAGCTGCTTCCATAAGAAGCAAGTTAGCAGCTTACTTTAATCCTCCACTCATGCTGTTTTTCTGAGTAACCCCAAAACTAGCTCTATATCAAGCTTTAAGTTCATTTAGATTAGCTTCAGATCTGAAACTACACTTTGAAGGAGTGTATCATGTATAATTGCTCTTCAAACCAAGCAAAAAAGGGAAGGACAGTGAGATCACAAGTGACTTCACCCACTGCAGTGCATAGGGACCTTGGGCCAAGGCTAGATCCAGTATATTTCTTCATAGCTGGTTCTTCTTGGCAGTTGCAGCTGATGCCAAGGGAATGCCTGTAAGCTGGTAAGATCCATCACCTTAATCTGTTCCTAATGCGGGGCTGACAGGTTTAACCACTACCACCACCCTCTATGAAGCATGTCATTTAAACAGTGGCTTTAGTGTCCCTCATGCTTTAAAGAAATGCAGTCCTGCTTTGAGCAGGAGACCGAATCTGTTAACTCTCTGAAGTCTCTTACATCCTGGATTACCCTGTCACTTCTAAGTTTTGGTCACTTTGTGGTGCAAGAAGATAAGGTCGATTAGAAGAACACCTGGACTCTCTGCCTGTGTGAATATAAATCTATGCATGAGACAACAAAAAAATCATGTCTTCATGTCCACTGTAAAATACTAGACAAAATTTCTGGGAGATGAGAGCTGTAACATTACAAAATTTCAAGACACTAAAATTGCCATAGCACTACTCCAATGCCTTCTTTTTCATCACAGTGGGCATGACTTCTCTCCCTCTGTGCCCCAAATGGCAGCAATATGAGCAACACCATGTCTGATAAAGATCAGGACCTCATGAAGGGTTGGGCCTGCCAGCATTCACTGAATATTCAATCCACACATGGTTTTTAAAGTGACGTAGTCCCATTTCAGGAGCAGAAAGTATAGGGAGACCTGAGACAGATCAGATACTTCACAAATTTAAGCTTCAAAGGATATCACAAATATGCAGATATTATTTGCTTCTGTATTTGAGGGTTTGGAGATCCACTTCAAGAGAGAAGTAGCAAGATGTCACTCCAGTGAGGTGGGGTGGTATCAGGCTGGCCTGCCTTTGTTCTATCTCATTTAGAGCATGCTTGCACATGCAGAGTATTTGGGCTTGACAATACAATTCTCTTCATCTACCTTAGGAACCTACAAATCCTGAAATAACCTCTCTTGAATTATAGGAGAAATAGGTGGATAATATTCCGGAGCCTTCAGTGAAATATAATACTTATTATTCCTAGAGTAGAGAGAACAACCCTGTAACTCAAATACAGAAGACTTGAAAGAGATAATGATTTTTCAGGTAACCTTTTATTTAATAAATTATTTTATTTTGTATATCAACACAAGAGCAATGTTCAAAAAGTAAATGCTATTGAAAATGATTAACAAGCACCTGTGACTTAGTATTGTGTAAACAAAACAGAAGTTGGACTAAGAAAAAAATCTGCTTTAATCTGTGCTGTTTAACAAGCATCTCCAAAGAGCTCATTCCAAAAAAACAGTTTTAACAACTGAGTGTTCGGGAGTGCGCTGTCCAAGAGAATGCACTGAAATGCAGCGTTGTTCCCTTAGGCTACTCTGCTTTCAGTATCTTGTGCTTGCATGGTGTCAAATGGAATTGCTAGGAAGTGCTGGTAGGCTGTCACCCTACAGCTTGTATGGAGTTTGTCCCACAGACAAAGGAGTGGGACCTACAGCAGTGTTAAAGGGAGGTGAAGATCCCTGAGTAAAGGAAACAGCAGGGTATGATCCATCCTGTTATGGCTATTTGACAATAAAACCAAGCCCAGGATGTTGACCACATACACTTTCATTCTCCAGGCCATAGTTCTGGCATCATCGCTAAGGGCATCCCGGGTAGGGTAGGGTGTGGAGAATTAGCAGCTATAGACCTAATCATGGCATTCATAAGTCCCTCTGGGCACTGATTGCTCTTGAAGATCACAGAATCACAGAATGACTGAGGCTGGCAGGCACCTCTGGGGGTTGCCTGTTCCAACCCCACTGCTCAAGCAGAGCCACCTATGGCCACTTGCCCAGAACCACATACAAGCAGCTTTTGAGTGTCTCTAAGGAGGAAGGTTCCATGAGATTCCAACCTGTGCCAGTGCTTGGTGACTTTTCACATAAAAAAAAAAAAAGTTTCCTGATGTTCGGAGAGAACCTCCCTTGTTTCCGTTTGTATCCATTGTCTCTCCTCCTGCCACTGGACACACTGGAAAGAGTCTGCCCTCCTCTTGTTTGCTATCTAGTGTCCATGGTATGATTGGCTGGGAAGAAATGAGTATAACCCCACCAGCCTCCATGCAAGTGAGGACTGTTCTTCAAGAAGTTAACTTGCTTGGGCTTCATTACCAGCAAATATAGTTTTAAAAAAAGTTGTACCTGTTCACTATGTAACTTGAAGAAAAGTTATCCAAACCTCTTAACAGTTCTACCCACATTTCAGACAGGATTAGCCACTGCTATTAATTTGTTGTTCCAAGGAGACAGTAAGAATTTAGTTGATGTTTGCAAGTTCTGTGTTTTTACCAGTAAAGGAAATGGATACCTTGTTTAGAGATAGAAGATAACAGCTTGCTTCCTCCCGGCTTGCCTGCCTGCTACAGCATGGACCTGACCTGGAGATGAACTCCAGACTTTGATTGAGTTGCAATGAGGGTTTTAGCACCTCATTATGACTAGATTTTTCCCACTCACTGGAACAGGATGCCCAGGCTTAAGTCACCATCCATGGAGGTATTTAAAAGATGTGGAGATATGGCACTTAGGGATAAAGTTGAGAGGTGAACTTGGCAGTGCTAGGCTAACAATCAAACCTGATATGATAGGTCTTTTGATGATTCTATGATCCTATGAATGTCTTTCCAAGGACTCAGATGGTCAACATACCTGAGGTAAAACAGTCTCCGGTTGTCATATTCTATCAGCTTCTGTGGCAGTGTGAGGTGGGTTATCTCAGCAGCCAAGCTCTTGTCTAGATGCTTGCTCAGTTCTCTCCAATGCGTGAGAGAAGAGAATTGGAAGGACAAAAGTGAGAAAAAGTCATGATGAGTTGAAAAATCCAAAGTAATGCTAACAAATGCAAAGGCAATCATTTGCCACCTCCCATCAGCACACTGATGTCCAGTCAGTTTCCAAGCCTCTGATATTTGGAAAAACTCCCTGTCCAGTTTTATTGCTGAAAATGATGTTTTATGACATGAAATACCTCTTTGGTCAATTTGTGTCAGTTATCCTGGCTGCGTTCCCTACCAAATCCTTGCTCACTCCTAGCTGATTCGTTGAGAGGATGGAGAAAGAAACAGAAATTCTTCATCCTGTTCAAGCACTGCTTAGCAGTACCTAAACATCATGGTGTTATTATCATTATTTTGGTCACAAATCCAAAACACATCACCTTCCTAGCTGTTGTGAAGAAAACTAATTCCATCACAACCGGTCCTGCTACTGAGCCGTAGAAGTTGCCTAAGGCACCGGAACCACAGTTTGGCTCTGTGTACCTTCAAGAGCTCAGTAGCATGGCATGTAATACAGGAATACCATATGTTCATGTCCGCAGAGAATCAGTCTGGTATTTTATTAAATTCCTTGGCAGTGTGGAGGTAATGTCACTGTGGACAACTTTATGTATATTTAGAATAATTATCTTCAATCCAACTGTAAATAATATTCCAGAAAACAGTGTGTCCTAAAGTAGGACACACATGAAAAGGCATGAACTCTGACTTTTAATGCATTGCATAATATTCTCTTCAGACAGATATACTGTGTTACCTTTGATTTTACTAGTCAAGGGTAGTAACATCTTTGATATCTTTGTCAACTCTGACTATCGCTGTCTGGAAACATCAAACAGCATCACAGTAGTTGAAAAAAAAAAAAAAAAAAAGGACAAATTTTAATCCCAAGTATGGCTAGTGATGTTCTGTATACTGTTTGTGAGAGGTAATCCGTAAGATCCAAAATTTTGCCTTTGACAACCTTAAGCTGCTTGTTAACCCACTGTGTTGCTGCGGGAATGAGCTGGGCCTCAGTGCTAGTAAAGAACCCAGTTAGTCACTGGGAAAAATGTGGCAGAAGGCCAAATAAATTATAACTTATCTGACCGAATCATAATCATGCTGGTTAGTGTAAGATAAAACAAGCCCAAAGCAGGAGAAAACCACAAGCACCAAAAATCCGAATCAGAAAATTATCAGTAATCCATGCTTTACAGATTAAAGTTGGAGAATTAAGGCTTTCCTTAATTTTTTTATCACCAAAACATCTAAGATCAGAGAAGTTTATTTCATCTGAACATCTCCATTCCATAGGTCTTTTCCAGCTTAAACTATTCTGATTCTGTGATTCCACACACTCAGGTCAGTATAAAACAGTGTCATTTGACTATAGGGTATCTTCTAGGAAGGCATTCTGTGGGTGAAGCACTGCTTGCTTTGATAATTTTCTCCAGCAGCTAAAAATCACCAAAAAATGAGTTTTCTTTAATATTTTAACATTGCTGCCTTTATTCTTTAGACAGACACTGTTGTGACTTCCTCTGTTGAAGTAAAGGACTTTTGAAAACCCAGTGGTTTATTTCCGCGGAGGTATTGGTAGACTGTAATTAAGTTTTGTCTCAATCTTTCTTTTTCTCTATAACTTAAAATCATTAAAGACTTTAGGGGGAGATCTCTAAATCCTTGCCAGAAGATGCTTCCTCGACTCTATTGGATCATTTAATGACTCTTTTCTGTACCCTTTCCATGTCTGAAGTTTGTATGCATGCCTGAGTGCTGTGTGTGTTAACTTCAGAACAGTCCAGATGCCCAGTATCTAGCTCATCAACATTATGCTCAGAGGGAAAAAAATACTTTCAGCTACTACCCACTTTTCTTCTTTATCCATCAAAGAACTACAACAACATATTTTGTCTCTGCATTGACAGATGCATTTCTGTAGTGCTGAGACTCCTCACTCTGCCATCCACACTGCAGCCCGGTTTTCATGACTTGCAGACCTTTTTATGGCCATGACCATGTACTAAATGGCCACATCAAAGCATACTTTGTATTAATAGTTCAAATTTTCCAAACAATCCAGGTTGCATGAATGAACATGCATACATATTTGTGTGTGTATACACAAATATCATTTATATTATTTATGTATTATGAATTTATGTATTTTATAGATATGACATGCTATATATTACATATATGTTTGTAACCATACCAAAGAGTCCCATGGTTATTTGCCACCATACCAGTTTGTGTCATCCACAACTGTTACGAGCTCCCGTGCCTATGGATCTCTGCTAGACATACAGCCTGATCATCTGTCAGAGGTAGCTCTACATATGAGTTAAGGATCTATTGGGAGAGCTGGACTGTCATAACAGAGAGCAGAAGGATGAAGTGGCAGGAGATGACAAAGCCCATATTTTTAGTTAAAATTGAATTTTACTGTGCTGTAACTTGGAATTTTTCAAACTTGCAGACTTAGCTGTTTTAAAGTCAAAAAGCTTAGCAGAAGTGGCACTCACACTGAGGCTCTTGCACATTGTCTCCTCCATCATTTGTTGAGGCTACAGTTCTAAAAGGATGTAACTGAATATATTATAAATGTTTAATTCCCTACAGCCTGTTCAACGCAGTAGCAATGTGAAAGTCATCTCCTTGCCACTCTACTGCTCTGCCTTATTTTTCTCACTCACTTTCCAGTCCTTGCATCCAACCTTAAGATTTCATCTTCAACTTTTAGAAGCTGCAAAAATCTACTAAGCCCTTCATTTTAACCAGTCACCCCCTATCTTTTGCTAGCTGGGATGGGATCTCATACCTGCAGACCTGCACATATTTTTACTTGAACGGTTCCATTATCTCAGACCCACACACGCACACCTCTATACAGGGTCCAGCCACTAGAGGGGACAGAGCCTTACACCGGTGTGAAAGCACCTCAGATAAGATTTTTTGAAATACCTCTTTCTGAAATGAGGCCTGTTCTTTGGGAGAAAAGCAGCTTAGACAGGAAAACGAAACCTTTTTTTTTTTGAGACTTTTAGGTTGATGACACAACAGCTTGTCAAGAGAGGCAGGCATATGTGCCAGGGTGTTATTCCCCTTCACCAAAGGCAAAGCATCATCTTTCTCTGAAGGTATTCCGCTGGGAATGGAAACAGTCATGCTTACTTTGATGAAACACTTCCGATGCTGGGAGACAAAGGAGTGTCACACAAGAGTTGGTATTAATATTCAACAGTCACTCACTTAACTTCCTGTCTTTTGAAGGGTTGCAGTTAGATCCTTGCCATGCTCCAAAAGCTAAACCCCTTCCTGGTTCTTTAGCTCAGCTCGGTTTGCTTTCTCTCTCAAGCAAACAAATAAACTTTGTACACAACCAACATAATATATGCAAAACTTTTAATGAACCTAGTGAGAATTTGTCATGGATGTAAAATAACTAATGATTCCTGCACTGTGTCTCTTAACAGTTGCTTGGTTGCTCACATTCTGTGTGCTGTGATTGTGCTAATCTATAACCTCTTTGGCTTAATTTGGCTGGAAGGACACAAGCATATTCTGCCATTTATTAACTGGCTGGAGGGCATCTGAGAGTTTTGTAACTGAGTAAAATAAAGCTTAAACTACAAAACTTGGACAGCTTAGCCTGTGATTTGAAGTCATTAAGTGGGAACTCCAGGGGATGCGCCAGCTTCTGTAATGGCTACTGAAATGCTGGTTTGGGGAAACATGTCAGATCATGCAGTCAGTTACACTTTAGCTGGAAATGATGAAAACAAATAGTATAGCATTTACATTAGTGAATACTGGCAGTATTGGTGTGACTACACTTGTGTGGGAATATGAAGCTGCAATGAGGGTAAAGAAGCATTAAGCAAACAAACTAACACACTTTCCAGTTCTGTCATTCATTTCAATCAAGGTAACATGGTGAGAATTTCTGTGATGCTGAGGGATTGTGATTAGACTTTCTGTGGTGCTGCGAGTGAACTGATTTTCAGGCTAGGAAAACATACATTTATTATCTGGTTAGTAACTTCTTGAATATACAACATGTAAAGCTGTAACACTGTGCCTTAAAAAATGTATTAAGTTGAAAATACTGTTTCAGCTTGGATCTAGCAGTGCTCTAATTCAAGTACACAATAGAAGTATTAATTAAAAGACCTCAATGGAAAGAGGATAAAAAAATGTGCTAAGCTCCTTTTTAGGAGCTGGTAACACTGCTACAGCTGGTCTAAGAGGTAAGGGGCTGTTAAACCCAAGACAGTGAGGGACAAGGAGAAGGTGTTTCTCTATACACTGGGGGGAAAAAAGATGGCCTACAGTAATTGTCAGAGGTGGCTCCTGTAGTCATCATTAGCCATAAAATAGAAAAGACACAGATCTAAAACTCTCCAGGACATACCAGCCTTAAAGGACATTACAGGTAGTGATTAGACAGAATTGCAGGCAACTGGCAGCATTGCAGTAGCCAAGGAAAATTTTCATCATTAAATGCAGTCTTAACAATGTGTTTCCTGTTTGATCTTTTAGTAAATGTCTTCCATTATCATGAAACTATGGTTTTTAAGTGTTCACTTATTTGTAAAACTTAAATGCTGTTAGGGCTAAAAGATCAGACACAAGGCATGCCATTCCCCTGGGAATGGATGCCTTAGAAATCCCAGTTTGATACCATTGTCATAGTCACCAGCATATCCTAGATCTCCAAAGGCTAGAGGATACATCTAGCTGGAGATAGGAATGACAGAGTTTCTGCATAAAGACTTTTTTATGCTGATCAGCAGAAGGTGATGAGATTCACGAGCATGGGTTAAATGCCAATGCCTCAGGAAAACAGACTGTGATGGGTGAAGTACCAAAGCTTGCATAAGCCATGACCTTGTCACATGAACAGTCACACTACATTTAGCAGTACTACACAGAGAAGGCATTGGTAAGCATGGATACATATTCTGAGAAGTGTCCTTTGTTCATAAGACACAAATCCCCTTTTTATTTCCTTCTTCCCTTGAGTCTGTAGGGGACTAGTCTCTGTAAAGGAATATTTTGTTCAGTTGCTCAGGTGCTATAAGTTTCTATTAAATTTTCAGCTTCTTACCCTTCTGATAACCTCAGGCCTCAGTTGTGATGCTGGGGAGTAAATTCGTGCACAGTCTAACGTAAGTGTTTAAGAGTGTCTAATACACGAGGCTAAACATTTTGCAACAAGATATGAAATAACTTGGTAAGTGTTACTTTCCTCCCCCACCTCCAGGGCTTGGTAGTTCACGCTCCAGGGATTCAAGGCTCAACTCCACTCCTCCCTGGCTGTATAACCTCAGCTGAGGCTGCTGTAGAAGCTGCTTGCCAGTGACAAAAAGCTGTGTGAATGTCTGTAGAAAATAAAAAATAAGTTTAACAAAGGTAAAATTATAGGCTGGGGATCAAGGAATCTCAAGTACACAAGAGGAAAGATAGCGACATGAGCAGGAATAAGATTCTAAATGAAAGAAATTGAGAGCTGTTTTCCAGATTATTGGGTGTCCTTGGTATTGATGGAGTTGGTAGAAAAGATATTGGGTTGTGTTGTCAAGGGTTTGCTCTAGGGAGTCACAGCAGTGAGTACTCTTCCCCACATGTGGCCTACTAGGCCAATGAAGGCTCTTTGGATTCATTAAAAGAGATGGTGAACATAGCTTTGTCTCATAGCTCATCAAATCATAGCTGTATGACATGTGCTGGTCAGCAAATAGTTGCAGTGTACTTGCAAAGTTGTACATATACTCTTGCAGAGCCTGACTACAGACACGTGAACAAATGAACCTGAAAGAAGGGTGACAGCAGCGAGTGACAGAACCTTCTCCGTAAAACATCACCCCCAAGCCATTTCAGCACTGACAGGCTGTATGTGAATCCACTAGTATACATGGAGGACATTTTCACACAAGCATTGGGATTTACCTGGTACAGAAAGCCCAGAGTCCCTTCCTGGGTGGCTTTGATAAAGGCTTTAACTTTTATACCAGATATTCTGTACTTTGCTTTTTCTGATTTATTAACAATATATAAATGATCCAATATTTGGCTACTGCCTTTAAATCAAAGGATTTTCCATTCTAAATGACAAGCTTTGCATTTTATGCAGTGTGGCTTAGGTTTTAATAAGCCTTTACTATGTCCATATATCTTACCAACACTCTAGGAAGAAGCTTTTGTACCTATTATAAATTACTTTGGCAATGAAATGACCACATCCACTGACATATTTGAGAATGTGATGCTGCTACCCCGAGTCTTGGCAAGCACACACAGAGAGGGAAGCATTTGTATTGCAGTCACACCAAGAAGGGAAGGTGTGGGCTAGTGGTGGGGGTGCAGTTGTGGGTGATGAAACCTCCTAAATCCAACAATCTCTGCTGTGACCAAATCTCTCTGAGCCATGTGAAGGTGTTCAGCTCTTCTTTCGCAATTTTCTCATCCCTCCAAAGGATATTTTAATTCTTTCTTCCCTGGAAAGACACAAGAATTGATTGATTAATGTCTGTAAAACATTAATCAATGTAAAAGAGAGAAACACTGTGTAAGTGCTGTGGTTGATTATCGCTATTCAGTCTTTCAAAGGAGCACCAAAATATGTCTAGCCTTTGAGCTCAGCTGGATCTCTGGATTGAAACTGAGAACTGTATCTTAAAAATTCGGGAGATATTGTGTAACAGTCTCTGCAAGCACAGCAGGTCAGTATTTGTTGTGTGCCCTGAGCTGCATTTGCCTTACTCTCAATTCTTTTTGCTTTGCCTCGGAGTATATTATTACATTATCAAGAGTTAAGGTGACTGGTCATTTTACCCATTTGTTTCTAATTTCTATGGATTCCTCCTCATTCTCCATTAACTCAAATATCAGAACTTTATTTTTGAAGCCACTGAGAGGAATGCATTACAGCTGCAGTCTCCCAGAAAACACCTGTTTGCAGAAGTCCCTGACAGGAGTGTTTGGTCCATATGAGCAAGGACTGTGGAAGGACAAAAAATCATGAATGCATACTGAGCAAATCCCAGCAGTGATGCCTTTTCATCCCCTGGCAGTGATAAATTGATTGGCAAATGTCTTTATCTATCCACAAGATATTAAGACCATTTCTGGTAGCTTATGACAGTAATTGCTTCTTTGGCCTGTTTTGTACAGGTACATGAAGCAAATTTCTCATCTTCAGGCCTCAGATTGTGGATGTACTGGAGAGGGTTGTTCTGCATTTTGTGGGTCTAGACCACCCGTGATGTGGATAATCTCACCTAAGACTTTTTCCATTGGAATCACCCCTGTGAAAGCTTCCAAGGTCCAGTGACTGGGTAGCTTGAGAAAAAAGTCGTGTGAGTTTGGGCCCCTTCCTAATTGTTGTTTTCTGTTGCAATTATATGTGCCCAGAAAGTTATTAATAGGGAATGGATTGCTCATTCTGCTAGCTGAATGTCACCACCAAGATTCTCAAATCATGAATGTTGTGATCCAAAAAGTCCCAAAGAACCTTTGTGGGAAGAAGAAGTCATTACTTAACTGTAGTTGGAGCTAGTACTGCTAATAGGCTCCTTCACAGAAGGAGAGAATGGAAAAGTTGAATGGGATTGCATGGTCTCTAGATCACCTCATCTCATGCAACACTCCAGAAAGTTTCTAAGTAGCAGGAGATGCAAAGTACAGTTTTTGGAAGCTTACAGCAATCCAAAGCCTCCAGGAAAACCCAGAGGATGTCCACAGACAGAAGGGCGAAGGCTGATGCCATATGAAATTTAACAGCCCTCTGCAATAAATGCAGTCCCCTGAGACTGCTTCTGCAGAGGATGGGATATCCACTCCTTGCAAGAAGATGAATCTAAAGTCTCTGGAGGACCATGTGGTTCACTAGGAGCCAATGCAGTAGGCTTAGCTCCTTGCATCCCTACAAAAGGTGCTGCCAAAAAATCTCTCTCAGGCACACATCAAAGATGTTCCCAACAGCCTGGTGCACACTTCCCTGCTCAAGCAGCAGTCTATATCCTCATGTTCTCTATCTCCAGCCAGCTGTGCCTCTGTCTCCTGTTCTCTCTCTGATTACCCTACAGGTTCACCAGCAAAGACAAATTACTTTATCTGGACCTCAGTTTTGGGTCTTTTTCAGCATCCATCTGGGAACTTTGCAGTAAGTGTCAAAAAAATAGACCACTTTGTATTGTTTCAGTTATTGTAACTGAGTAAAATGCATGGTTCATCTTTAATTTATAAGTAAACATGGCACTAATTTTGAATTTAATTAATTTCTAAGTCAAATAAAAGTGCCTCATACTCACATCTGTTCAACTTTTCCTGATTTGATGCCAAGCTATTGTTACATCAAACTATTTCTGATTTTGTGCTGGGCTTTTGTACTTTAGATGATGATCTACTTCTTGTTTTAACGGGTGTCTATTTTGATGTTAATACATTATCTGACACTGCATTGCACCATCTACTCCCTGAGGCTAAAAAAAGTCCTTGTTTACTTTTCAAGAAGTGTTTTCAACTTCATATGTATGATCACATGACCACCTTGACCTTTCCCTAGTGCTCAAGATAATATGTCAGTGTAATGAAAAAATAAGTTTTCTTTGCGATTTATTTTTTCCTGTATTACTTTTCTTAATGAAGCAGGGTGGATCTCTGCAGCTAGATCAAACTTGTGCAGCTTTTACTGATCTAAAACATAAAGAGTATAATGTGGGACAATACCATGTTTTAAGTGATTTGCCAGATGGCTACATGAACTGGGGTGTAATTCAAGTGAATCCTCTGCTATTACTTGCCTCCATGTATGTGTTTCATGAAAGATCATTCGTACATTATCAGTGGATAAAAGAATTAGGAAATTTTCCATCAGATCCATATTTATCATCACAGATAAATTCTCTTTTTTTTCCTTTTGCGCTATCAGTTAATAATTTTATAAGCCTCTTAGCTAAATGCCAAATCACCACTCAGTGACAAGGCAGCTGGTCTTGCTTATGGAAATATACTCAAACATACTTAGGTCTGGAAACAAGCTCTGAAATCTCGTATGAGTGAGGTCTTTGGTTCATTTTTCAAGACGTAATCCAGAGGGCGCACAGACACACAACACTGGAAAAAAAAAACCCCACTCAAAGAACAGGATCATTTCCATTTAGGGTAGAGGTTCAGGTCAGAGCCCATTCCACCCAAAGTACTTCACCTTGTCTTCACCTCTAGCCAGAGCACAAACATGTGGGGTTTTTCTTCAGAGAAAGATTATTGCCCTTCTCATTGACAACATGTACCAGGGCAGAAAGAAACCTGAGTGTTTTTCACCAGTGAGGCTTACAGCTTTTTTCAAGAGATGTCAGTGCTTGTTCTGCGTGTGAGTATCAGGATTCTGTTGTACAGCAGTATTGAGTATTCTCTTAGTCTGAGAGAAACTCAACAGGCCCTTTGCCCACTGGTTGCAGTGGGTTCAGCCTCCTGTATTCATCTCAGCTGGCAGACCTTGTCCAGGAGGGAGCAACCTACACTGTGCACAGCCCAGTAAGAATTGTTAGGGAAGTGCTGCTGCACTCACAGAACCAGCAGTACACCAGTCCAGGTGCCACCCACATCAGGGCCAAGGGGGAATCCACACTGCCCCCTCTCCAGCTTCAGACAGGGGTGAAACCTAATGCACTTCCAGCCTTACAGCTGTGCACACCATTGTCCCTCTACAGTCCAGGGCTAATTTTGGATCTGTTCTAGAACATCATATTCATCAACACTTCATGCTGGTTGAAGAACAGATTTACATACATTTTTGCCTCTATCTACCTTATTTTGTGCTTCTTTAGCACAAAATTAGTCCTAAAATTATCTATTTTACTCATGGCTGAATTGCATATCTGTTTTTTTTTCTTTAGGGCTAGGGACACATGAAAGTGCTGCTTTGTGCCTCTGCTTCCCAAAGCATGTCTGTGTAGAGTACAAGTTCCTCATAGCAGAATGAGTCTCTTAAAACAGTACTGAATGTGGTCACAGACAATAAAACAATAGTTCTCTTTAAAGGGCTGCTGTGGTAGCTCTAATATCAATAATAATATCTTCCATCTTCAGACATGGAAATATTGGTTATGAAGTCCTTAGGACAGCCTTGCCTTTACTGTCCCAAAAGCAATGGTGACATTAATGGATGGGAAAGGTAGGGTAACCCACACTGTGCAAAATAATGGAGATGAAAAACATCTGAGTGCTTCCCTACCCCCAGGAAGGATGCAACCTGAGATAGGAACATGTGTGTGCTGATTTAGAATAATATTTCCTTCCTATGTTAGTCTCTATGAAAATGTAAACAGGTGTTAGAAAGCTAGTGTTACATTCTGACAAAAGCTGTTTCAACAACATGCCTGGCCTTGCCCCAGCTCAGGGACAGTGGAAGGAGCCAGGAGAGATGGAAAATAATAAGCAAGCTCCACCTAGTTGTGCTCTGCAGCTCACCAAGGTTTTAGGGATCGTTTTCTTCCCTTGCTTTACTCCTCTCCCCTCCAGTGGATAACACTGCATGTCAGCGGCTGATCACAGGGAATGGAATGACACTTTGGGCTATGTCAAGAGCTGGAAGCATGCCTGCTGGCAAAGCAGAGGTGACAGGGTCCTGCTGGGGCTGTCAGCCCTACCCTGCTGTCAAGAAAAGGTGCCAGGGAATAACCCCTTGAGTTCATTTACCTGCCCCAGGGCCAAATCTTGGCGCCGGTGATGTGTCTGAGCAGGAGAGCTTGGGAGCACGTTTTTCATAACACACTTGCATCAGTCATGGAAGGAGAGAGGAGGAGAGGAGGGGCAGATTTCCCAACTGTACACTGGCAAGCAAGGGGCCAAGCAGGAGAGGCGGTGGCTCAGCAGATGTTTGGGTTGTCAGGCTGGCCTTGCCTGGCGTCAGGGCAGCACCTCTGTGCTTGTTGGGGAACAGATGTGTGTGGCTCCAGACCACTCAGGTACATGTGTTTGCCAGGAGCACATGCTGGAAAAAATGGAATACAGCCCACCTGCCTGCTTTCCCAAGCCTTATTTAGGTAATCCAAAAATATGCAGCCATAAACATAAGATAAATGCCAAAAATTTAGCTTGCAACTCTAGTTTCTAATTTTTTTTTGCTTTTCCTTGAAAGGTAGTTGGCCCTCAACCAGAACAAGGAGAATCCAGCCTGCAGGCTTCTGGTATTTATCAATACAAAACCTTTTTGGACCCAGCATCCAAAACCTTTCTGTGCATTGCTGAAATTATTCAACCCAATAACAACATGCATCCATGAATTCCACTGGTGAGGATTAAACGCTGATAAAATAGGGAAAGTATGTTGCCTTGTGCACAGTAGCAGCAGCTCATCACTTAGCAATTCTACACCTAGACCACTTGCAACATTCAGAGTGGCTTAGAAATATGTGCTCCTGAAAAGTGTCTTTTTCTACTTGCAAATTCCTATTAAGGTATTTTGGGGAAGGAAGGAAGGAATAGCGTTGCTACCCCAGACCTGTGAGTGTAAAAGGACCAAAAAGAAGTTCCTAGTGCTGCAACTGGCGAACACTGGATCTGCTAATGGATTTAGTACAGCTCTGCATTTACATAATTTAGCTGAGAACAGAATTTAGCCTTGCTATTTTATTACATAAAAGTGATCGGAGTCCTGGATGAATGTCTGAACACAGACATTTTTTCCCTGATTATCTAGGGCAAAAAAAAGTGAAAAATATAGTGGTTTAATAATTTGATTTTTTTTTTAAACTCTAATTAAAACTTTTTTCCTTAGGAGTGGAAAGAGAAAAGGTGCCCAATTAGAGTCCATTATAATTCTCACAGACATATAATTAAGCAGGAAGATCAGTAAAAATCTCTTCTTGCTGGACTGTTGTCACTTTAGGGACAGACATTTACGAGTAAGAAAAAAAATCCTTTCCCCAGGAAGTACATGATAGTGCTTTTTTTGGTAAAAAAATTTCCCTTGATTTGTCTTTCCAGTGGCCATGGAGATGGCCACTCATGAAGAGTACTGTCCAGGGATTAAGAAGAAAAACAGTTTTGCTGTTACTGAAAAATTGTGTGAGTGTATACAGAAGTTTTTAATTAAAAGTAAATTCTATAGGAAATTGTTGACTTTTCCAAAGCATTCCAGAACTTTTTCTGAAGTGTTTTATAGAAATTTTATTTTTAATATATTCTTGTAACAACTAGAAATACCTTAAATGGGTGAAGGCACTTGTTTTCACAGCCAAGTTTGGTGCTCTACCTGTAACAGCGTGCCTTGGATGACATAAGCATAAATACACAGTTCACCATCTGCCAAGTCCCTCCATTCCTAACATATATTCTGAAAGTATGTTCTTTGGAAAGGGCTAGAGTAGTTCCGGTAATGGCACTATGGTGTCTGAAAATGCACTTTACCATAATGTTCCAGGCAATGAAGGCTGAATTATAGTGAAAATCCTGGAGAAGTGCTAAGACATTCTCTACTCATGGCAAATGTGTTCTTCCTGATTAATGTTCTTATAATAAAATACTATGATGATTAGGCTATTAATTTGAAAAGTCCTAAAAGAGCTGATGCTCCGTGGCATCATTTGTTAATGTCTTTTCTTCACTGGAAAAATAACCACAACAATGACAGCAGATCTCTTAAACTAAAATGTTAGTTTCCTTAATAAAAGATAACATAATAATGTACATCAGGACATAATAGTGTGCATCATATCCAACGTTACATTATTTCCAAAATTACTTTCTGCTATAAATAAGATTGGCCAAAACATAGTGCTGATATACTTAACACTCTTAGATGCCTCATCAAGTAATTCCTATTAACTGCTGTCTGTATCTTTTTGCTTACTATTAGTAATCTATTGCCAAGGAGTCCCTTCTAGCCAAACTATACCATGATTCTGTGCTGCTTTGCTGCTAAGTTGAAGGTTATGGAAATTTCACAGAGCAGGTAATTACCAAGCAGATGAAGTTACCTTTAGAGAAAGGAACAGAGAAAGAAAAAGACAGAAGACTCTGGTAATCTGCACTTCAAGACAAATAAAAGATGTGTTCTGCTGTTCCAGTCTTTAATGCTTCACTGAAATCCCTAAGGGGTATACTACTGGCCCTTTTGATGTTTGCTTGTAGATCACAGCAAACAGAAAATGTGTGCGTAATGAGAATGATCAAGGTTCATTTGAACACAAAGATTGTTGTTGATGGAGACTGTGTAATACCACTTTTTGGCTGTGACTACAAATATCTCATGAATACTTGAAGAACTGGGTTGCATCATCAGCACCGAAAAAAACCCACAGTGCCTGCATTTGCTGTCTTCTCCTTTTTTTTTTTTTTTTTTTTTTTTTTAATTATTGTTGTGGGTAATTATTTGTAGAAAAGAGGAACATGTGGAGAAGGAAACATGAAGGAATTAACATGTAGGTAATGAGTGCTGTGAGGCAGTCCTTGGCACTGATTGTTCTTTCTCAGACAGGCTAGAGACTGTGGTATAATCTATTTTAATGTTGTTGGGTTGTGGCTTTTTGGGTTTTTTTGGTTGGTGGCTTTTTTTGGATGGTTGGTCGATTTGTTTTGTTTTATTTGGAGGTTTCTGTTTTTTTCCAAGCTGGATCAGAAGCAGTGGTAAGGATTCACTTGGACAAGAATATGAAAAGTTGCTCGCTGTCTTTGTGCTGATGCCAGTTGCCTTGTGAGTTCAACAGGACTCCTCTAAAATGAAACAATAGAAATAAGTTATGATTTTTCTTGGTGAAACCTATATAAGGATTCTAGTCCCCACATAAAATGCTTGTGTTTGGGGCAAGGAGGTAGTTTGTTTCCTTCTTTTATTTTTTCTACTACCACTTGTTAGAACATAACGGAAGTGTGTTTATTTTGAGGGGAAATCTAAAAAATTAAAACACTGTAAAAACCCAGGTGGAGCAATTCAGCAGTAGCCCTAAGGCTGCAGCATTTACAAGGATGAATCCTGATCTGCACACTTGGTTTCTGTCTGTTTATTAACAAAGTTTAAGTTTTGAGAATTAACTTCTCAAAGTTAAGGAGAATTTGATAGTTAAACAGAAGAACATCTTTTTGTGTCTAATATATCTAACTTCTATCTTTGTAAAGATTTTTTAGGTTCACAGGTTTTACAATCTTAGATATGCATAGAAAATGTGGTGTGGCTTCATGAACAAGGCCCTGGAAAGGCTGAAGTCCTGCTCCAGCCTGTGACTTGCTTGCTCTGGATAATGTAACCTAAAGTTGACTGTGAACCCAAGCATACATTACCTGGTCTCCTGAGGACAGTCAGTTTGGTCCCTTATTTCTCCCACAGGGTTGACTGGATTTACGCTTATAATTCTCACTTTCTGGGACAAGCTACAATTATCCTGATGGAGAATGTGGTCACTCCTGGGAGTGTTGCAGCTGGTGTGGATTAGAAAATCCTCTTGAAACCTGCCTAAATGGCAAGGAAGAGACACAGAAAATTTACCTTCTACTGCTGCCTCCTAAGAATGGAAAACAAGGCCACATGGTTCAGAGCAGAAGATGTAACTTACCCTTCTCCTTTGTTACAACCAGAATGTTCTCATCCACAGCCCACAGGGACCATCTCATGTCTGCAATCTCTTCACATCTGACCTCCTTGAGCACCATCAGCCTTCATCACTCTCATCTGACCTGTTCATCTTCATTTCTGGCAATGCCTTCCCCAAGTAACCTTGCAGTTTTCAGGAGGAGGTGTAGGATAATGCGTTTTTAATTTGTTTGGATGAGTGTGTGTAGTTAAGGAACCCTTAAATGTAGTTAAGTAAAAAAAAAAAAAAGTTGGTTTAGATAAGAATTTATCACTGCAAGTTTGCTAAACACACAAGCTGTGCGGTAAGGTCAACACTCTGGAGGGCAGGAATGCCATCCAGAGGGACCTTGACAGGCATGAGAGGTGGGTCTGTGTGAACCTCATGAAGTTCAACAAGGCCAAGTGCAAGGTCCTGCACTTGGATGCAGGCTAGCTGGAAAACAAACTGAGAGCAGCCCTGAGAAGAAGGACTTGGGGATGTTGGTGGACAAAAAAACTCACCATGACCTGGCAATGTATGGCCACAGTGTAAAAGGCCAACCATCCTGTGCTGCACCAAAAGCAGTGTGGCCAGCAGGTTGGGGGAGATGATTCTGCCACTCTAGTCTGCTCTTTTGTGACCCCATCCAGAATACTGCATTCAGCTCTGGGATCCCCAACATACGAAGGATTCAGACCAGCTGGGGTGAGTCCAGAAGAAGATCACAAAGATGATCAGGGTGTTGGAACTGCTCTCCTATGAAGACAGGCTGAAAGTGTAGTGTTTGTTCAACCACGACAAGAGAAGGCTGTGGGGAGACCTTATAGCACTTTACAGTAACTAAAGGGAGTTACAAGGGAGCTGAAGAGGGACTTCTTACAAGGATATGTAGTGAAAGGACAAGGGGGAATGGCTTTAAACTGAGAGGGAAGGTTCAGATTAGATATTAGGAAGAAATTCTTTACTATGAAAGCATTCAGGCACTGGAACAGGTTGCCCAGAGAAGTTGTGGCTGCCCCATTCCTGAAAGTGTTCCACACTAGTTTGGATGGGACTTTGAACAACCAGGTCTAGCAGAAAGGGTCCCTGCCTATGGTAGAGGGGTTGAAACCAAATGTAAGGTACCTCCCAACCAAAACCATTCTATGATTCCATGATTGGAATCATAGTTGATGAGCTTACAGGAAAAACTACAGTCAAAACACTGTGAGAATGTTAGACAGAAGAGAATTTCATGAAGGGAAACTGGGATATGACCTTTCAGTCCTTTTTTATTAGACCTTTTCATGTAGGTAAATGCATTATTGTTAGGTAGAGTTCTAGTTACTCTAATGTCAGTTTGCTGTGTTGTCATCTATGTCCAAACAGTGGTGTGGCATCTAGAAATGTATGAAGAGTTAAGTTCAAGTGTGTGCTTCTTGAGATAAAAGGGAGAGAAAAACACGCTGAGAACAATGGGAACAAGGCCAGTACCTCATCAGAGTATTTCCTGCCCTGCTCACATGAAATATAAACAGAAGAATCAGCAAGTAGAAGGCAAGAATAATAATGAAAGGTATGTTCAATACAGTTGTATTTTATTTGCAGTATGATAACTAAAAGAATTTGGAAGCATCCTTTTTTGGAAAACAGCAGATCAGGAAAGCCTCTTGTCAGAAAAAAGAATCTGAACTCTTGAGCACAGACACCTAAATACACAACTTGCACTCATCCCCAGGCTCAAACATTTAGGTTGCCTTTCCTCTGACAGAGAAGTTAATGAGCTAATAGCATAAGCAACTAGCCTCAGCAGATTATCTATTTAAAAGGCTGGAAATGAAAAGCTTAACACCATGACTCTGGGAACTCGTGAAAATACCGTTAATTACCAGGACCATCTAGTAGCCGATTCCCTCTGAAGTTTCCCTCAGGTTAGCTGGCACTTGGACCAGGGCAGTTTTACCCAGTAAAGTGAATGATTAGAGATCTTGGGGCCGAAACGATCTCAACCTAATCTCAAACTTTCAACGGCTAAGGAGGCTGGCTCTCTGGTGTGGAGCTGTGCCATGGAATGTGGGTGCTCAATGGGCCACTTTTGGTAAGCAGTTGCAGAATCGCTAATGGCTTACTTTTTTACTCAACAAAAACCACACAAATGAAAACTATTAGCCCTGGCTTCCAAAGGAGGATAAGCTTAAATTATTATTTTTTCCATCACCTTCACTCTGATAATTTGAGAATGGACTCGAAAAAATTTGATAGGGACACATTTCTCAAAAATAACTGAGTGTATAGAAGTCTTGTGGGAAATTGAAAGTCGATTACAGGAGAATTTTCAACTGGTTTCTCCACTAATAGCAGAGAAGAAGTAAACTTCAAACACTACCTTTTGGGTTGTCTGGCCATCAGCTGTTATCACGTAGGTAAACTCGAACCTCATGTAGTCTCATTTCAATAGTACAGGGAGTAAAGGAGGTATTCCAGAAACACAGAAAGAATCTGAAGACAGTGCTGTGTAAAGGGTAAAGGGGAAAAAAGTTAATTATTGTATTTATTTTGCAGAGACATAGGACATAAACCCATACAAAATCAGGTTTACTTCCTTGTTCTATTGAACTTCTTTTAAATGCAAAATAATAGGTATCAGAAGCAAAATAACACTTCATCAGATGATGCTTCAGATGTAAGACACTATATACAGTGTGGAATGTCTGTAGCTTTTAGACTTTACTAGCACAGGTTTTTCTCACATTGTTAGGTGTGAGCAGGAGTTGCATTATTATTTCATGATATTATACTGCCAAGTGCTAACCTTTCTCAGAGTAGAAAATGCAATTTTAGGGAAAACAAAATGCTTCTGAAAGCTGGTCATATGTCTTTGAGGAAAAAAAAACAACCATAGATATCTCATTGCACTTATCCAGCTCAAGGACATAGTTAACCTTGAATATAGCTGATCTAAGGCAAGACATCTCCTGGGGCAACAGTGCTCTTTTTCCTCAGAGGACTGGGAGCTAATGATCCAGTCTCCAAGATCTTTGGAGAAAGGACCCACCTGCAGCCCCTAGTCACTGCTGACTGCCTCTGCTTTCTGGGGAGCGTGGCAGCCTAAACAGACTCAGAAAAAAATCTGATTGGCCTGTTACATTTATAATTGAGGAGGGAAACTTGGAGGTTTAAGCTACTGTTTCTCCAAAAATTTCAAATGCTCTGCCTCTTTCTTGTGAAAGGACTCTGTTATTGCCAAGAATTCTGTGCAAGATTTGAACAATCTGGCATTCTTTTCTGTTAATTTTCCAGAACTTTAAAATGGCTTGACCATTTCAACACGCAGACAAGCTTCCGTACGTGTAAATGGGCTACTTTGCTGGGGCATCAGAGCTGTGGTTAACACTTAATACTCCTGTCTGGGGAACCTGGCAGCAAAGAGCTGCACAGACCTAGACGTTCTTTACTTTTGCCAGTTTTATGTTGCTTTCGTCATGAAATACTCAATTGCTTTTACTCATCCTTGTAAGATTTATCTTTCAGCTATATCTTGCCTGGGCTGAGTTAGGTGGTCTAGCACATGGATTTGGATTTGAAGAAGGCTTGGATTTGAGTTTTGAAGCTAACCTCAAACTGTGCCTAAGGAGTGCCAAATGAAAAGTCACACTGAGATTCAGTGATATTTACCGAAGCTACACAAGCACATGTTCTCATTTATGTCAGGATTAAATACCAATGGTTTTCATAATTTTTAAGGAGATGACTTCAAGAATAGAAATGGTGATGTTGGTGCTCAGTTGAGATGTAAGGAATCTCAGGACTTGTCCTCAAATAAGGCCCTTGAAAATGTTGTTGAGAGCCGTAATGTGAAAGTGTGTCCATACAGTGTATTCAACCATCTTCAGTGATTGTTCTAGCCTTTTATATTCACTTTGATAGCAGGATTCACAAAACAGCTCTCAGTCTTCAGTGTTTCTGCTAGAGAAAGAAGAGTCTGTCCTACCCATTTTAAAAAGTGCTGTCCCATCTGGCTCTTCAGCCAGAACATCTGAAACACTCAAGTTCCCTTAGTCTCTTTTTTGTAAATCCCACCCTCTCACTAGCTCTGCTCTGTGAAACTCAGGCATGTAAAAGAGTTACAAAATAAGACATAGTAAATAATCTTGCCTAATTTCACTCTTTCTTTCTAGGCAGTCAACACCTGGGACTTTTAGACATTGTATCAATTAAAAAAAAAACAAAAAAGAATTATTCTGTCCTCAGAGGCTGATTGTGAATGGCAGCACTTACCAATGGACAACAGAAAAGTCCTCATGTCTCGATCATATGCATTCTTTGTATCCTTAGAAAATGCAGTATCTCCTAATCCTTTAAATAAGAAATTACCTAATTCCTCTAAATGGGATCATTAAGAACTCAAGTGTTCTAGGTATAAATTCCTGTTACTACTGTGCACCTTCATTTACTATTCATATGTGAATCCCTTTCTGTTCCCAGTTACTATTCAGCAACAGCAATTGACTCTTGAAATTATTCCCACAGGTTTGACTTCGCAAAAGACACTGCAGTTTACACCTTAGTTCCCTAATTAAACCTTGAGCAGCTACCAGTTGTAAATTAATCTCACCAAATCCCTGTTGACACGGGTTTTGTTGCCTGATAACTGACCACAAATAAGTCATACAAGGAGTGCAGAATGAATATTGAAGTCATATGCTACTGAAGCTGAACCAGTAAGAATTGACTAAAAAAACATACCCTGTGTAGACAGGGCCTTAACAATTTGTTGCGGCTCAGTGCACAACATCTCAGTGCACTGTTTCACCTCAGTGAAACACCACAGGTGCTGCAATTACAGGTACCAGCTGGGGCATGAAATAGCAGGTGAGGTTGGTGGAGGAAGGACAAATGGGTTTTAGAGAACTTGTCATCCTTCTCCCTTGCTGCTCTCCTCTCTGCAAGCACAACTTGGCCAAAAACCAGCTCTTGTCAACTTAATCAAAGTCCTGGCCGTGACAGTAGTTCAAGAGCAGAAATTTTGTTCTTGTTGTCTTTTCCCTCCCCTGTAGATTCAAGCCCTTAAAAGCAACCAAGATTATAAGCAGATTTATTATTTATTTGACTATAGCAAAGCAAAGCATTTTTATGACAATATGCACTCTGCCTTGTATTTAAATTGTTCTCTTATCAAAGTGTGGCTCTCTGAAAAAAAAGACACATAATTTCACAGATGCTCCAACTAATAACACAAATATTGTAAGATTGATAGGAAGAGTGACCGTAGGTGAAAAGCAGTATTAAGCAAGAATCTCAGTTAAGGTTATTGTGCTTCGATGAAGTGTGCTCTTCGTTATGTCAAATGGGAAAATGTTCATGTGGAATTATATCAGAACTGTTATTCTACTTTTACTACTTTATTTAAGCAGAAGCTTTCAGTAATGAATTAACATTTAAGTGTCAAGGAAAAATAATATAATTCTAAATAATCCATAATTTAAATACTCCACCTCTTTTGTACCAATCCCTTTACCTTCCGCTTTAACTTTTTCATGATAAAAGGACAACATAAGAAGGGTTGCGCTGTCTCAAAAGGAGAGTGCATCAAGCCCAGCAGCCCACTCCAATTTTCCAGGAAAGCATAAGAACAATATAAGCATATCCCCCTGCCATGTCCCCAAGACTCTCCCATTCTTCACTTATTTTCTGCACAGGCAATTTCCTTAGCCAGATGTGATTTACTGAGTAACCTTCTGTCTTCTAAAGATAAATCCCATCTTCCTCTGATGAAATGCAAATGTTTTGTAACCACAGTTTCTTTTGGGAAGCAGCTTCATGCATCAACTGCCTACTGAGCAAAAAATATATTTCATTTGTTTTAAACTTGATTCCTTTAATAGTCTGTGGTTTCTGTACTGAAATAATGTTGTCCTTAGGTCCAAGAGAGTCTATGTAATGGGTCTAGCTGAGATTTTCCCCATAAGAGTCCTCACAGCACTGTACTTTGCATTGGTAGCTACAAAGGTGTTGATAACACACCAGTGTTTTGGCTACTCCTGAGCAATGCTGGCACAGCACCAGCGCTATTTCTCCAAAATTCCAATCCCCATCAGCAGGCTGGGAGTAAGGAAGATCCCACAACTAAGATGTCTGACCCAAAGTGACCAAAGGGATAGTCCAGAATATGACATCAGCTCAGATATAAAAGTGAAGAAAAGGAGAAGGAAGGGTGGGGAGCAAGGAGGAATGTTGGCCTTCCAGAACAACCACTATGCATGCTGAAGTCCGGCTTCTGAGAAAGTGGGCAGACATTGCTTGCTGATAGAAAGCAGAGAATAATATTTTTTCTCTCTTCCCTTGTGCTTTAAAAGTTATCTTCTCTCAACCTAGGGGTTGTTTTCCATATTTTCTCTCCCCTGTCCTGCTGAGAAGGGGGAGTGACAGAGTGGCTTTGTGGGCTCCTGGCTTTCAGACAAAGGCAACCCGCCACAGTCTAGTGAAGTATTTTGCAAGGATCTGCATTGAAATTTCCTGGATCTTGTACAAGATCATGTATCCCTCCTATGCAGACTTTCATACCCATGGTGTAATGTCTACCTGTTGGCCGCTTACACATGCAGAGCACTGCTATGCCTGGTACAAAAGTTTACAACAGGGTAGCAGAAAGTAAGACCAACCCCAAAATTCTACCTGTAACACTTGCTAGCACTCCACCAGTTCCATATACCGATAGGTTTCAGATGTAGGGCATGGCTTATCCATTCGTTTCCCTGTGTCTGGGACTAACCATGAGCAGCACTTCAGTGTGCTGGCATTATCCTCCCCCGACACTGAAAACAGCACACATCCAGCAGGTAGGGGTCTGCCCTTAGGTGGATTAACTTGCTTGTTTAATCTTAAACACTCTCACGAGGTACCAGAGATTACTTTTATTTCAGCACCTGATCACTATGAAGAGAAGTACAGCATTACAGTAAGTAAAATACTAAAATGCTTTTTTTCTTTAAACCCCAGGAATGAGGATCTGTGAAGATATTCAAAGGTAAAATAACAAACAGAAATGAAAATACTACATCTCCAGATGGCAGTAAAGTTCATTTAATTTGAGCACCTGAGGCACAAAATGAAAAAGCAGAGATGGATGTATCAAAAGATGACTGTAATTCTCTCTTTACCTCAGAGAGGCTATTCATTAAAAAGTCAAACAATACATCCTTAATAGTAAAGTAACAAAATAGTCACAAGCATGACATGAGCCAAGTAAGGAAAAATGGAAGAGAATTTCTCCAAAAAATCTACTTTGTGTCTAATTTGCAGCAAGATTCATTGAAAGAACAGTCACAGGAGCATCACATCGGATCTTTGGCTTTGCTGATAGTGGCCACTAACATTCATGCATCTGCTGTCTTTTTGCTCCTTACAGTTTTCCCTATCCATGCTTGGTAGGTCAAAAGCATGTTTTATCTGTACTGCAGGAGCACAAAGCTGGCTTCTTCCACTGCGCCAGTACACAGACGTGCAGTCCCACTTCTGTGGAGCCTCAGCTACAAACACCAGAGGAGACAATAGAAACAGGGACATCAAAGACAAAACAGGATCAGTAGGTAGTGTGTGAAAAACACAGGGACTTTTTCCCTGTGTCTGAAGCAGTGAACTGCTTGCAGGAGCACCAAGTACTGCTAACTGATATGAACAGAAATTTACTGTGTGGTACTGGGAAAAGAGCAGGGGAAAAGAGCAGAAGAAAAGGGCAACTTTTTATAGGTTGTAACCAACCCTAGGTCTATAGATGCAGGGAAGTCTGGAAAGTCTTGTCTCTTGTGGTGGAGATCCATTACCCAAGTCTGCTTGACCAGCTGATAGAGGGGCAGCTTCCCAGACAGAAAAGAGCAAGGGAAAACATAATTATTCTTCTGGGTCCAGTGTGTATGTAACTTCTCACATATTTGCATAGTGCTTCTGAACAGGCATATCAGGATATGGGTAGGGACTAAGGTTGTCCTTATATCCTCATAGGAACCACTGCTCTTGCAGACCTGAAAGACCACTGTTTAGCTGGGCTCCAGGAGCACTGGAGGGATGCTGGCAGGACATGTTATCTGATGCTATGTGTCAGTGAACCGTCATGATTACACTCATGGGGCATCATGCAGCTGCATCCCCTCTGGCACCAGTGCCACTGCCACCTCAGGGAGCCTGGCTGCTCTCGGAGCTCAGAATCTGGGCTGCTGCACCTCAGTGCTATGGGTTCTTTTGCCTGACTTGGTCCAGACCCTCAGCCAGGAAGAAAAGGCTATTTTGCATAGGCATAACTGACCACTCATGGTGCCTTGTTACGGCAGAGGCAGAGGCTCTGTGTTCTCCTTCCCCCCCCTGCAGGAGAAGGGGTACTCCAGTCCTTGTATGCAGAAGTAGGCTTATCCTTGTTTAAAAGGCCAAAACCAAACACAATTTCTGCTCCTAGGGATTGACAAGGGGTCACCTGTCTGCTGGTCACCCAACACAGTAAATGACATCACTTTTTCTCTAAGAAGCCAGAACAAACCTATTGTCTGAGGTAAGCATTTTACATGCGACTGCCAAATGAGCATTTTACATGTGACTAACTGAAGTAAAGTTGGCAGTGCATACTACTTTGCTGAAGGATTGTACAGTCTGAATAGTCTGTTGTGTTGTTTAGAATCAAGGACATAACTGCACACAGTTTGACACCTAATCAGTGGTTCATCTTATCAGTGCTGGTCTGCAGCAGCTGAACACAGATCCCAGACAAGAGTTTGCTAACTGCCCACCAGCAATTGTTGAATGATAGCACATGCAAGTTCCCCCACTTTTATGCAGATATCAGATTTATCTGACAGTTTTATACCCAAAAGCATGATACACAGTAATTAAAATTAAAAATGTTTTGACAGTATAAACAAATTAGAAAGCTGTAAAAAGCAATAATTTCAAAAAATACAGATCAATAGATAAACCAGAATGTTGCAACAGAGAATATTTTAATACAAGACTGTTGTCCTAGTTAGGACAGCTGAGACCAGTTCATCATGGTATGGGTGTAACCCAAAACTGTGTATTCTATAGCCTTCCATGCCATTTCCCAGAGATTGTTAGCAGTAGAGGCCTGTAGATGTTCCTCTCCTCATACCCTTTTATGGAATTCCCCGCTCTGAGGGAAGGACTGAGCATTCCTGCCTGAACGGGAGAATATATAAACTTGGAGTTTTGGCACCTTTTTACCACTCGTGGGATCCAGAGGAAGACTGCAGCTCACCCCTCTCAACCAGACTGCAGCTCATTGCTCTCAACCAGACTGCAGCTCACCACCCTCAACTGGACTGCAATCACCACTTTTGGCCGGACTGCAACAGCTCTCCCACCAGCAGGTTTTTTTTCCCCTCTCCCTTTACTTTGGACTCAGGGGGGGCCCAAGAAACACCACTTTGTTCATGCCCCAGGGTGCTGGGTTATGCATTTGGGTTTTGTGGGTTAAAAATCAATTAGCTTGTCTGTATAATCGTACTTATTGTATTATTTTATTACATTGTTATTCTGACTTATAATCTCTCTTTTGAGTTGAGTTCATTTCCCCTGCTGGTTAACTTTTAAACCAGTACAACAGTTAATGTAAAGCAGCTCTTAAATATAGGCTCAGATTCTGATTGGGAGGAGAGTAATTTTCAGAACTGTAATCAAGGGAAACTGTGAGAGATTAAAGAGAAAAAAAGTCTTCTAGCTAAATAAGGAGTAAAGGAAAAAGAAAGGACAGACCCTTTCAGCTGGAACTAAAACTCCCAAAGAGGTTAGGGGGTGGGGAAACATGCTGCTGTTCAGAGTTTTCTACCCAATGTCTTCTCCAGAGTGGAGGGGTGAGTGCTAAAGCATCAGGGGATAGTTGGAGGATGCTTCAACCCTGCCTCTTATGTAGAGGGGAATAAGGTTCAGTAAGGTCCCACCCTCTCCTGCTTTACTCTGTAGCCATGCAGTGCCCCATTTTGTGCCCCCAAAACCACGGAAGCATAGTGCCTCTGGTTCTCACTCACACAGTTTTGCACCAGAGGCCAGGCAAACTCAATATAAAAAAACCCACGATGACTAAGCCACAAGTCTCTGAGATAAATCCCTTCCACACTTCTTCTCTTAAGAGTTTGCAGCTATTTGCTTCACTGAGTGAGCAAACACCCGACCCTGAGCCCTTTAAGCAGACACTGTGGCTCAGTGATAGCTTTGGAACATGTCTTCTCCGCTGCCGGTTTACAGCCATCATCAGTCATGCTGCCTGTGGGTGCAACTGTCCCTCTGGCTTCTGATGTCAGACTGGGAGCTATGATATCTTCAAGGCAGAGAAAAGTCTTGCTGAAGAAGTTTGCAAAGCTGAAAGAAGCATTATTGACTTTTTGAAATAATATTTTCTCCCACAGTAATAGCTGTACTTTTTCTCTTTCTGTCTCAGCTATGGACTGTGAGGGCTAGGAATGACAGGTGGATTCAGGAATGGCAGCCTGGGAGAGGATTTAATGTCACTCCCTGCTTTAATTTCCTACACACAGGAAATTGTTCCCACCAATGCAGATTTTTGTTCCTAAGACATTTTTGTGTTCTCAAAAATGCTGTCAGTCAACAGATTCATTTCACCTTTACAAGTCCCATTAGAGTCCTCTTGCGCTTTCAGTGCACAGTTCTGTCCAATAACAATGATAAGGAGAAGGCAGGTATAGTAAAAAATATTAATGCAATTATATTACAGAGCAAGGTAGCTTTCTATGACAATTAAAACAGTTATCTGAGATGTACTCACTACCTGCACACTCAGCTGTGTGAAACACCTCCTTATTTCTTCTTCAAACTGGCCAAGTTCACTAGGACAGGTGATGTCTTTCTGTTGTTGCCCCATGCTGGCATACATCCAGGCAGCTTCAACAGGATGACTGGATTTACTCTGGCCACTTGTAAAAACAAAACCTACTAGAGGCTATGAAGCTCAGAGCTGCCTATACTGAGCAGCAATCTGACTAAATAACCAAGTGCAAAATCTGACTTTCCTGGCTTGGTGTGCTTAATCAGATGGTTCTTGGAAAAGCACAGCTTTTGGGGATGGAGGCAGGAGTGCTGTGTGGCCATTCATGGAGAGGTACACTTGTGCAATGCTTGTCAGGGCTTCTCTTCAAGGGATAACTTATATCTGCATTGGGTTTACCAGGAGGCAGGTTGAGCGTATTTGTCCCTCTTGCGAACAGCCAGTACAAAATGCACTCTTTCCTTTCCAGAACACACAAATAATTCATGCTTTTTTAAAAAATCAAACCCAGGCTTTATGGTGCTGGTCTCTCTCTCCTGCAAAATAAACTTTCAAGGCCACAACATCTCTTAAAACTGTACTGATGTCTTGGAAGTATAAATTTTTGTTTGTTTATGTGTGCTATCAAACACATGAGGACTGACTGATCACTGCATCAACTCCATTGGCACTGAACAACAAATTCTTAACCCTGGATGGAGCTTTGTAGGTGTAACTGCAAGACAGTAATGAACGTTTGGGTTCACTCATTATTAACATGATTATTTTCTTTTGCTAGTAGAAATGATGGGTATTTTTTGCCTTGCACTGCAAAAGCTTGAGTTTGCAAAACATACCCTCTGAGGTGACATGACGGTAGCTGAACATGGCAAGCTTTGTTTCCTTGGTGGCAACATGACCTACTATCTGCTCACTGTTACACTGAGGTCCAGGAGCAGCATTTCATTTTGGTGATTGCTCTGGGTTCACTATCCTGTCTTGAACACAGGGCTTTCCAACAGCTGCATCATTTGGACTGTTCTTGATAGGTAACACATGAAGGGGAATTTTTAAATTAAATGTTGCAACAAAACGTGTCAGTCAGTGGCTAAATTCTTCTGGAGAGAAAATGCTAACCAAGGTCACATTGCTGAGACTTGTCTGTGGAGTCACATGTGCCTACTGTGTGCCACAGAGTGTTCTTAAGCTCCAGAGTCACATCTAGTCATAAGTATGCAAATATTTATGAGGGGGGAATGCTTCCAAAATGCATTCTATCGTTGTCATACGTTATTGAAAGAATCAAAATGGAGGTGGCATGGGTGGGGGGGGGAGTTAATTAAATGGACAGTAAATAGCTACTAATGCTTGCATTCTAGTAATGCAATTCTACTAGTTTAAACCCAGTATGTTATCTGTCTTTAGTATCTCCTGCATCTACTTTCTATTTAATCTGATTTTCTATTTCATTATAAATGTATATAACGCTCTGAGATAAGGTAGCTTTTTCGTCTTTGACAGGAAAACATTCAGAAGATAGTTGGTGTTTTGGGGTGTCATTTTGTTCTTACTAGCATAAAATAAAAACTGGTTTGCTGCATAGAGTTTTCAGGTCTTGCTGAAACTACAGTAAGGATTCTGCATAGGGGCTGCTGCAATTTGTCAGGTGTGGTCCATTTCACAATCAGTAGTCAGGGACCGCATTTTTTTCAGATCTGGGGTGAAAAGGAGGGCTGCATTGCGATGACACCTGGAAGCTTCATCTTGCAACAATTTATGCATTTACGCATACTACTGAAAAGTGAGAAAGGAAAAAAGATAGCATTTTTTGCAGAGAACTTAAAACATCCTGCCACAGGGATGGCAGGAAGACAGATATGATGAGACAGCCTGAAGAAACAATGTCAGGGAGCCTGGTGACTTATTCCAGGCATTTTTTTTGAATGTGTTTTCTAGGACACAATTGTTCTAGTTTTGCTCACCAAAAAAAAAAAAAAAGGCTCCACATGATGCTGCAAAGAACTTCTTCAGAACTATTCATGCAAGTTAGTCAGTAGAAATCAGCCCTTGCCTTTTTATGGAGAATTAAAACAAGCAGGGGCGTCTGAAAACATTTTCCGGTTCACTGAAAAATAAAGGTGAAGAGGAGAGTAAGATAATATTGAATAGCTGCCCTTCAAATCACGAAATCCTTGAAATTAGCCCCTTCTTTCTTCCCACTCAAGAAATTGCCCAACAGATTTTGGCCAAAGGTGATGCATTAGGGCTAGCAAGGAAGACCATAGATGTTACTTCATGACACCTGACTCAAAGGTGTTAAAGAGTGATTAGGGAATAGCCACCAGGAAATGAGGCCTTCACTGTTCTCTGGTACTGAATGGAGAGAGAGAATAGGACATAACTCACAGTGGCCCATCGTATGTGTCCTAGATTTTGCTGTTAGTGACTCAAAGGTGGTCTTGGAGGGTAGCATGAAATCAATCCCATGCATGCCTCTTCCAGGGGGCTTCCAGTGGGCTTCTTGCAACCAATGCTTCAAGGTAGGGCTAGACCCACAACCCACACTTCTACTGGTCTGGGGAATGTGGGTTTGGACCTAATGACTAGTGATTAAGCTAATTTTCAGATATTCACCGCAAGATGCTTTATAATGAATGGAGTGCATCTTCAGAAATTGGGCCTATGCAAACATTTCAGACTGAAGGAGACAGAAACACAAGCCAGTTCAGAATGACTGCAAAAATTCAGGTCAGTGATTCAAAATACTGACTGTTCATCCTCATTTGTAAGTTTACCATGAAATCAGACATCTTGAGGACTTTCACTTTTTGCTAGTTAAAAGCAGTGTGATAAGCAAATTTTTTTGGTGCATGTTTATAAGTCATTGAGCTTTTACACCTGCATGCAAAACAAAATAAATATACTTTGTTACTACTTTGAACCATAAAGCCACTTCTATTAAAAGCTCCATGCAAATAGCTATCCTTTGTGTGTCATATTTTTTTTTCCAAGGAAGATTATAAATAGTGTTTAGGAGGGAAACAGAGTATTTTGCAAATGAGCCCAGATGGAAAACTAACAGATGGCCTAGTACTGTATTTTGTATGTTCAGCCCTATATTTAAATTAAAAATTTTCATAATTAAGATGAAGGTCTGTAACAACATTAGCTACTTTTCCTGTGACAGCATCATATATCACATGTATCACAGGTATGAACTGCAGACTTTTCATAAAATAGTGGGAAAATATATATACAAATCTTGCTACTCTACTTATTAAAATAAAGCAGAGGAGTAAAACGTAATTCATGGAAATCAGAGAAAAGGAAAAATAAAAACCTTTCATACAAATATACATCATATGATAAAGATGCCTACCACCATCTGGCCTTTTTCCCCTGTAAATTGAATGACTCACCACCTTACTTGAAAGGGAAAGGAGAAGGATCATATTTGTTATGTGTCTTCAGCCAAGAAAGAGAAGGCCAGTAGGATTTTCCTACTGCATTATCTAAATGAAATGAGATTCTTAAATTTTAATAATTAGAAGATTGGGAAAAGATAAACTGTGGCCTTACACAGATATTGTCATCTAAGAACTAAATCAAGAGAAATGATTTACGTTATATTTTCCTCCCATGAATGTAGGTATTACTGCAAGAGATTGCTGCTAAAGGCTGTACCTTGCACATGGTCTAGCAGGCAGAGCAAGGGCTCTTTTCTCAGCATGCAACCTCAGCCTGTGCTGTCTACCATCCACAGCAGTGATGCAACACAAGAGAGATGCAACAGCTACATTGACAGCCAACAAGCCTCTCTACATCAATGTTGATGTAAACAAATCACATGTTGATTTTTTTCATGCCATCTGTGAAAGGATGTAAAAGGTGCTCATTTTACAATACCTAAGCAGGTTCTACTGAAGTCAGTTGCAAGTTGCACTTGTTCTTGGCCCGCCCAGAGTTCAGGAAGAGCAAAAAAGGCTTCAGAGTGTTTCCTTCTTCCTGCTGTGCTCTCTGAGGAAGTGTTTTCCCCACTTGTCCCAAGTCAAGAGCCAACCATCCAGCCATAACCTTGTGGTAAGCGGGACTGCCTCTGTACAAGACACAAACACTACACAAATCTACCTGCTAGGTATATTTAGTTTCATCAGTGTTCAGCAAAAATGACACTACCGGGAGACCTTAGGCTACAAGTCAGCAACTCACTGGGCTTACAAATCATTTACAGTGGTAGAAAATATGTGCTTTGTTATCAGATAGCTTCTTCTATTGCTCTCACAGTCATATATTGCTCTCACAATCATAACATTTAAGTTATGACCAACTCAGTAGATAGTGTGACTCATAACTATCACGTCTCATTTTCCAGTGCTTCCTCTCCCTGTGGAGGGAATCTGATGTGCAGCAAAGTATCTTGTTTTGGTAGGGAAAATACTATTTTTTTTTTCATATTTTGCTGTGTATACATTAGCAAAGGAAAGCCTGAAGCTGCATGCCTTGTGCTGGAGCAGAGCAGGGTATCTTGTGATAGTCATTCCCACATGTGGGAGGACAAGGAGCACAGGTACAGGTCAGCTCCAGGGACAGCACAGAAAAGCTTGCCCCTTTTGAGGGGCAAAAAAATGGCTTGAAAAACACAGGTATATACACCAAATTTATAAACTTACTATTTTGGATTAAGCACTCTGAAAACAGAGAGCTCTTAGGTTTTTGTGTTGCTTTCATCAGCCAAGTAAGAGGCTGATTCCTTGCTGGGGAGTTCTGTGATAACGCTGTCAGTCTCTGCTATTCTGGAATTTGCTGTGTAGGTTTGACATTTCTGGCAGTAAGTCTTAAAGTGAAATGGCCACTCATTAAATTCTTCCTCCCTGCTTTTCCTCCTGTGTACGTTGCTGATCAGTGGCTGCAGAGACATCTGCTGGCTGTTACAATTTTTGAGTACGTATTAATTATAAGGAAGACAGAAAATTTCTCAAATAACATTTAAATTCTTTCATTGATTTCTCTGTCTCCTGAAATTTTTTTAGTTCAGATTTGGCTGATTGATGTAAGGGAGGAGTAAAAAACTCCACTTGTGGCAATAAGGCATTACTCCCCACACACTGTCGTGCCCCCGACATTGACACTGTTAAAATTTAAACCAATTCCACCTTAAAACTCCGAAATTATCAGCTAATTTACACCATTCTGCAGCCCTGGTAATAGAAGGTACTGAAACACCAGTGTGATAATCCAGCAATGTGCAATGTAATCTGGGTTCCCAAGGCAGGTGAATTTCCCTGTGAATCAGTTCTGCACAGAGATTTGTCTCTTCTATGCTTAATTACACCTGTCCAAATATTCATTTGTTTATCATTGCCAAATAAATTTTGTGGGCTGTTTGTGTTCCCAGAAGGCACATTTCCATATTGAGCATTTCTCTGAGAATGAAAATGTCTTAGTCATTAATTCAAATGTGACAAACAAAATAGTTATTATTCTCTTAATTGAAATTACATGTTTCTAAAGAAACCATGTGGCTTTAAATGTAGAAGACTCAAAAATCCAATTGCTTCTGAAAGATGAAGGTAAATATATTTTCACTTGAGTTTGCTTTGTAAATTTTTGCTGTGTTTTGTTATTTTTTCAGTTCCAGAAACCTCTAAGACCCTGCTATGCACATAGCCACTGATTTTATCCCCACAAGGAGAAGATGATGGGCTGTTTCCTCATGCACACTTCCTCAGCTGGAAAAGGACAATTCACAAGGACATGTGCCCAGATGGGCTTTAAAACAAAAGTTATTGTCTATGGCACTGTATTGGGTCTGGCTGAGATGGAGTTCATTTTCCCCACCGCAGCCCTCACAGAGCTGTGCTTTGCATTGGTAGCTAGAAGGGTGTTGATAACAGTGTTTTGGCTACTGCTGAGCAGTGCTGGTAGAGCATCAGTGCTGTCTCTCCATCATTCTGCCTTCCCACCAGCAGGCCAGAGGTGGGCAAAATCTTGGGACATGACCAGGACTACTGAGCTAAAGTGATCAAAGGGATATTCAATACCATATGATGTCTGCTCAGAAGTAAAGGAAGAGGAAGGGGGGCACTGATTATTTACGATGTTTGCCTTCCAGAGCAACTTCTATGCAAGCTGAAGCCTTGCTTCCTGGGAAATGGCCCACTGCTGATGGGAAGTAGAGAATAAAATCTATGAGGTTTATTTCCTTTGCTTGAGTGAGTACCCTTTCACTTTTGCTTTAGTAAACTGGTTTAGCTTGACCAACAAGCTGTTTTCCATCTTATTTTGTCCCTCTGTCATCCTGCTGAGGAGGGGAGTGACAGAGCATCTTAGAGGCTACATGGCTTCCAGCCAGGGTCAACCCACCACAGTCATATTTCATGGAAAACTTGTCAATAAAAGGCTGGACTTCAGTGCTATCACTCTGCATATGGAAATGCTCCGGCAGAAGCCTAAGGGCTCCACTACTGGTGGAGTACACCTGTGACTGCAGAGAAGCACAAAGGTATGGTAGACAGATTCCAGCTGCCCAAGCCATGCACAGCCATGCTTTTCCTCCCTGTTCTCAACAGCTTGTTGCACAGTGAGGAACCCAGCTGGCATGTGAGTTTGATGCTGTGATACTATTTCTCAGAGGTATGATTTTTAACAGTCCCTCTCTCTCATAGCTGAGAAAGAAGAAAGGGAATGTCAAAATAGTAAGACATATGAAGGAATTCACGATGGGAATTATATCTAGCTCACATTAAACTGAAGAAGACAACATTAATGGCTGGACTAGATGATCCCCCTGCCTGAGACTGGGTTTTTTTCCCAACCTAAAGGATTCTATAATCCATATAAACACAAGGTCTCTTAACAGTTCCACAGAGATTGTGTGCCAGACCATTGCCCAGAGGACCTATCCAGGAGATGGGCTATACCCTTCGGGTAAACATAAGGGATTTATCTTTTTCCCTATCCCATAAGTATATCCTCTTCATGGCTGTAGGAGCATGGTCTTTCTGTGACTGCTGTTGAGAATAAAATCACTCAACACTTTTAATAGGATTCCAGTTCAAAGGAACATGTGTGATCATCACTGCTAAGATGTCCTTCCCCTTGACTGACACTTCTGTAACATTTATGGTCGTGGACCGGCTCTCCCAGAGCAGGCTGAGGCAGAGTGTGATAACCATGGGATTACCTGTGATGTGGAAACTTGTTCACCTCAGTCTTCAGAGTAGTCTCCCATGACAGGGCTTTTATCTCAAGGACTGCTCAGATCAGAAGCTGGATTTAGATGCTCAGATGCAAAACAGCATTTTGAGAAACGTGTGCTCAGGTATTGTAAGTCCCTAAAACTGGTTATCAGAGGGGAGGAATTGCTAGGTAGTAGCTTTTCCCCAGCTAGATTCAGAAATGGCTGTTTTAGGGTAGGTGTTTGAATACTCACTTTAACAGAGACTATCCTGCTGCTAACAGACCCATCAGGTGGAAAACTGTCAGTGTGACAAATAAATATATGCAAGGGAAAGACTGAGGACAGCTGCAGATTTTAGCTTAATGACCCCAACACAATTGTACAGAGAGGCAGGGAGACCAGATATTGCTGTGTGCAGAAGTTTAAACGTGGGAGAGATGTAAGGCTCAACAGCAGGTGAAGACATCTGGGGAAAGACCGTTTCCTTCTTTTTAACCTTGGGACATCCTTTCTTAAAGCATTCCCCAGCTGTTTCAGTTCACAAGTAATGAAATGGTCATTTTCACACATGATACTTTTCCCAGAGTTCTTCACAGGTGAAAAATTTCAGTTGCTACTAAACCTGGAGTTGTGTGCTTGATCTGGGAAGAGGAGGAAGGTGAGGATGAGAGGAGGATTGTTTCACGGCTTGAAGTAAACAGCAGAGCTCTGAAGCATCTGCCTCACTCCTTTTCCCTTAAACGTGTCTGAACCTCATGAGGTCCTGTCTGAACCTCATGTCCATTTGAGAAAGTAAATCTGTCATGATGGTCATCGTGTTTTCTTGCAAGAAGAATTTTATTTACACATGGAACCTGTATGCTGGTAAAAATTTCTCTTCCCTAAAGAGATTGTTTTATTCTGTTTTGTCTTGAGCATGTCTCAGGGTATTTTTAAACATCAAATCTTGAATGAGTGGTTTATTAACTTATTAAAAGCACTTTAACTAGTAACAAAAGAGGAGTAAAATCTAAGTGGATTATTTCACAGTACAACATGTAACACAGATGCTAAGGGAACCATGGGGCTACTGCCTTTTGTTTCTGTTCACCATGATATCCCTCAACTTATGCAGGAGTTTCTGCTCCTTGTAGAAAACAGGACAAGACTTTTTAAACTTACTTTCAAGTATGGCTCTATCTGAATCACTTTGTTTCAGGAATTGAAGTCTACTGCCAGTTTCCAGCAGGAATTTATATGAGGATATGTGATTGTGAGCATCTGTCAAGGTTAGCCAAGGTGAAGTGAAAGATTCCTCTTCTGGCCCGAGGGGAAGGTTGTACTTTTGCATTGGGCAGGACTGCCTGCAGTCTTGCAGCCAATCTAAAATTCACCAGGGCTTGACTCTGCTTATGCCTGCTGCAGCTGACTCCATATATATATATGGATATATATACTCTGATATACTGAAATGCACTGACTGGTGTTGGAGGCACAACCCACTGTTACAGGCAGGTTTGATAAAGATTCCCTCTCCTGGTGCACTGTTTTGGGAGCCGGCAAATACCAAGTGAAATCAAGGTAGAGGTAAAGACACTTGGAAACAGCAGACTGCTGAGCAAGTCAGTGAGTGACTGTCGTATTCCTCAGGTTTGCTTGTGGGCTGGAGGGCTGGAGTCTGTTCACAGAGCTTACGATAAGTGCAGGGATTAGAGCAGAACTTGACACACAGGCCTGCTCTCTGCAGAATGGTTACTGTTGCTTGGTGAGAAAGTTTATGCCTTAAGGTTTTCAGTTTTCACATAGTCATGGTGGGTATTGCTCATAATGGAAATTCAGTGTCGTATCTTCAACAAGCAAGTCACTGAGACTGAAACTGCCACAGCATTGGGCATAAATGCTGGCTAAGTCCATAATTTCTAAATGCTCTAAAACCAATATGACATGAAAAATTAAGCACAGGAAGATTTATGCGTCAGTATTTCCCCCTGTTTAATAAAGATGCAGTGAATATCCAAGACACTGCAGTTCGGATTATATGACAGGTTATGGTACAAACAGAGCAAACTTCAGGAGAGATACTGAGATCTGTTTTGTTTCCTGAAGCAGAACAATGGATCAGTGGAAATGTGACAGGCCTACTGTGGCCAGGAAATGAAGGTTACAGAGGAAACTACTTCTGTGGATGTACTTTACAGATCTTTTTCAGATTCTTAGAGCAGAATGAAACTTGTTCTCTCCTGTTGTTATGGGAGAAAAAAATTCCCCAAGTTAGATCCTGAAGTCCATTTTGTTTAGTGTTTTGGAATCTTCCTTAAGAAAGGCTAAGTAAAAAGGTTAATAGGACAGCAGGATTTTACCCAAGTTTTAATACAACAGTGTTGAGGATGACCATAACCATCTGAAAAAATTCTTACCCACCTTAGTCTGGGACAGGCAGCTAGGTGAGTGGCACTGCACAAGAATTCATGTCCTCTTTCCAGGGTCCTCTGGGAATGCATACACACAGCTTTTCTCATTTCCTAAAAAAGTGCATTCCTAGGCTGCTGACTAAAGGTTCTGTAAAGAGCGCTGGGGTCTCCAAAAATTCAGCTGGCGTGACTCAGGCTGCCAACTTGGCTGAGGCTGCTGCCACCTCCTCTGCCTGCTGTGCTGTGCTCCTACAGCCTGACTGGCTGGGGTAGCCGCAGAGGGCAGATCCATGCCTCTTCTGTGCTAGCCCGACCCCTCTTCTCATATTTTATGGTGGGTTGCCTATTCAGCAAGGGTAGTTAAGCAAGGCAGTGTTTCTATGAAATAACACTGCTCCAAAGACACTGCATGTTACTCTTGCTTCAAGACACATTTTCGGTATTGTCCTTGATGGACACAGTTCCACCACTGTGCCTGAAGGAATCCCTGTCCTGACATCTTTTGTAATGCAAGGCTTTGGGAACAGACATATAGCAACTTGAATACAGTCCCTGATGGCTAACACCTTGGTTAGCGGACTCCCCAGTCTGCAGTAATTTGCACAGTTTGTTGTAGGGTTTTGGCTCTGCTTCTGCAATAGATGTGTAACTGAATTGTATTCCTGGTATGTCGGATAATTACAGCTCTCTCCCATAAAGATGTCTTAAGGTTTTCCAGGTACCTGAGATAGACATCTTAGACAGTCTTTCTACAGATAGCTCCTAAATCAGGCCCGCAGAAACAGTTTTCTAAGTCCTGTGTCATAGCAGGGTACTGGAGTTTATAATAGGTAGAGATTAAATAAACAGGAGCAAGCTGTTACCTTGTCTTTTTTAGGATATTTTTGAACAGCTGGGATGCAGGCTTTTTAAAAGCTGCCATTTTTACGTTTTCCTTAGAACTGATCTTTCAGTCTGCAGTAAGGAAAAAGGTGATGATTCTTATTTCTGCCTTGGGCAGCATTGTCTCTCTCTAGGGCCAGGTCCTGCTAGAGAGAAAGCTGGGCACAGCTCTGTATCCCTTAATTTTCCCTTGTTCCCACACAGTGAATTATGAAGGAGCACAGCTGCCCGCAAAGCACTATTATTACAATGCTGCAATCAACGAGGTAGTTTGAAGCTGGAAAAAAAGCAGTCACCTCTGGCTTCCCATTGTTCCTTGGACCTTGTGCTTTGCGCAACAGGTTACTTTGTGATTTTGCACTGTTTCTTGACAAAATATACTAAAAACTTTAATAATGAGCAGTCAGACCATCTCTTTTTGAAGGGCTTTTATTCCTATTTTTGTAGGGGCCTCACAGTTATCAAAGTGATGTTCTTCCTGCTGTCTCTGAAACAGTGCACTGCAGAATCATTACAATGTGGTCTGTATTTTAGGGCAGGAGATACTGACAGAACTTCAGCTACAGGTAAAAGCAGTGAAAGGACAATATCCTGTTTAAGATTAGATTTGTTTGTACAACACAAAGAAAAACCCCATTAAAAATTTAATAGGTATAGCTGGTTCTAAACCACTCTAGTATGGGTCTCTTTCTTTTTCTTGTGGAAACTGCTTTTCTTAGTGAGCTGCAGTGCAGTCACACACTGCACTGCTGTACCCTTCTCCTTGTGCAGATGTCCATGTGTGTTGAGCCCTTGCTACTGCCACGCAGAAGAACAGAGTCAGTGCTGATCTCTTCCTTCTGTCTTCCTGCAGTGCTTCAGCTTTCCGTGTTTTTGGAACTTTTTCCTTCTTGTTTTTTCCCTCTTCTTACACTTCCAACACTGAACCCTATTTTGCAATCTCTAGGTTTCAGCTTCCTCAGCTGATTGTTCCTTCTAACACTATTTTCTACGCAGAAAGGGTCGAGTTGTGTTTGTCTTGTTTTCAAGACTCCTGACATTCCCTCTTGTTCCGAGAATCACATCTCCCTTCTCTGCTCATCTTTCCCCTTTATTGTCTCTCGGAATTCTTCCATTGAAGAGGAGTGACACCAGCCTCCTCTCCATTTCACTGTCATACTACTTTTATTCCCTTCCTGACATCAGATTTAAAATGTACCTACCGAAGCAAGTGTCTCAGTTTTTTAAAATCTAGCCTTCTATGCAGAGAAATCTAACAAACAACTAAAATCATCCTGGTTGTTTCCTCCTCTTCTTTTTCTTGAAGCAGGTAAAAAAACTATTTATATAAGTTTATGCCACAACTCAACAATCAGAGCTCAAATCAGTCCAGCAGTTTAATTACCTTGGTAGCCTCATCTCCTCAGATGGTAAGATTGACGGAGAGATAGACAACAGGTTAGCAAAGGCATATAGTGCTTTTGGAAAACTCCACAAAAGAGTATGGCGTAATAAACACTTGAAGAAAAGCACCAAGGTCAGTGTTTACAGAGCCATAGTGTTGTCTACTCTCTTATATGGCTCCGAATCATGGGTCATCTACCGCCACCACCTGCGTCTCCTAGAACACTTCCATCAACGCTGCCTCTGTATGATCCTAAACATCCACTGGTCGGATTTTGTGACCAATACATCTGTTCTAGAACAAGCAGCTGTCACAAGTATAGAGGCCATGTTGATGAGAACACAGCTGCATTGGGCAGGGCATGTCTCCAGGATGAAGGACCACCGCCTCCATAAGATCTTGTTTTATGGTGAACTTGCCACTGGCTGTTGCATGAGAGGAGCCTCAAAGAAAAGATACAAGGACTTCCTGAAACAACATCTCAGCCTGGGCCATATTGATCACCATAACTGGTCTACTCCGGCCTCCAATTGGGAGGCCTGGAGACACACCATCTATAACGCAGCTGTCTCCTTTGAGAACACACGCAGGATCACTCTCGAGGAAAAAAGGCAGCGCAGAAAAAAACGTGTTTTGCAGAATATACCACCTAAGGAGTCTTTCTGCTGTGCCTTTTGCAATCTGATATGTCTGTCATGTGTTGGCCTCATAAGCCACCAGCATGTATCTATCAAATGTGGACAGAGCCTTTCCCAAATCTTCGTTCGCGAAGCCTAGCCATGATGATGATGCCACAACTGAAATGTTTTATCCTAATTCCTAACTGATAAAGAAATGTTGAAAATCTACCTTTATAGGGAAACAAACATAGATCATATCTTCTCTAACTCTCAAAAGCAAAGTAGTAATAGTGAAACAAAATTATTTTTAACCTCATGTTTCTGCTGCATTTATAAATCAGAGCAATAATACTGTTTTAGCATTACAAGACTGTTTTCCTCTCTACTTTATGACATACTTTGATGCTGAACCAATTGTAATTAGCAAACTACTCAGTGAAAGTAGTCTTTTCTTCAGTTTGCAAATAATGAATGCACTAGCTTACATTCTGACAGATTGCTTTGCTCATAAAATTTTGAAATATGCTTTGTAGACATATATAAACGCATTATCTGTCTACAAAGAATTTGCTTCAACTGTCTGTCGGTTGAATATCCCTTACTAGGGGGTCAGCAACAAAAAGTACAGGAAAATAATTTTATTTTCTTACTCAGAAAGCAGAAAAGAGTAGCAAACCATGTGCAGCACTGTTAAATATGCAGGTATTAATGAATACAGCTATGAAAGGCCACTTTCAAAAAACATAATCTGTGTAGGAAAGTGAATGTGACAGAGTCATTGTGTAACTCAAGATTTAAGAACATGCTCAACAATAATTATACCTTCTTTTCTTTTCTACCCCCCTTTAGTGACATTATCTTTTCTCTGGTCTGCTGCCCATCTCTGCTGGACCTCCCTTGTTTATTATAAAGTAAAGTTTGCAGGATGGTGTTTTTGGATGGAACACAGAAAAAGCACTCTTTGTATAATAAAAACACTGTGAGGGAGTCATTTATTGGATTGGCATGTTGTTTTTGCTGCTCGAATGGCAGATTTACAGGCCTTTGCTATGTAGGTATTTATTGCTGAGATGGGGAGGAAACTGAATCATAAACATGCCGGTGACTTTGAATAAAAGCTAAAGAAGTGCTGAGGTCATTCTAGAAGCTTGTGCTTGCAGAGTGCAACAGAGTGTTCAGCAGAAGACAAATACTTTCCCTGGCCAGCAACACTAGAATCTGCTCAATTAATGTTATTAACTATTTTTTGTTTCTATGTTTCTACAGAAAAACAGTGCTCTTCTCTTCAAGCTACTTTGTCTGCAATTTACCTTTCACAGAAAGATCCTTGGGATTACAATTTGAAAAACTGTAATGGCCAAAGTGTAATTGAGACCTCATCCCACTGCCCAGTCAAAAATGTTAGTTTGTATAATTAACTCTCATGTTGAGAGGTATAAAAATCTCCATATTAAGTTGCTTACCCATTCCAAATACTAGTGTAAGAGGTGGGATTGGAACAGTAATGAGAGGAAGCCCATCAAAGTCAGTAGCTGCTCTACACTTCATGCTTGTGTGCCTTCTCGGGGCACACTTCTCACCCACCAAGATGTGTCTCCTGAGAGAACCTTGGCTGCTCAAGAAGTAGAGCGCAGCCGTTTCTTACAGCAGGCTGAGTGAGGGGTCTAGGGAGAACGCTAAGGATTTTGATCAACATTAGCCCTACATAAAGTAGACATGGCTGCTTGAAAAATGTTTTAAAATCTACAGGTTGCTAATACAACTGTAGGAAACTAGATATTTTGCCAGTAAACATAAACAGCTCCAAATATTCCCCCATGTTTCTACCAGGAATATGACAAAGTTCAGGGCTACATGTTACTTTTGAATTCTCAAAGCCTTTGTAGCAGAACTCATTATCATCTTATGACAGCAGATGTTACCACCAGAGGGAAAAAATAAAATTAAAAGAACGTTAATTTTTGCTTAATTTTTAAAATTGTGATGTATCCACATACAAGCATCTCAACTAGTTTTAGTAAATGCTCACAAGAATACTGAAAAATACTGTGTTATGAGCCAAACATTGAACCTCATTTTATACAATAAGGAGAATAACCCTCTCTGCAAACACAGGTCAGCACGATGCTTTGGGTATCTTAAGAAATTACTCAACCTTGTACATATGTATTCAGAAGACAGTGTACAGTATTTTCATTTTGTATTTACTATCTGATCAATGTCTATCTTGAGCCTTTCTTATTCCTGATGTAAACCTGATATAACCCTAAGGGTTACTATTTCTATACATTCAGTATCTTCACTTTGCCATAACTGCACTACAACAACAATAAATTATTTACTTTATTCAGAACACTAAAATTTGATGTATAAAACCTAATCTTCCACTGTTTTTGTTTGAAGGTTCTGTACCCCAGCTCTTCCTATACTTGTACTAATACAGGAGAACAAATACACCTTTCAAATAAGGGATTTCTTTCACCTATCACTGAAGGTCTGTTTCTACCTTTGTCCGTTTCCTCTCCGATGTTGCAAAATTAACCTCTTCACGCTGACTTCACCAGCACAGGGCAGTCCTGTCTCCATCATGTCACCAGGGTAAGACTCACATGCCAGAAGCCAAGATTACACAAACATAGTATTTTAGAGTTCCACACCTAATTTCAACGCACTTTAAAATTCAGTACTTGTGCAGCCTTCACAACAGGTAAAGTCACTGATGAAGCATGAGTTGTAAAGCTCATGTTCTCTCTTTGTGGCTGAGACCTGATGTGTGTGAATAGTCACCTCAACCAACCTGTTCTTTCGGACTGGAGAATCTTTGTAATAGCCCTGCTTTGTGCAGGGTCTGGATCAGATGACTTTCAAGAGTGGATTCCAGAATTTGCACAGCAGTGGAAGGGAAATACCAAGTTCTTGTGATAGGCAGGATTATGGTACCATACTACCCTTCTCCCACCTGTGTCACCAGACTAGGCTAAACTGACAAAGCTATTCTGAAACCAGCAGCAGTAGGAAGTTTTAACTGTGTAACTCAAGTGCCTTCTGTTCACTCTATGAAAGAAATACTTTATTTAATTCAGTTCTCCTTCTGAGCAGCACTCCATGCTGTAAGAGATAAAAAATAAAAGCTATAATTTATTGATCAGCAATGGCTTCACGGCCTCCTTGAAACCAGTATTAAAAAATGTACCAGTTGAGATTTGCAGCAACTATCTGTTGTGTATGATACGTAATCTGCATTTACCATAATGACTTTGAGGAAGCCTGTTTGTGTGACAGTCAGGTAAAAGAGAGCACAAGGAGAGAATTTTCCCCATTGCTTCTGCCTCAAATCAGCCCTCTCAAATCCCCAGCAGACTAAAATAAGAAAGAGTCAACATAAGCTGCTTTCAGAACCCTGGGAATGTGAGTTTTCCTGCTGGAGTGATAATTTGTTTTCCTCTAGGCAGAACGTATCATTCACAATTTCTAGTACTGGTGTGTTTTCAAAATCTCTTTTTAAGGGAAAAATATACCAATTAGCTCACCAATTGTGATTTGCCATGTCTTAATCCATCAGTGGAGATAGGCAGCTTAACACCTGTAAAAGCTGGCTTGTTATGTAAAAAGCTGGATGCTGGACTCAGAATCGTGTTATCAAGGTTCTTGAGCTCTACCCATAGGTCTGCTATTGTGTCCTAGGAAATACCTCTTGTCTCTACCTCTGACATAAAAATAATCCCTGTACTGCCTCCTGAAGCATTGTTGAGACTTAAGGGGCGCTTTATATAGAAGTGCCTCTCTCCACTGAAAAGCTTGGTGTGCTCAAACCAAGCTCCTGAAAGCTGAAGGGTAGTGTGGCAACCAGTGAGAAGCACAAGAAACACTGATGCTACATCACATGTCCAGCAGGATTGCTTCCAAGAGCGCATAGGTGCTCACATGACCACAAATGTGTGTGTCCTGAGCTAAATCCAGCCTACCACTCCCAACTCAAGCCAGTTGCATTCTGGCACTGAGATGATTCATATGGTCTGGGTCAGGCAGTCCCTTTGGATGGCAGACAGTTACATGGTGATGAAGTTGCTCCAAATATTTTGTGTTTTGAAAGCCATGGCCTTCATCTGGAGTACAGGAGGTTGCATTCAACTCCTCTGTCTACTGAAACTGACTTGAAAGAGCTTGGTATGGAGTGTAGGTGTATGCTTTTGCTAAAGATTGGCCTTTGAGACTAGCTCTCTCCATTAAGAGAGAGTGAATGGAAAAAGGTAGGGAAAACACGGACTTCTAACTCGACACTAGTGTCAAGAAAAACTAAATGAGGGCACCACAGGCAGTTGCTGAAAACTGGTGAACAAAACTATCTCTGATATCTACATGCATAGCTATTTTGAAGGTTGCAATCAAACAAAGTGTGGTGATTCTGTGGTCTATTCAGAAGCATTGTTCTACCTCAGCTACTGCCCATTTGCAGCATTAGATCCAGATACACCATAGGAACAACCTATGCCATGTTTTCTGCAAGCCACCATCCCAGAGCACCCAGGGGCAACAGCAGAAAGAGAGAATGAGAAAGGCATGGGGGTAAGACTTCTTGCTGCACACCACAGCTTGGCACAGCAGGAGCCATCGGCAGGCCTGCCTCTTCAGGTGGCCAGACACCTGCAACCATTGATCAGATGTCCTTCAAATGCCCTCTAGTGGCCGTGGCTCTGCCTGGGACCACGTCCCCTTGGTACAGATGGAAAAAAAGTAACACTTTGCATGCACATGCAAAGCATCACTTGAAAGCACATGTGTGGAAAATGCCAAGTGCCCAGTACCCCCACTTTTGGTGCTGCTGCACACAAGGTAGCGTCCAACAGTGTAGCTTTCTGCTCCACCAAGCAGAAGAACTAGTTTGGGAGGAAAGTAGCGTTCCAACACTGATGGAGGTTCAGCAGGTCCTCCTTGTGTTTGCAAAAGATACACTGCTGTTTTAAAGACCACTGTCTGAGGGGAAATTTTCTCTTCTTAGTCTTTGCTTAAATGGAGACATAACACTCCAGGTAACAGAGGAGATGAGGCTCCATGTCTTCCCCTGAAACAACATGGTCAGAATCCAATGAGTAAAGGATCTACTATAAACATCTGTGGAGTCTGCCACAAACTGAAACTCTGCCACTCTTTGAACAGTGAGGTTCTGTTGCTGAAGGTCCTAAAGGGTGACTGGGGAATCTTGTGCAAGAAATGCAACTCAGTGAAGGAATTCAATGTACTCTATGAACTGCAGATTTACTTAGGGGAGTCAAAAGGGAGCGATAACCCCCCACCTTCGCCGTCATCATCGAGCACAAGGCTGGTTTCTGAAGTCTCCAATATGGCTGTGCAGTCTCCACTTTCAGCTGAGGGCTCTGTCTAACCTACATCTGAAGTTTTTAAAGATAGTATTGGCTTGGCTTCTGCTGCAGAGGATCGTGAGAAGTCCAACTGCTGTGATAGTGAGAGTCAGTACAATTGATGGGGAGGACAACTGGACATCCCTCTGATACTTTCTCTAGATTTCTCATTTTTCTTTTTTAATATTTTTGACCTTTTAGTATCACACAGCTGCTATTTTTGACTTGCAGACCAGTATTTACCATCTGGTCCATTGTTGCCTCTTTGTTAGATAATGTTTGGGAGCAACACAGCTCCTGCTTGGTGGGTCTGTGACTGTAGAGTGCTTTTGTAACCCTGGGTTTGGCATTGCTAACTTCCACACCCGCTGCAGACCTCCCTAAATTATTTGTCAAGTAATTTCAAACTTGTGTGTGAAGAAGGAGAGTTATAGAAATGCTGCCTCACATCTTGGTTCTCTGCAGCTGTACTGAGAGTGTAAGCTGTTTGGGGCAGAGATCACTTCTTAGAGCATTTGTTCAGCCTGTGGCACAATGAGATCCCCGAGACCTAATATTTTCCTGCCCAGAAAAGCAGAGAAGAAAAAATGGTGCTGCATCCTTATGTGAAGACTGCCCTGATCTATGCTGTGTGTGGATGTATAAATTACAACAGATGATGCACTTAGCAATTATGTTCTTTGCATACTTAAGCAGGAACAAGAGCTCCCAAACTGCCAATATCTCTCTCGATTCTCACCAAATGGCTGCATGTCACACGGTCACACAGCAAGGGGGATCAAGGAAATGAGAGAAATGACAGAGGAGAAAGCCTCAAGTGGGGAGTTACATCTCTCTCCAGTAGGGAAACGAACAACAGAATCTTTTGTACAAAAGGTTGAAATTCACTTGCTTTTCAGGCCTTTTCTTGTTTGAGGGAGTTTGCTTTGAGCAAGAGACATTTTAAACTAGCTCTGGAAGATGAAAAATGTCTTCAGCTAACCATGCCTCAGAGTGCACAGGCTGAGTCTGTTTATATCGTGGGCTGCTTTTTTAGCCAGCTCCATTTTCTGCCCTTCCTTTTCTGTCTCCTGGATCTTCACATAAAAGAAGAATAACTCCCCTAAAAAAAAAAAAAAGCCACAGACAAACAAAAACCCTAACAAGAAAAACCAAAATAAAGGATATTCTTGTTCTTCTGGTAGACCACCTTACTTCTGAGAATTTCTGTGATTCATTCCATATGCTGAATTGCTCCCCTCTGCTTACACAAGAACCATGCAAGACAGTAGGCAGTAGGGCAGAAGATGTTACCCTTCCCTACTGTTGGACTTCCTACAAGCTCTCAGAAAGTTTGAGAGAGAGTATAGGAGCTATCTGTGGTTTATGACCCCAAAAGCTGGCTTCTCCTAACAAAGAGTTACTCCTGCCCTTAGAAAGCTTCACACTGACATTCTGATGAAGGAAGACTGCAGTTTCTACAAGTGTTGATAACTAGATAATGTTTCACATCACCTGTGACACAGTCTTTTTTGAATCATGGCATCTGGCATCTGCTGACTTTTCAGCTTTTCTGCAGACTTCAGGAGAAAGAAATTCTCAGCTTCATCTGCATGTGAAAATAGGTTGAGACCTCCAAACTCAGACATTTGGAAGATGACAGAATTTGACATGAGTCAGCATGATTGGCAGGTCAAAGTATAATGCTGGCTCTTGCAGCTCAAAAGCACATGGTAAATTGGTGGAATTGTAAAGCTCATAGTGACACAGACTGTGTGGTACATTTCTTGATATTCCCTCTCTATACAATAACCAGAACAGCTATTTGATAGCTCAGATTAATCAGACAACATCAGGGCTCAGAAAGGGTGGAAGAAGACAGAAAGGGAGGTGACTTGAATCTGACAGGCAGCCAATGAAGCAATGAACCCAGGTTTGAAGTCACTTAGGGCAAGATTTTGAAATGACACACTATGTGGGTGGTGCTGCGCTCTGTTTGAAAACTGGGACAGAATTTTTGCAGTGGAAACAGCTGTTTACTGACTGATTTTTAAAATCTGGCTCTTGTTTAGCTGCCTCCATGGGAGCTGAGCTTAACTGAAAACTTGGGCCTGACTGGCCATGCCGAGCACTTTAAAACTAGTCCTTCTCCTAGCTGAGATTTCTTTGTTTTCAACGGGAAACTTTCTGAAGTACTACTGTTCTGTGTTCTACATTTTTTTTGTTGTTGCTTTCTTTTTCAGCTGACACAGACGTCAGTGCCTGCCAGTCTGTTCCAGGCTCTGTATGCCTCTGTGGTTACAGCCTGCTAATTCCTTGGCTTACATGCCAAAAGGCAGAAGTAGCTATCACTTTGCTGTTTGTTGCCTTTTAATCCTGGTCTGAATGAATGTGTGCATCTTTCAGCCTGAGTCCAGAATAACGCTAAAATTCAAGTCTCATCTGCAGGAGGAACTCTGACCACCAAAAGCCTCAGCCAAATCTGGGACCTTGTTGTACTCCTGTTGTGCAAATAAAGCCTGTATGTTCCCTGCAGAATAAACAGACAATATTGACATGGAGCAGCAGGAGAAACAGAAGGGATGAAGTGTTGAAGCCACTTAGATAAGGGTGCACAAAGAATGGATAGTCAAGAAGGGGACAATATTTTATCAATTTGCTATCCCTGTGTTTCACAAACACAGCTAGACAAGCGTGTTTGGTGCATACCATCAACTTCAAGAATCAGTGAAGGGTTATTAGCAGTTAGTGATAAAAATGAGATAGGGGATTTCAAACACAGGGAGAGGAGCATATGATAAAAGTCTTTTATAAGGCTGCACCCAGTTATTTATTAGGGGTGGCTGCCAGTTAAAAAATGAACTGTTTTGGCAGAATGCTGTGATGGGAGAGGTGTCCGGACAGAATACCTCCAACACCCATATCAGCTGCACACTGCTGGGAAATGTGGTTGGTGCTGTGTAGTATATTAATGCACTTGGATGCTCTTGCCTGCAGCATAGCAACATGAAAGCACCAGCAGTGCAAGCTACATGATTATGATGTGACTTTAGGGCACAATATAAAATCCATGGAAATAAGCTGTTGAATGTGTTCAGCAGTCTGAATCCAAAGGGCCAAGGCATTGCAGCAGGTAGCAATCTAAATCTGTCTGCCTATAAAACCTTGGTCTTTGTATGAGCAAGGAGTCATTTATTGTTTCAGTGAAGCTGAGGAATGGTGGTAAATAGGGACCCAATGCCAGCTGGAGAGTATGCAGATAATTCTGCTTTCATATAAAAGGTGTAAGGCTGGTCTGAACCACTTGACTGCCTGGGTAGAGGACAAATCTCCCTGTTGTTAGCTTCCTGTTGGCTTCCTGCATCTGAAATATGTCTGCTTCATGGCAGTAAAGTCAAAGCTAAGTGTTTGACAAAAACAGGAGAGAGACTCCTCCTGCTCTCCATGAACATGTGAAACTCCTTCTGCACCACTTGTGTCTGTTCAGAAGAGAGAAGCCAGCTTCTCCTCACCATGTACCTCAACAGACTTCATTCCTGTGGTAACCCCGTCTTTCCATTTGCATGCAAAGTATGATTTGCACTGCACTGAACACTGTTTAGATTGGCTATTATGTGATAAAATCATTCTGGCGGGGGGGAGGGGGTAAACGAGGGAAATCTCACCTTGTTTTGCTTCTGCTGTCTGAGTCCTGAATGGGTTTCGGCGGGGGGGAGGAGGGCCGTTCTGCGGTAGGGGAGGAAATTGAGACACAAACGAGAGAGGAAGGACCAGCAGTGATTGCTGCTAGGGAAAAGAGCCTTTTGTTGGATAAACTTCATAATGCTTTATGCACTCTTCTTTCCCCATTTATAACAATACTGCCTTAGATGGTCCCTGTGACCAAAACCTTGATTGTAGGACAGGGTGTCTCTCCTCCTGTCTCTGAGTGATAGCAAAGACAGGCTGCACGCTCCACAGGGCAGATGGTGTCTGAATGGTTTTTTGGGGTCTGCACTGTGCCTACTGTCAGGAGCCAAGACTAATACTTTAAAAATTGAGCCCTTTCTGTAGGAGATGCTAAGTTTACTGTTTCTTCAATGTGTCCTTGATGTAGTCCTGCTAAATATCTTTTTTGTGAGTGAATCATAACAAAAGCCTGGTGTAGATTAGATGCTGGGCTTTCGTACTGGACATTACTAATAGCCCTCTTCTAGCCCTCTTCTGATGAAAGTTTTGCTGTGGGTGGCTTGGTTCCAATTTGAAGATTTCCCCTCCTGTTTCTTCAGTATCTCCAGGATAGGGAGAGGAATGTGCTCCCTGATGTGCATTCTTTCCCACTGCTATTTCTGGCTATGCACAGTCTGCTTCTTCACAGTGACTGGACCAGTGTGTTTAGTTAGTGAATAGACTGCTATGGGAGATTAAACAGATTTCCCTACAGTGAGAGAACAATATCTTGTGATCATTCCGTGGTTGGTTGGTTTTTGGACGTTTTTGTCTTTAACAATTTCACAATAATGGAGTTTCACATGTCTTAAGCTCAAATTCATAAAGTTCAAAATATGCATCAGGTTTCATGCAGCTTGCTGTTAGAGCAAGAGGTCCACTTCTGAAGATGGATATATAGAGATGCTATGGAGAAATATGGCAATGTGACATGAAACCCAGCACCAAAGTTTGGGGAGGAAATCTCTGACACAAACACTGGCCTCATGCTTCATCTTCATGCCTTCCTGTATTTAGGAAGGCCATTAGATATTTGCACATGGGACCTGAGAGCTTCCTCTGTAGATTTCATTGGAACAGATGCAAGAACGAGCCTTGGGGACTAAGAGGGAGCAAACCTTCTCCCATGATAGAAAACCATGGAACAAAGAATGAAAAAATCAATCCCTTCATCTTGAGATTTACCACTCTCACCCTTTGGGTGGCTGAAATGAAATTTTGCTTATCCCCCTCATTTTGCTTTTCCATCTGCAATTTTGTGCATGTAAAAAAAAATTCCATCTGAAAACCCTCAGAGGCACAGCTCTTTCCACTGATCCATCCACCAGTGGACTATATACGGTGCCTTCTGCTCTCAGAGGACTGCATCTTTGACGAGAAAGGTGGCAGAACCTGCATGCCACCTCAGTCTGCAATCTGCTAGTGGAGGAAGCTGTTGAACACCACTTGAGCAGCAATCAAAGTGTGAGGAGGCCTGTCCTGCAAAAGTCCCAGAAGCAACCTCTGTGCTTCCCTCCCTGGGCTGTCCTCGTGCACAAACACCTGCTGCTGTTTCATCCAAGATAAACAGGCACCAGTGCTGTACAGCCTGGATCAAACCAGATCATGCATTCTCCCAAATACAGTGAGGAGGATGACTCGTGGGTGATGGCAGGTCTGCAACTTAAAAGCTTCATTTAAAAATTGTTAAGACTGTTCTTAGTCAGCTGCTAAAACATCCTCATGAGGACAGTGGCAATTAGGAATTAATCTTTTTATGAAACAGGAAAATAGTTTCAACCAATGCACAAAAACTAGAATGCAAACTAGTCAGAAGGTGGAGAGATTTATTTTAATGGCCTCTCTGTTCCTCTTTGCTCTTCTCAGGATATAGCTAGCACCAAAGAAAATCATGCATACAGGAATCAGCCAAGTCAGTCCTCTTACAGAAATTAAAATCTCCCGTCCCTGTAGTGTAAAAGAATGAGGGGCTGAAGTGCATAATCTAGGGTCTTCATCCCAAATCATATGAAGATATTAGGAATTATATCACAAAATTATTGGTACTAGAGACACACAAGAACAATCTGCACAGTAGACCTTACAGATAACAATCTTTCTTTACCTAACTGAGATGCAATACAACAGCAGTAAGATAGCTTTGTGGACAAATAAACATGTCCATGCCCTGAATTAGCAGGGAAAATAAGGTTTGTGCATATACAGTAAAGTAGGCACACATTGCAAATTTCTCTCTATATATTCTCTTACCACCCAGAGAAATGTACTTCTATTTAAACCAACTCTGCTGCATGTGATAGGAATTCTGCAGCTGTCAGTGGTGTTATGTACTGCAAACACCACACATCCATTGTAAAACCGTGCTCATTATAAGAAGTAAAATACAGTACCTGAGTCTTAACGGGCATACTACTAATAAAAATGGATTACAGGCATCCTTGTTTGCTGAACAATTATTCCAGAGAAGAGACTGATTTCAGATTTTGCCTCACTGACTGAATGACAGAACAGGTATTTGCATGTAGTGTCTCTGACCTGGTGAAAATGTTAGAAATTTTATAAGCTTTAAGGAGAAATCAAAGTTTCTTTGGTTTTTTTTTTTTTTTTGCTTTAGCTATGTTCAAGCACAACTAATATCTGTGTTATTTCTCAGGAAAAAAAAAAGAATATCAGAAAAATTTAATATAACTTATTGAATCAGAAGTCTGTATAATCATAAAATTCTCCACATTTGAACATGATCCATTTTTCAAATGTTTACCATTGAGGCTTTGCCGATAGGGCTGTTAATGAAAACCCTGACTTTGTGTAATGGGCACACACTTTGGTGATGCAGTGGTGTTTGATTTTATGGCAAGCTTCAGTTGTAGGCTGCTTGAACTCCTTAAATAAGCTCTTACTTTCTGCTTAGCTGTTATGTGCAGAAAATGTATGAAATATTTCAGCCTCACCTGTGTCCAATTCTGGCCCCTACCTACATCCAAGCTGTCAGCACTGTGTACCAGACAAGCCCTGTGCACATCCCAGGACTGGTAGCCTCATTTCATAAAATCACAGAATGGTTTTGGTTGGAAGGAATCCTAAAGATCATCTAGTTTCAATGCCACTGCTGTGGGCACCTTCCACCAGACCAGATTGCTCAGGGCCCCATCCAGTGTGGTCTTGAACACTTCCAGGGATGGGGCATCCACAACATCTCTGAGTAACCTGTTCCAGTGCCTCACCAACCTCACAGTAAAGAATTTCTTCCTAATATCTAATCTACATCTATCCTCTTCCATTTTAAAACCATTGCCCTTTGTCCTACCACTACATGCCCTCAAAAGAAATCCCTCTCCAACTTTCTTTTACTCCTTTTTCTTCAGCCTCTCCCTTAAAGAGCCCTCTTGTTTAGGTAAAAATATTGAAATAGTGTGTTCTGTTATCCAGAAATCATATGAAACAGGACAAAGAGCAACTTAACTGTACAGTTTCAAGGGGAACGTATCCTGAAGTCTTGCAAGTTATCTCAACAAAGCCTACTTTAAAAGCAGGAAATATAAAAACCTAAACCTGATATAACAACAGCTGATTTCAAGGATTCCCTGTTGTTCCCTATGAGATCTAGATTCTGCCTGAATTTAATAGTGACATTTCTTGTTGTGGAACATGTTTGGAATTTTTTCTACACTTATACCCCAAATGTGTTTCAAATGAGGACCATTTCACCCAGGGTCAAGAAAAGTGCGAGGACTTTCCTTCTGGTCCTTTAAAAGGACCATTTGCATCTGGAGGAGCAAAACCATTGAAAACAGGAGCGAAAAGCACATTTCCAGTGCTCACTGCCTCCCAAACAAGTGAGATGTGGCTGGCAGTGAATGGTGGGACCATTCATCTCATGGCCAGTGCCTCAGGATGTTCCCCATGCAGTCTGCAAGCAGGCTGCTGTATCCATGGCAATAGGCGACTCAGCTGCTAACTTTTCAAGGTACAGAAAAGGGAATTACATTATTTCATTCTTGGCTGCCTGGTTGGACACTTACAGCTAGTAAACAATAAGCTTTGGGTCAGTTATTTCTTGGCAGCTAATGGCCAACTGTGTTAAAACCTGTCAGTTTCTGAAGTAATTCATTACGTGATAGAAAATGGCCTTTACATCAGTTATGGTATCAATACAAAAGTTTTGTTCCAAATGTAATCAGCTTTATGATACTAATGCTGCTTCTAAGTGAAAACTGGAGTTGCCTAGTAAGTGGAGAAATGCAGTGGACACATAGCCTAACTTTGGTACTTGCAGTGAAAGACTCAGCTTGTGTGAACTGCCAAAAGCCAGAATTAGAAGGGGAGAACTAGTTTTATCTTTCTAAACAGAACACACTATGTCATTTACAGCTTGTATTTTTTCTGGGGATCTGGGGAAAAATGGAAACACAGGACCCCATTTCAATACTTACCACATTGATTCCACTTTTACAAAATTATGGATGAAGTATACTTCTTACCTGTAAGAAGTCGTAAAAAGAAAAAGCTTTCCCCACAGCCAGTGTATGGTGTTGGTAAGAGCACACGTATGCAGTTCTAGTCAGAAAACATTAAAATGACAAGAGTAATTTAATATCAAAAAGAATCTATTTTCAAGTTTTAGTATGTGCCTAATTTTTGTTCTCACATGCAAGCTATAAATGGCAATTGGTTTGTATACATGTGAAAATTTGTAATAAAGAAGTGCAGGAAGACAGTCATCCTCTCTCCTCTTTCTTCTCCCAACACATTTCTTCTGCCTTGTTGAGGAAAATATTGCACTTAAATTGAGTTGTATACTAAATGTATTACTTTTTTTATCATTTGAATCAATGGAAGAGCTTTCACCATTGTAGCCAAAGGTGAAGTAGCAGGCAAAACTCTCACTCCCTGAAAGTTTTGGAGCGGCAAAGGAGGGATCTTTACTTTTACATACAGAATGGCAGGATGGAAAAAGAGAGGGATGATCACGGGAGAAAGAAAAGGAGAAGAATTATGAGGTAGCCACACCGGCAAATGGAAAACAGTTGGTAATTGGAATTTCATTACATAGGGAAAATTAAAAGATTGAACTTGAAAGTAGAAGCCAAAGGAACAACAGTGTAGAAAGAATTAGAAAAAAAATTAAAAGACCAAGATTGAAGGGGGTAAAATATTGCTTTTATCGCCTAGTGCAAAATGTGTATTAATGTTTCAATGGATGCCTAAATTCTAAGACATCACAACAAAGGGATAAAGGGTGGAAACATTATGTCATACCATACTTTTAAATGAATCCAGGACCTCTTACAACACATACATATATATATATATATATATATATGTACACAGACATACACAGAGGGAGAGATAGAGAGTGAGTGTGTGTGTGGGCGTGTGTGTAACAAATACCTGAAAATTCACTACCACTGCGGAAACTCCTGTCAGATTTACCCACTTCTGCAGAATTGCTTCAAAGTCTGTCTTGTCCTTACTAACATCTCCAATGCTCACGGTTTCTGAGGTGAAAATGAAAAGGTGAACAGTACCTGAATCACAATGTCTTTCGAAATTTGCTGATAGCCTGAAGAAACAATAGAAAGGTATGTACTACCTGAATTCTGACATCTGAAGTTAATACTCTGCATCTTATTAAAAATAAGGACAATATAAAATTAAATATAATACCCCATTGTTATGAGATTTATGGAGTGCATAATTAAACTACTAAAGCATTTCTGTATCTACTACAGTGCATTGCAAACTCCAGAAGACCCTCTACGAAGACAGAACTGGTTGCAAGTGGAACACATTTGAGACCTGGTGGCTTACCAGAACAAAGGTTGGCAATTTTTGTCATTGTGCAGTGCTGTGCCCCGGTCACTGAAAATTGTGACCTTGAGAAGATATAGTCACACATATATGCAAACTCACGCTCCTTAGGGTGATGTATCAGATACTTTTGCAGGGAGACTTTAAAACAGAGAAAACCTACTTGGACTTGACATCTGGGTTTATTTCCTTCAAAAAAGAAGTGACTTAAAAGGACCTCTAATGGAGGTATATGTCATCCCACCGAAAAAGAAAATGACTGAAGTGAATTACAACAGTTATTATGAAAGTATGAGGTCAAGAAGTGCCAGTGTTGTGCAAATGACTTATGTGTAAGTCATTTAAAAGGAAAGTTTTGACTGAAAAAGGAACAATGGAAGGATCATAAAATGTCATCTTTTTGAAACTCAAAAGACCTACTTATTTTTGAGCACAGATTAAGATTAATGTTTTATAAATTAAAGAAGAAATACAGAGGTTTTCTCTCTAATTATTCTTCAGGGGACAACACCAAAAAATAAAGTAACCATTGTTTTTAAAGCAAAATTGTGCTCCACACAAACTACGCATATAGAATCATATCTTGTCTGTAGTGCTTAGTGATAACTGGGCTTTATCCATCTCTACATCAGACAAAGCTCAGGCCATGCAAAAGTTCTTCTCATAAACATCCTACAAATGAATGAATCCAAGGAGAAGAAAATGAGTGCACGTGCAAAACTAATTCTTGCAGTTGAGGTATTTGGGTTAATTCCGTGTGAAGATGGTATAGTTGGGCCATCTGTACTCTACAAATAAAAATTAATCCTAAAGTGGATGAATCCCTCAACATCTTTAAAAAACAAAGATTTTTTTTTTTTTATGTTTTGGAGACTAAAACTGGGCTCAAGCTGTATTACCTAATGGGCATTATGCACTACCTAATAGGCAAAACTGTGAGTAAATTTGAAATCCTCCAAGTCACTGTACATTGTTTCTAGCGGCAAGAACTTCCTTCTCTAATATCACTGATAGCACCAGTATCACAAAGAAAGCAAGTAACAAGTCATTTCGAACAGAAGGTAATGACCATATTGGTCTTACTTCTCACTTGTGCCAAAACCCCTTTCACACCAGCCAGGGAGACTAGAGAGTCCTAAAAGCAGCACTTTCCCAGGTGTTGAGCAACCTTAATGAACATGAAAATTAAACCCATTATTTGAGAGAGGGAATGATAAGTCTGGTTGCCAATAACCCTCATACAGATGTCTCATTCACTGGGAGACAGAGATTCATCTTAGCTGGGAGGGGAAATTATTCCATTTGCTGCAGAAGTCAGGGAAAACCACTTCCAAGTAAGGTGGCACTGTGTCCTTGGAAGGAAGGAGAGCCTTTCTCCCACTCCCCAGTTAGTTTTGCAGATAGTAAAAAGCTGTGGGGGAAAAGAAAAGAGAGAAAACAAAAAGAAAGAATAGATCTTTCTAAAGCTTGAGCACTGGTCATCTGAAGGATCTACTAACTCTGCAAGATAGTGCACTGAGCAGACAAGTGCAGCTGAAGATGCCTGCAGAGACAGGAGAGGAAAAGATAAAAGAGGAACAGAGCTGACAAAAGCTGAGAAAATATTACTAAAATAAAGTTAGAGGGGAGAAAGAAACAAAAATAAAAGGGAGAAAAATGAGACTAAAAAAACCAAACCAACCAAACAAATAATCCTACAGTCTCAAAACAGATGCCTGCAATAGGAGTTTTGGCTCCAATATAGTACAAGTCTGAGCCTAAGAGAAAACAAAAAACAAGACACACGGGGATACTTTCTCTTTCAATTTGCCCTTGTTTGTTCCATGTCCTGATTTTACTTCTAAAAAGGGAAACTCTCTGGCTCAGAAAAAGCCTTAAACTTTCTCTGCTGTTGCCACTTACTCTCTCATCTCCCATCCCCATTATTGGAGTGTTTTCACTTTGACTATCCATCTTTTCTCTATCATCAAATAGCTACATTGAGTGCATCACCTGGGCACAGTGAGATTTGGGGGCTGGCACTAGGGAGAAAAGGATGGTAGTGACACTTAAAATCCACAGTGATCTCAGAGGATTATTTCCCAGAAGAAATGCACATGGGCATTAGACACCTCTTGCACTGAAACATTTTCTGGTTGTGCCTTACACCCAGAGCACAGAGGCAGTAACCTCGGGTAACTTGAGCAATGCTTCACTAACCTGGTGCAGTACAACTTCCATGAAGGTCTGCTGTTCCCTGCAGCCTCCACTGAACCAAGCCTGGCCCCACTGGCACTTCAACACCCCGCTCCACTGCTTTGCTCTATCTACAGAGGAGAAGGGGAGCTCAGTCTTGCACAGTTCTCCAGGCTGAGTGTTTGCAGACTCTGTTTGAGAAACCCTCCATATCCGACCTTGGAAAATGTGCAGCGCTCTTCTACTGTGCAGGTGTCCCGGCTGTGAGGGTGGCCCAAGGCCATGGGTTTTAGTGTGTGAATTATATTCCCCACCCTCATAAAGGACATGCATTTAATGGACCATCTGTTTATGGTCTTCTCATGGTCTACTAATGTTCCTGGCAAAACCATGGCTCTCGCTATGTTTTAAGTCCCTTTTCCTCAGATTCAGTAATGCACTTAAATGTGTGATGTCAAAATCTTGATACAATAGTATGGGATAGAAAAGGCTGCAAGCTAAAGGGGAATTATACATATTTCTGAGATGATAGCAGCTATTGTTTTGCCTAATGTCTACCCAACCCTAAAATGATGCAGCAGATGGAGGAAGGGAAAACAGGTTACATGCCTGCAATATAAGTGTACTGACAAGCTTTGCTTTGCCAACTACCTCAGTGACTTGCCATGCTTCTGTTACAGTGGCTTCTAAAAGGACATGAAATTGAAGTTTAGATTGTGATTCATGAGTGCTTCTTACGTCAGAAGAGTGTGCTGAAAAACAAGTGTAGCTGCAGGTATAAGTCCTCGGGTTATAAAATAATTATTTTGTAAAAGGCAAAATATTTATCCTTTGGATACAGAGAACAAACAGTAAGTGTCGATCAGAATCTCCTAATAAGAAGCACCTTGAAAAACCCCATTATTTGTATAACCAAGTTATTTGCTCCTCTGTGGCTTTAAAACAAAGAAAATTAAAAAAAAAAATTCTGTCTTTTATTTGCTTCCAAATTAATGTTGCCATTTGCTATTTTATGACTTCACATGCTGTTTCATTCTGAGCTTTCACATAGCACTTGTGAGACTGGGCCATCTTAATTTTGCTAATGCATACTTAAAATCAGATATAAGAACTTAAGAAACTAGGTGTTGAGTTCCCCCAAATATATGCCTCTTAAGGACTGTCCTGGAAGCGCTGAATCAGAGCAGTCAGAAGTCAATCCTGCTTTCAGTCCCACTGGGCTGGATTTGAAGAAACAACTTTTTTTTAAACCTGCAGAGTTTACTACCAAACTACAGATTTTTCTGTGACTTATGTGTGATCCACAAATTTGTACCTGTTTTGTTGCAGGCTGCACATAAAAATAATTTCTACAGTATTTCTTATTACATAGCAATAATTACACCAGCAAACATTTTAATTTCAAAGGTGGGCATGAGATAAGATTAATGAGGGCCAAAGCCATGAAAAACAGGATGAGATTCAGAGTTTACAAGATATTGGCCTAATACACCCTAATACACTATATACTGTTGCTTTTTTACCTGACAGATTTTGTAGCTAAGCATGTATAATGAACACAATTTAAAGGTGTGAAGATCTGACTAGCTAGGAGCCAAGCTGTTTTAAAATTGTCTTGCTGAATACCTTCTAAAAAATACACCACCCATATTCAAATCTAGACAAGTCTATGTGTGGCTGGTTTAGGCAAGAAGAAAATAGTTTTGCCCCACCTTGAATTTCTGCTTTCCAAAAATCACTTCCTTTCCGGTGTCCTGTACTGTAATCAAACCAGCTGTGAACCCTGTCCTCACTGACCACCACAATACACTATCAGGTAGGGGATCCCACGTCTGCATCGAAGCAGTGATAATGCCGGCACAGGGATACAGCTGCAGCACCAGGGCTTTAGGTCCAACCCCTTTCGTCACACCTACTTGTTATGGCCCAGAACAAGGACTTGCAAGCTCCACAGTTAACATGAGGAGGCTTCTTGTCTGAGTTATTAGGATTTTTCTGCTTCTTGTGGTGAAAGCAGCATAATAGCTAACTGGGCTTGTCATTCCATCCCAAGACACGCACACCAGCATGTTTACACAGGAGCTGTGGGATGGAGTAAAGAGCTGAAGGTTGCTTCAACTTGTCCTAATAAGTTTCAGTGGTTTTGGTGCATTTTGGGTGTAGCAGAAATGCTTGTACCTCTTTGACCTGCACCAGAAGTAATCTGCTGTTCATTTAAATGATACAGTTCTTTTGTGAGATTATTTGAAAAATAATTACAAAGAAACCTGTGCTTGTCTGGGATCTAAATCACTCACTAGCACTGAAATGAGTTTTTGGTAGGTACCACTGCCTGCCTCACCATTGCACACCCCCAACAGCCCCCCCACATGAGGGAGCATGACTCAAGGACTCAGTGCCTTTCTACCTGCTTTCTCACGACCACCATTTCCTTCTCCATTTCTAGATCTCTGCTGCCACTCTACACAACCTGAAAGGAAAGATGAAAAGTTGCCATGGTGGGACAAAGGTTCAGGGATTTCATCAATGCTGGTAATATACCATGGTCCCTGTCTCTGGTATTTCCCTCTCATTACTGTTGCTTTCACTGATCCTTTTCATGGCTGCCCTTTCATCTGCATCATTGTCAGCCTTCACCACTGTCAGCCTTCGCAGACATGGTACCAGTCACATCCTTTGTGAAGCCAGTGCACCGGATCACTAACTTCCCTCTCAAGATGTCCTTGTCAGGCACTTTAAATTCAAATTAAGTATGCCTTCACCACACCTCCCATCTATGAGGGGATTCTAGTAAGTCCTGTGGTACCAGCCAGGTAGGCTGGTAGACATAGGTAGGCAACTGTAGGGAAGCAATTCGTCCTGATTCTGATCCCCTGAAAACATTGTTCCTGTTTTTACTGTGTGCCACATTTAGCTCCTTTGTGTGTGTTTTGAAGATCTCCCTATAAATTAAAAAAAAACAACAAACCACAAAACCCCTGGGATTAAAGCATCCTACTTTTCCAGTCCTCCAGCTGCTGTGCTGCCATTGCAAATCAGTAGGTCACAGTTCTGTATTCCACGCATCAACTCAGTAGCGACAACGGAGCCAAATGGAACTCCTCTATTCATTTGGTTTCTGTGGTCTAAGAGCTGCCAAGTATTTGACCACAACTCTTTGGCTTGTATCTACAGCCTCCAGGACCCTGACTTGGCTTGCATCCAGCTACTAGCTGAGCCTACAACAGCTTTGCTGCTGCAGACAGCACAGGCAGTGTGCATTGCTTTGCTGCTGCAGACAGCACAGGTAGAGTGCATTTGGCTCACTAAGGCCACAGGCACATTACTCTCAGGCTGGATCTCCAGCACTCAACAGGTCTTGGGGAAAACAGGAATTCATTGAGGGATAGGTTCATTTTTGCAGAAATATCTAACAGCTGTTTTTTAATTTCTCTTGCCTTTCCCACATAATGATGATTTCATCTAGGGACATCTATAATAACACTGAACACTGTGAAGGAGCTTTCAGAAACTGGGAGACCTAGCAGAGACAGTTGAAAAGGCACACTAATCCACCAATCCACAGTTCAAATGTATTGAACTGTGAAAAAGTAAAAATTATTAAACTGATTTGAAATAGTTTCTATGTCAGTGGAGCATACTGCAAACATCAGCCCTTTAGTTTTATAAGAAGTGTGCAGTTCTCCATCACCCTCACCTTGGTTTGCATCACAGAGCATGGATCAGTCTTCCCTTGGATGAAGCCAAATTAGAAGTTGCACACCAAGAGTTCATCTAATGCACTCCTGCCCCAAATCAACCTAGGGGAGCAGAGTCCAAAGCAAAAACCCCACAACCCTGACATGTGCATGTTGTGTATGCGGATCCTTCACACCAACTGTTTCACATTGTAGAACCTCTCTTAGAGTAGTAGAAGCAGTCCACACCAGCTTATAATGCAAACATATCTTATCACAAGCTCTTTTGTTAATCCAGAAGCTGAGAGTATAAAGAGAGTACTGTAGGAGTAACCCTTAGCATCTGCTATCCAAAGGGGAAGATACAGATAGCTCACCATCTGATATTACTGCTACTATTAATTATAGTAGCGCCTAGAGGCCTTTGATAGGCATTAGGCCACTATTATACGGACTTCTTGGACGTAATAAAGCAGCCCCTACCTCAAATAACATGAATAGAAAAAACATACTGAGCTACAGACTATTTGTAAAAGGAGCAAGACAGAAATTACTATTGTGTTATACATTTCTTTAGACTAGGCAAAAATGGGGTTAAAAGTGAAAAATTACTTTGGTCTAACCCTCACCCAGATTCAAGTTTACCACTAAACTGCTGGCACAGTTAGCTCATCTCAGCTGAAGCCAGCCCTGAGAATGTAGAAATGTTGGAGGTTAGGAGCCAGGTGGGATGGCCAAACTGGGCAGGGAAACCTCCTGCAGCCTCTCTCGGCCAGCTGCTGGTTCTGAAAGCCTTTGCCAGGAATCCTATGCCTTTCTAATCTCTAAATCCACCCCTGACAGCAACTGAACGTCTTTGATTTGTATGAATAAATTTCAAAATGTCCTGTGATTACAGCTTCATAATATTCTGGAAGCAGATGGCAGGCACAGATGACACTGACTGTAGTTTTAAGTGCAAATAGGAGGTGGCAAAGAGGAGCTGGGAGAGACAGAGTTGGTTTAGGAAAACTGTGAAAGAAAAGGAGCTCTTACTTTGAGGATGCAACCAAATGATGAAAGCAGGTAGGGAGGATTCAATTACCACCAGGAGAGAAACATAGGGTTCTGCTTCTTGAGCACAATACAATGTGTGCTTAAGTATCTTACTAAATAGAGAAGAGAGGGATAGAGAAAAAGACATTAATACATTCAACTGCTCTTGACCCTTAGAAGTGAAACTCTGCTCTCCCACGAAATAAACAGCAGTAGTAATTTCAGAAACTAACACTCAGTGCCTGGATAAACACACACAATAAATCCCAGCTCTCTCCTTACTTCTGGGCCAGCTGACAAAGTTCACTAGTCTGAGATAAAGCTCTTACTTTCCTAAATCATCTCAGGAAACAAAGTATTTATCAGCTGATCCTGCCAATGTTTTAAAAATTATCATAGCCTCACTGCAAACCTTGAGGTGATGTTTACTTTATTAAGATGCAAACGGGAATGTGAAACCACCCATGGTGCTAAATGAGGTTCTTACAATGTCTCTTCGGAATACTTTCACTCTCACTCCAGGCAGCAAGGAGAGATTATTTCCTTCTGTCTACTATCTAAAGAGTTAAGTAATAGAGAGGAAATCTCTTGCAAGTCACTCAGTGCATCTTTTCCCTCTCTCTACCCCATCCCCTTCCCAGCTTTTTTTTTTTTTGAACATAGCATACATCAAAGTAAAAACTGACATGCAGTTCCTTGAAGCTCTCTACAGTATGCTTTTCAGTTTTGGAAATTTCATTTTCTGCCTTATGATGATTACATGAGAGAGGATAAAATGCTTGCTTTGGGGTTCATCTTAGAGATATAATAGACTTTGCAACTTCCCACTGCAATGGAACAAATTCTTCTGTAGATGGGCAGGGGGGAGTAGGTGGTTTAATTTATATTTGAGCACATGGATATGGGTGGAAATGCTATATAGAGAGTATATGGAAGAATGAAAAGGGGGAGAAAGAGAAAAAAAATTGGTGGCTTAGGCAGTGAAGTACTCACTTTTGTTCTAACTGCAGTCTGCCCAGTTTGCCCTAGTTCGTCAGTCCCACTGAGCTGCAGCTGTCCATATACACACACACAGAGACACACCCATAAAATCCCAATTATTAATAAATAATTCATCATATTGTACAGTTTTTCCTCAGTTAATTCCCAGGAGTGAGACAGCATGAAGACTGAATCTGCCTTGTACCAAAATGTTTGTTCTTCTAGGTGCACAAGACAAGACAGAGGTAATTTCAAGCATGCCCTGCTGTACTGTATTTCTTGTTTGCATTTTCTCTTTGTGGGACACTATTGTTCAGAAGGGACCACACTGAAGCTGATAAATTTACCTTACTTCCAGTTGCTAAGTAGGAAAAAATAGCTTTGTGTTGCCCTGATTTTCCTTTCATGAAGTTTATAAAAATTCCAGATTGCATCCATACCTAAAAAGGAGAAGGCCATCTGCTCAAAACATCTGGCTTATACATGTTTTCACACCAATCCCTGAGTAAAAGATTCTGCTCAGGTGTGCCTATCAACAGCATGAAGTGTTTTGTCTCTCCTTTAAAGACATCTTTTAAATTACTTTGGTGTCTCAACATGCAGGTCTACCCTCATGCATGAATAGCCTTCCTCTGCCTTGTCAGAGTGGGGAGACGTCAATTCCAGAGATGCTGGGGCAGAGCCTGATGGAGAGCACTGTGATATCTGGGAAGTGGTTGGGACCAGGACACTCCTTTCCTGTGTAGTGCCTCTCATCATCCTCCGTCATCCTTCTTGCTTGCTCTGGCTTGCTCCGTTAGCCCAATTAGATAACAAAACTGTTTCTAAGAGACTGACAGTGCAGAAAGCAGACTTCTGAGTACAGTTCCTCTCTACCCCAAATGTGCTCTTGATCAGAGTAGATCAATCACTGAGAGCAGAGAGCAAACTGAGGGACAGGGTAGAGCAAGGTTAGGCAGGATGATACCATGGAAAATTAAACTTCAGGTTCTCCTTCAAGGCCATAGGCAGTAGGATCCATGACAGGTTCATTCCGAGTACGAAGAGCTGGCACTGATGTTGAGCTCCAAAGTGGGCACTCAGCTAGATTGACTGCACCTAGATCTGACAGACATCTGTGCAGGCATTATCTAGGTAACATGGTGACAGTTACAAGCTAGCTTACCACATTGTCCATTTCACATGACCCATGATCTTTTGGAATTTAGTGACACTTCTTGAGAGTCTTTGTAGCAGACATGTGGCACTTGCACTCTGTAGGCTGGTTGGTCTGCAAGACTGGAGCCCTTCAGTGTGCTGTTTAGCTTGGCTGACGGCCACTACAACCTGTGCTCTGGCACTTTGGGTGACCCACCTTGGTATTTTGCCTGTACATTTGAAGGATTTTGGTTATGGTGGATTGATTGCATTTTTGCGTTTATACCCCAGCGCTGATCTCTGGCTGTTGGCAGACTCATTCCTTCCCACAGCTGTTCATCCAGCATTCAGACTTACATCCTGACAGCAAAGATTGAAAGACCTTTCTTCCAGCTACTCCTACAAATAAATAGCAGTATCGTAAGGAGGCAAGAGCACACTGAAAAAGCTTAAATCAACCCCACGTGCAATCAAGTTGTTCACACAGCAAAGCCTTACCAGGCAAAAAACCTCTTTGTTTCACTTGCATTTCACCAGCTTCTCTAGCATACTCAGTCACACCTTAGGAGTGGTGGGAAGAGGAATGGATGCATTTGTACAATTTTAGCACCTACAAAGCTGGCAAATTTGAGGAAGTTTCACAAGTAGCCCTGCTACAGTGTTGGGAAAACACTGTTGAACTCCAGGCACTGTCAGAGCCAAGTGTTTATCTTAATGTGAATTGTCCCCTTTATCCGCTTTCCTAGGGGTTGCAGTATCACCTTGCAAAAATTGACAATGTCACCTATGCCGATTATTCCAGGGTTTCCACTTGAACCGTGCTACTGAAACACAGAGAAAAAGAGGTTGTTTCTGGATATCAGGACATCACTAAGCTTTAACCTGTGACCCAAAAGCTGTTTGACACAGTAGAAAAAATATTGGGTGTACTGAACCTTTGCCACATGGAGGCTTAGGCTGCTTCTGAAACACAGCTCAGTTCAATTTCAAAATGTTATAATTTTACCTCAAAATAATTGGACTGTAACTGCTAGTAATTCAGGAGCTGTTTTACACACCTGAGCTGTCCATGGGGAAGGAATGGGATCGTTAGTTATGGAAGGTCATCTTATTAGCCCCCCCATCAATAAATTCTACTGACACAAATCATCCTTAGCTCATATACATTTAGCTTTTCAATATCCTTTTTATCCTTATAAATAAAAGAATTCTCCAAGTGCAAGCATGGCCATGGACCAGGCAGTCCTGAGGACTGGTGTCAGCCTAACGGTTTAGGAAATCCAGACATCAGTCTGGTTAACTTTTTTAAAAATATCTACATTTCCTGTAACACTGACTTTTGCATCTCTTTAAAGGAGTGGAAAGGCTTTCAAGAGTTTATTATAATTCAGCCAACATGAATGCCATAATGTCCTCAACTGCCTGTTTCTTTGCTTTCAATGACAACTTTATCTGTGATTCTAAAACTCTTTGCTTTTCAAAATTGCGTTTGTGCTCTTTCCCTAAGATTTTATTTGTGGCATTTTATGAGCAAACATGGGGAGAAGAAAGGAAATTAACTGTGCAGGTTAGTCCTTGGCTTTTTCATCCTGCCTCAATGTGTGTCTCCTCTACCTGAGTGCAGCAGCCTGGATTTCTCATGGTTCATTTCAGGTATGTAAGCTGGCCTTGTATTCATATGTAAATCAACTTCACTGATGTAGCATTTGAACATATGCATCTGGTTTATTAAAACAGTTTACTTCTAAAAACTTGAATGTTACAAAAGCAGTAAATCTTCAATATTAAAATCCCACAGTATACAGCTTAGCTAGAAAGGAAAAATTTCATGCTGATTAGTCTAATTGTCCACTAGTAACAGACATATCTCCTTTATTCTGACATATTATTAGAATTGTAATGGGAATTGTCTAAACAGCCTCTTCTTCTCTGTTTTTTCTTTTTTACAGCTGAACATCAGCATCACTACCTTTTTTTTTATGTATTCCCTATACTTTGTATAAGGCTAAGAGAAAGGAAATAATGACTACTAATTTCATGTTTCATTCATTAGAGGAGTATCTGCCTTGAATGACTTCCTAATAAAGTAGAATGGAAGCTCTTATCTTTGTCAGGAATTAATGAATAAACAAGACAGCTTTTGAATGAGCAGAAGATCACCAAATTCCACACTTTTGCATTAAAAAACCCCAAATGTATACATAAAAAAAATTAGTGTTGAAGGTCCATAAAATGTGAGACCGCGAAAATGTCATCACTGTACATTTTATTTTCCTGTCTACTCTGAATTTCCCAAATGTTGTTAGTTTATTTATGGTTGCATTGTTCATTTGGGATACGCTATTATTAAGACATAGTCTGGCCCAGACCTCCAGTTCCATTTTCATTGTTTAGGTGGTATTTGTAATGGTTATTTCAGCTTCTGTCTTCATAGGCAAGCCCATGTCCATCCATTAGTGCTTGGGGTAAGTTTGGAGCATTCATTGAGTATTGTTAATTCTGTTTTTCCCAAGGCTGGCAAAATCATTATATGTTAGTCACACTATTTCCATGTATTTTATTTTTCTCCAATGACCTATGCTATTTTTCTTTGATCAGAGTCAGCATTAACAGGCTTCATAGAAAATCTTGGCAGTAAAGATCATATTGTACAACTGATTTCAGACTAGTCTTGTGTGAATGATTTGTAAGAGTCCACTTGCTCTGCAGAAAGGTGGAGTAGCTATTACCTGGGTCTTTATTTTTATTTTTTTATATAATAAGATTTGTATCAATTAATTAGTGGTCAGTGAATTTTAATCTTCCCTTAATGGGAAGTTACAGGCTAGTTCTATGTTGGCCTTCTCATCTTGAATCACGGCCTGCAATCAATACAAGCATAACTCTTGGTTCAGCCTGCAAAAATTGACATTTATATATATGCATTTCAGTAATAAATAATTGCTTTTTTCTCTTATCCTGTGGTATTCAGCTTAATGACAGCCTATAGAATTTACTATCTCCATCTGCACGTCCTATACAGGCTGGATAATTTCAATCAATTTTATTAGTTCTGTGATACCTCCATGACTAAGACAAAATGTTTTTAGATGTATGCTATTGAATAGTTCAGTACAGTAACTCACCTTCTTTAATAGGAGTTACCACAGGTTTATTACAATTTATCTGAAGGCAGGAAAGTGCTCTTTGCCCAGCAGTTGAAGAAGGCTCTGTGTATGTGTGTGTAACGTGTTTTTTCACGTCCTTTTCTAAATTTCTGCAACAACTCTTGATAGAGGGGAGAATGAAGGGAACAATTACATCAGACAGCAGGTAGTTCCATCAGGTTGCTCTTCAAGAGGTAGACAGAGCCATTGCCAAAGCATTCACAATGACTCTTCCAAACCCATTTATTGTGATAGCCTAGAGAAATATCACAGCTTATATCTAACATCTGAAATGTCAGGCCAAATAAAACAATGGAATAGTAAGGCCATGGACACGACAGTAGAAAGAAACTGAAATATAATAATGCCAGAGCCAATCTAGGTTGCAGAAAACTAAGCCAGAATGGAAGTTGGAAGAAAGCTTATCATAGATTCCCCAAATGAGGAAAAAGATTCATCCTGATATTTAAAATATGTATTAGTGTTTCATCAGTTCTTTGTTGGTGAATGTAGTGCTATCTAGGCTGTTATCTTCAGATAATTTAAGCTTTCATTTGTTATGTATACTGTAACTTGTATTTTGGGGATAACCCATGAAACAACAAACAATGCATTATGCATCACTCTAACTATTGGTAATAATATCCAGCATGCATGTATTTTCCTTCTTCATTGTGAATATGATAAAGTTAATCCAGTCCTTTCTTCATGAACCACTGTAATACTCAAAGCAGAAGCACAATACATTCTCAAGCATAGGAGTGCTGATAGAAAATCTACCATGCAGAGTTAATTCAACATAATATGTCAGTCAGTGGGTTGTGTAAATAAAAAGAAACTGTGAGAAAGGCACTTGTCACACTGTCAGAGTCATGCCTGACCCAGCAAATGACATTTTAAAATGCAAGGAGTACACTGTAATGACAAATCACCCTGTGTAATATGTAATAGAAAGGATACCATCAGAAAATATTTATATTATTACAATACAAAATAAAAAGTGTCTTGTTTTTCATGTTGTGACTTCTAATCCTATTGACATTCCACAATATATGATGCAATAATGATTAAGGAGGAAGAAGCAATAATTAAAACAAAAATCACAAGGTAATGGTCAGATAACATTCAAATGCAGAGAATGGTGGAGTGTGTGCAGACAGAGAGAATGGGCTTTGCCCACACAGGAAGGAGACACACAGGCTGGACAGCAGACATGAGCTGACTCGCAGCGCACATTCTGTTTCCAGGAACAATGTTGTTTTTCAATCTGGCAAAAATTCAAGACTCCAAAACACTCACACCATTTTCTGAAAGACTAAAGTTTTGTATAGCCTTATGCAGTCTGGCCTGTGGTATGAACATGTTCAGTCCTTCCAGATCATGTAAAGGAAACAGCTCACCTAAGCCAATTCATAGTGCAGGCTCACACTTTTTTTCCTTCGAGTATTGTGGAGGCCAGGCTAATACAGCGTCTTCATACTGTCCTACAGAAGAAATGCATTTGCTGAGCATGCCTCACAAAAAGCATAATGAAGTCTATGCTTAATTCATAGCATGGATGTAATTTAGCTCAAGCTTCATGATACTATATGCTTTTCAGTCACAACTGTCAATGCCCAAAGCCAGTTATTCTTCAGTTACACCTGGAGCAATGATGAGAACAAGTGTATTTTATTTTTCAGTAGTGCTACCCCTGAAGGGAGGAGGAAGCACTTTCTTCATGGTGGTACAATGGTCACAAGCAAACAGCATTGCTTGGAAGCCCTGAAGAATTCTGACAGACATTGATCCCTTTTGCTGGTGATACAAATTTCTTCATTGGATTTGCATATACTCTTACCAGATTTGCCAACAGGGTAACCTTGTTCATAAACATCTAATAAAATACCCCAAAACCATGGAAAATATTTCCATTGTGATTCTCCATATCTCTTTCATGAATCCTAAAAATAAACAAATTAATAAACAAATAAATAAATAGCCTGGAAACGCATGTTCTCTTCTGGCATTTACAAGCACAAGGGGAAAAATATCCTTCTAGCTATTGCCATCTCACCTCCTATTGCATCATCAGTTTAACAGCTTTCTTCACAGTTGTTAGAACTAATGATAGAATCATAAGCTCAAACGAGCTAATGCTTTAAGTCTCAGAGTACTTGGGGATTTAGGCACATGCTTCCAGTTAAACACATGCTTATGTCTTTTCACAGTGCCACATCCATCACTTCTGTAAGCAGATATGCCTTCATTAGAAGACAATAGATTTGCTTTTAACAGAGAGGATTTGAAGCTGCTCTTATGAGTTTTTATATCAGCTTTGATTTCTAGCCCAAGCTGTTTTATCAAGAGTGACTGGTAAAACCATCATAAGTCACAACTATGTGGGAGGGGACAGAGAGAGTAAGCAAATAATCAGGAAGATGTGACTTTATAGATTTACAGGCCACTGTGACAGGGAAATAAAACGACAGTTGAAAAGTCTTTGTCAAAATCTCCACATTTTATGAACTGGAGTGGATTGAACCTAAGTTTGTAAGTCAAGCTCCACTGACACAGGAAGGCACAGAAGGAGATGCGTCTTTCAGGTTAGAGGGCATGGATCATATTTGTCTTCATAAATCAAGACAGAAAACTCTAACTTTATTACAAGTTTGGAAACAAGTTCAATTCTGAACCTGGGATTAAAATCAGAGCAGGGTCTGCTGAAAAATATTCAGTTTGGCTCTGATTGTTTTTGCATATTCTGATATTGAATCCAATAAAAAACTCATGTTGTATTATTGGTGTATGCTATAATAACATTTACATGTCATTTAACAGACCCAAGATTATGTCTGATAAGTGTCCAGGTAACCCTAATTCACCATATGAAAATAATCACTGATATTAATGAATCTGTGTCTGCTGCCCCAAAGAGATAATTCCCATGCTTAGTATCTGCAGTATTTGGTAAACTATTCATATTCTATCTCTTCTTGATACTATTGAAAAGTTTATTTACTGACATATATATGCCAGTGTTATCTGCATTCAAATGCCAGCTGGACAAAATATTGGCTAGAGAACACTAATTCAAGAAGAAAAAGGTTAGGTGGTATCTCAGCTTGCCCAAGTAGGAAATATTTGCATTTTTGTATTTTCAGTGATAGTGCACCCAAGGTAAGGTATTAGTGGCCATGTAACACTAATCTTATAGGTTACTGGGAAATACTTGTTATACAGTGCTATACTATGTCAGTATTGCAATGTAGATACTACTGGCTTCTCTACAGAACTGAAGATACACAGATAAAATCCAGTATTTGCTCAAGTTCAGCATTCAATTTTTCTATTAAATTATAAAGAAAATCTCTTCTTTAAAGCCAAGTTAGTTTTGTCCATTGTTATTGATACACAGTTCTTCTGTCCAGGGGATAGAAAAAATTAAACGCTTTTAACAAAATAAGTGTCTTGGTACCTTTTAAGATATGAGTCCTTTAGACATACAGTTGATAAAAAATGCTGTCATTATAGAGATGCTAGTCACAGTTCAATAGACAAGCTTTCAAATGAGTCTCTTTTCTTGGAAGGACAGAGGGTGAAACCAGTACTGATGGCTACATGCAAACTGGATCCGGAAGCATCTGTATGAAAGTAGTTCTACAGAAACAAAACCCATGACTTGCCAGTTGTCACAAAACTGTTTTGTCTGAATATTATAGGATTCCTCTCTGCCATTTTCCCTCTCAGAAGCATCAGTGACTCTTTTCTGTTTTGCAGGCTTTCTCAATAAACACTTTTGGCATTAGTAACTTTATGCATGTAAGTGAAAATCAGCTCATGTTAGAGCTCTGCCTGGCAGGTTCCACGGAGGACTAGTACTTTAGGCAGGAAGTGTTCTGCATTAACTCTGGTCAGCATGTCAGCCACACATAGCCACTTCATCACTCCCTCAGGGTCAAACAGGGAGACAATAGGAAGAAAGTTCAGGGTTTGAGATAAAAATATTTTAAAAAGGGAATGAATAAGTTAGAAAGAAAACAACAATAAAACAAGAATAAAACAAAAGCAAGTGATGCAAAGAAGCCACTCACTTTCCACAAGCACACTGATACTGATACCCAGTTAGTCTCCAAGCAATATCTACCTTCAAAAAAACCCAACCCCTTCTCATCCAAGACATTCTATGGCGTGGGATATCCGTTTGGACAGTTTGGGTCAGCTGCCATTGTTGTATCCTACCCCAATATCTCATGCTCAGTATCTCACGCTCCCTCAGCCTACTCCTTGGTGAGGGAGAACTGGGAAAAGAGAAAGCCCCAATGCTGTACAAGCTGTGCTCAGTAACAACCACAACTCAGATGTGTCATCACCACTGCTCTCAGTCACAAATCCATAATATAGAACTATCTGGAAGAAAATGAACTCCATACTTCCATCCCACTCAAACCCCATTGAATATGTTTACCATTGTATCTGTGCTCCGCATATTCGATCCTTAGCAAGTATGGGACCTGCAGTCTGATCACACAAAGCAGAACTGCTCTGGCTGCAAGGAAAGAACACTAGAACAGCTTCTTATTGGAGAATCAGTTTCTTGGGCTGTGAACATCATATAAATAACATTTTCTACTTCTGTTATAGGTCATAAATCCAGGAGTGGAATTTTTCTTCCCCTGCTCTGCTGTGGGAAGAACAGAGTTCAAATAGGGAAGGGGGAAGGGAGTCAATTAGCTTTACAAAGGGTCTAGCCAGCAAGGCCGCATTCCTAGCTAATGGCCCATCGAAGGTTGGAGTGAGGAGGGGGAAGGAGTTTGGGATTTCGGTAGCTGGCCCGGCTCACGGTGGGAGTTGCTGGCCACCCTCACACAGGACAGGTCAGTTTTTGCTGAGCTCTCGCTCTGGGACGGAGACGGGAGGGTCTTGTGTGCGTGCTTTTGGAGAGGAGGCCTGGAGACCGGTCTTTCTGGCTTCCCGCCCTGGTCAGCCCTCACTGCTGGCCTCAACTTGCAGGCAGGCTGCCTTTGTCTCCGGCCAGGACCTGCTGCGTTCTCATCGGAGAGTTTTTGTGCTCACCGGGAGAAGAAAGGAGGAGTCTTGGGACACCATCATCTGAGGACAACAGTGAGTTTCGTGGGGGTGAACTGTTTTCCTTTGCCCCTTTCTTCCATTGGGAGAAGGGTCCCCATTTTCCTTTCGGCTTCTCCCGCGATCCCAGACCCCCCCAGACCCCCTTCCCGCGCGGTGACCGCCAGAGCCCGACAGCGCCCCCTGCAGGCCAGCACCGAGAACGGCAGCTCTGCACCTCCGGCGACCCAACAGCGCCCCTGCAGGCCACGGTCAGGACTGCGCCAAAGACAGAGGAGTATTCAGACCTTTTCTTTTGTTTGAAGGGAACTTCTGGGTACAGGACTATTGTTTAGTTGTTTTTATGTTCTGTTACTGTTCTTGCCAACATACACATATCTTTTAATAAAGGGTTGTTATTTCTGCTGTTTTTTCCACACTTCCTTGATTAAAGCCCCTTAATTTTGAATTTACAATTGCTGAGAGAGAGAAGTTTGGTCTATCTCATGACTCATCCTCTTTAGCAAACATTCCAGTCTCTTCTAACTGAGACAACTTCCTTAACCAGATTTTTATAGGCATAGCATTTTCCTCTGAGAATTATTTTTTCCCCAGCTAAATGAGGCAAATATTTTTAGCACTTGATATTCAAAATCATGGGTTTACAGTTTTCCTCACACTTCCATCTTTCTTTCAGGAGAAAGGAATGCACCTCTTCCATGAAACAGGAAATCCACAAATGGGCAGTAAAACTTCTAGGTTGGAAAGAACACAGTTGTTTGAAACAAGCAAGCAAAGTGCTATTAGCAGTCCTCATCCTTCTTGATAGATGTCTTGTCAAGGTGGTTGGAGTTTAAGGGCTATCTCATTACTCACCAGCATTGACCAAGAAGACAAGGCAAGGACTGGAGTGATTCAGTGGTCCTGCCTCACTCCACACTGCAGTCTCCAGAAAATGAGGAATTTCTCTGCCTGTTCAATGCTCCCTGCTTCCATGGACTCTATAGTATAAGGCTTTGATCCACAAAAAGCTTCAATTCCATTAGTTCATGGGTTTTAAACATACACCCAATGAGCTGTCCTGAAAATTGGTATTCAAATGAGTTACTCTAAAACAGTATTGTGGGTTAATCCCAGTAGGCAGCTAAGCACCACATGGACACTTGCTCGCTTCCTCACCACCAAACTAGTTTTATGGGGAAAGATAAAAAGAAAGAGCAAACCGAAGAAAGCTCATGGGTCAAGGTAAAAAACAGTTTAACAGGCAAAGAAGAAGCGGAAGAAGAAATCTAGAAACAAAACAAAGCAAGTGATACAAAGACAATTACTAACCCCCTCCCACGCTAGACTAGTGCCCCACCAGTTCCCAAGCAAAAGACAGCTACCTACCTAACTTCACCCTTCCCTCTGCTTCACTGCTGAACACAACAATATATTGCATGGAAATCTCATTGGTCAGTTTGAGTAACCTGCCTGGTTGTGTCCCCTCCCAGCCTTTCACACATTCCAATCTATTCACCGAGGGCAAGAGTGAGCAGAGAAGGCTTTGATGCTGTGCAAACACTGTTCAGCAGTACCTGAAATGCTGGTCTGTTATCAGCACCATGGGAGCTGTTAGGTGAAAATTACTTCCACCTCAGTCAGACCTAGTACAAATGCTTCAGATCAGTAATTGCCCCAGGGCAGATCATCTTAACTCTGGCCTATCTGGCAAACACACACGAGTCTTTTCAGTCTGGCCTTTGGCAGGCTCCTTGCTTTCCACTGTTATCATATGTTACATTTTCAAAACAAAGACAAATGCTTTTCTCTCTCCATGGAGTGACTGAAAGATAAATTGCTTTTGCAATGAACAGATGTAAATTGCTTGAAATTAATTTTTCTGACATAGCCTGGTCCTGCTTCCCTGAATAGGACCTTCCATTTCTAATGGAAGCTCTTTATAGGGATTTACCTGTAGTGTAGCCATTTCCAACTATCATGTCTTAATAAAACAGTAAAATTGGATTGATTTCCTATCTTCATTTCACTGATCATAGCTATGACAAATAGGTTTAACTTGCTCAGTTAAGTTCTACCCCAAGGAATGTGTGCTTGATGGGAATTATTTCACTGTCACTGAAATTCCAACCTCAGTTACAGTGACAAATTCCTTTGAGGTCACTGGAGTTGCAGTTGGTCATATCAGGCCTAGTGCAACCCTTAATGTTTACCAGAGCTAGCAAAGCCTCAGTAGCCCTGGGCAATGTGATGGCTCAGGGTCTTGGGTTTCTATCTGACAGTTGCCATGGTATCTGAGCACCTCTGGAAAAGCAGCTTGTTGCTGCAGGCCTACAAACAGTCTAGTTGAGCTCTAAAAGTACTATCATGCCAGGGCTGTTCAACAGCATGTAGGCACTGGCCTGAAAATAAAATGAGTTAATTTGAACTCGGCTTCTCTGTAAGCTGCGATTTTGAACTTCCCGAAACTGATAAAAACCAAGAAGCCTGGTTCCTTGTTTGCTGAGCTAGTCCTGTTGCAAAAAAAAAATAAGAAAGCAGAATGTTACCTGGACTGCCAGCTGTGTTTAAGAATGAAAATTACTGTATCCACTCTCTTCTGGGTTGATACACTGGCAGCAGTATACATTCAGGTGCATGTTATAAACACTATCACAGCACTGAATCCCTTTGGAGCTGTAGGCACAGCATAACCTATCAAAGAACCTCTGAACAGGCTCAGGCATGACCTGGAAAGCAAAGTGCTCAGACCTGTCAAGCCAGCTGCAGCCTAGGCATGGATACAGACTTAGAGTACCTTATGAGGAAGACTCAGGTGCTTGAATGTAAAAACTGGACATACATGAGTGCACCACACAGGGGGCCTATGCACAGGGGACTGAATGACTGGAGAGCAGCTCGTCAGAAAATGTGCCACAGGTCTGAGTAGACTATGATTTGACCACGCACCAGAAGTGTGCCCTTGTGAAAAAAATACCAGTAGTATCCTGGGTTGCATTAGGAAGAGCATTGCCAGCAGGTCAAGTGAAGAGTGAGTTTCTCTCTGCTCAGCATTGATGATGCACGTGCAGATGCTGGGTTCAGATCCAGGCTACACTGAACATCCTGGAGTGAGTCCAATGACAGGCCACAAATGCAACGAGGGGAATAGAGCATCTTTAACAGAAACAGAGGCTTAGAGAGCTGGAACTGTTCTGCCTGGCAACGAGAAGGCACAGAAGGATCTTGTAAATGTGCAGAAATATGCAATAGAAGAGAATAAAGAAACTTTAGGCTCTTCCCAGTAATATCCAGTGAAGGGAGAAGAGGCAGTGAACACAGATCAAAATAAGACATTCCATTTAACCATTAGGAAAAAAAAATATTACAGCAAGGATGATCAAACACAGGTTGACCAGAGAGGATGGTAATCTCTGTCCCTGGAGATATCCAAGCCAACTGGACATAGCCTTGAGCAACTTGTTGTACCTGACTCTGGTAGAAGAGCCCACCAGCTTCAGGGACTGTGATTCTGTTGTCCTCATGGGTTGAATGCTCTCATTTAGTTTCTAGTTGCCTAAATTCTTCTGTGTTAAGTGACTTAGCTATTCTGTCCTGACTGACAACCTGTAAAACAAGGGCAATACTTGCTCATTTTCTAAAAATTACAGAGAAAGGTCAAAAATGCTAGTTAATATCATATTTATCCCAATCTGTGAGTGAAATTTTACAGTGGAACAAAATTATAATTATGGTTGAGTATTTGCAAAAGTTAAGATACCTGCTCAGCATATGAAACAAGGTGTAGCACATACTATGTCCCACGATCAGAGAGACACTGTAAGTTGAATATACTTTCTGAAAAGGTTTGCAACAGAAACAGTTGAACAGTACATGAAGAAAATTCTTACTTTACATCATTACAAGAAAAAGAACCTGCGGTATATCTGAGGACTGTGGAAAAAAATCATCCCAGCAGTGGTGAAGAACTAGGGAAGGAAAAATGGCTGAGTTTAATATAAATTTAGCTAGCACATTTCTACCCAAACTCATGAACATATTTTCCTTATTGAGAGTGGAAGTCAGTATATTTAACTTCATTTTCACTGGGTACAGGTTAATCTTTAGAGAAAGCTTAACAAGTCTCGCATCTGTATCACTTCTCCTTTCAAAAATCTTAGACAACTTGTGTAACATCTCTGAGACAAACATCTACAAGAATTGTTTTTCTCTGTTGAGGAAGCATTTCAGCATGATGCATGCTCAATTTTCAGCACTTGCAAACTTGCCAACAGAGCTTGTTTATACATGCCCCTTCCTCCAGGCACCACCCAATCTGTCATAAACAATGGAAATGGGATGAAAGTCTGCCTGTTTTCACCTACTCAGTTTGCCAGTTCAATTTAAATCACTCTGCAGGAGTGAAACCTTAAATAATCAACAAAAATGGGAACATCTGAGTTCTGGTCAGCTTTGAATCTCCTCCAAGAGCTTCTAAAGAAACTGTGCTTTTAAGCTCAAGTATCTCCCTTCTGACTGAAGAAGGTGAAATAAGACATATGAATGATTTATCAGCATCTATGAACAGATCACTTATGGAAATACTATAGATAATGTAACTGCAGCTACAACAAGAAGGACATGGACCTGTTGAAGCAGGTCCAGAGAAGAGCCACAAAGTTGATGAGAGGGATGGAACACCAGTCCTATGAGGATGGGCTGAGAGAGCTGGAGTTGTTCAGCCTTGAGAAGAGAAGGGTCTGCAGAGACCCTATAGCAGCCTCCCAGTACCTAAGGGGAGCCTACAAGAAAGCTGGAGAGGGACTTCTTAAAAGAGCATGTAGTAATAGGACAAGAGGGGATAGCTTTAAACTGAAAGAGATTAGATTTAGATTAGTTATTAAGAATAAATGTTTTACTGTGAGGGTGGTAAGGCACTGAAACAAGTTGCCCAGAGACATTGTGGACGCCCCATCCCTGGGAGCATCCAAGGCCAGGCTGAATGGAGCTCTGAGCAACCTGGTCTAGTGAAAAGTGTCCCTGCCCATGGCAGCCAGTCTGGAACCGTGGAATCTTCAAGGTCCCTTCTAACATAAACCATTCTACGATTCCATTATTTTCTCTGGTGCTATGTCTTGTTACTATAGGCAAGAAAACTTTCCCTTTGAGAAAGATTGTAAGATTAGGCCCCATATTTCTGTGACTAATAGTCATTAAAAATGTTGACCTTGATTATCATTTTTAAGGACCTGGCCTTAGTTGCTTATTTAGGCATTGTTTATTGTTGAGGACATGGTCACCCCTTCAACAGCTTCACAAAAAAAGAATGGACCCTATTAGACTCAGCACAATATTTCTTCTTTTCTTTTTTTTTTCTAGATGGTTTTTTATGCTCTGGCTTTCAGGGTTCTGCAGAACTAGGAATACATTTTATAATGCTACATCTCTGTCCTGTGCTTAAGCAAGCCTTGGCAGTGAAGCACTCACTTATACTGGGGAACAAGCTGGCAGGACATATTAGCAGAGCTTTAAACTAGATTTGGCAGAGAAAGGGGATGTTCTACTGGGTATCGGTAAGGAACCAGGAAACAACAGCACTTTACGGAACAGCAGGGAAATAAATACCTGTAAATCATCCCAAAGGAATCAAAGAGGGCTCATCCCAAAAGATGAAGAAGTTGACGCCCAGCTGAAGTGCCTCTACACCAATTCTCATGCAGCATGGGTAACAAGCAAGAGGAGTTGGAAACTGTGGTGCAATTAGAAAACTATGACATAATCATTGTCACAGAAACATGGTGGGATGACTCACGTGAGTGGAGCCCTGTAACTGAGAGTTACAAGTTTTTCAGAAGACACAGGCTGGGAAGGAGGGGTGGGGGTGTTGCGCTCATGTTAAGGAAGGGAGAGATTGTGAAGTGCTGTTTCTGAGTAACAACCATGAAAAGGTCAGGATGCAGTAGGTGAAAACCAAGGACAGGACCAACAAAAGACACTTGGTTGTGGGCTGCCTGATCAGGGGGAGCCTGTTGATGAGACGTTTTGCTTCAGATACGGGAAGCATTACAATCACAGGTTCTCATTGCAATGGAGAACTTCAACCACCTCGACATCTGCTGGGAAAGCAACACAGCTGGCTCCAAGCCATCCAAGAGACTCCTGGAGTGTGTAGAGAACAAATTCCTGGTACAGGTATTAGACAAACTAATGAGAGGTGAGGCATTACTGGACCTGGTGCTCACCAATGCAGATAGGCTTATCAAAGGATTTAAGACAGAAGGCAGCCCAGGCTGTAACAATCACTCTGGTTGAGTTTGTGATCTCATGGAGCTTCAGCCTGGCAAGGACAAAAGTCAAGACCCTGAAATTTGCAAGAGTGAACTTCTAGCTGTTTAAGGAGTTAGTGAATGAGATACCCTGGATAACTTTCCTTAAGGACAAGGGGGTTGATCAGAGTTCGCAACTCTTTAAGTCAGCTTCTCTTAGAGCACAAGAGTTCTCTATCCCAGTGCGTAGGGAACTGAGCAAGGCAGGCTGGAAACCAGCATGGCCGGGTGAGGATCTGCTCTTCAAACTGAGGAGTAAGAAAGAAATGCACAGCTGGTGGAAGCAGGGACATGTGACCTAGGGAGACCACAGGCATATGGTTCAAATGTGTAGGGATGGGGTCAGGAAGGCAAAGCTAAAGCTGAAACAGGGCTTTTGAAGAGATGTGAAAAATAACATGAAGAAAAATAACATGAAGAAGGGATTCTGTAATACCTAGGTCAGAAAAGGAAGGCCAAGGAGACTGTATCCCCTCAGTAAGTGAGAAGGGTGAACTGGTAGCAAATGGAAGGCTGAGATACCCAATGAGTTCTTTGCCTCTGTCTTCTCTGGCAGTCAGACTTCCCAATTCCCTCAAGTCCCTGATCCTCTGAGTGGGTGTGGGTGAAGTCCCTTGCATTATAAGCAAAGAACAGGTTCAGGATCACTTGGTAAAGCTGAATAGCCACAAGTCTATGGGATCTGGTGAGATACATCCCAGGGTCCTGAGGAAACTGACTGATATTTTTGCCAAGTCACTCTCCATCATACTTGAAAAGTCATGACAGTCAAGCAAAGTGACTAGAAAAAGGGAAATGTCACTTGACGCCCAGGCTGACACATATGGGCTTCTTCACCCTGGAGAAGAGAAGGCTCCAGAGAGACCTCATTGCAGCCTTCCAGTACCTGAAGGTGGCCTATAAAAAGGAGGCAGAGGGACTTTTTATATGGGCAGATAGTAACAGGACAAGCAGCAATGATTTTAAACTGAAAGAGGGCATGTTTAGATTAGATGTTAGGAAGAAATTCTTTACTGTAAGAGTGGTGAGACACTGGCACAGGTTGCCCAGAGAAATTGTGGACACCACTGAAAGTTTTCAAGGCCAGGTTGGATGGGGCTCTGAGCAACCTGATCTACTGAATGGTATCCCTGCCCATGTCAGAGGGGTTGGAACCAGATGATCCCTTTCAACTCAAACCCTTCTATGATTTTATGATCATTGTCAGCATCTTGGTACTGTTGTGAACCTGAAATTATAAACTAAATGCCTAGTCTAATGAGAAGGAAAAATGATGAAAGAAAGATCTCTGTTTGCCTCTTCTTAAGTACAGAGCTTAACAGACATTCTTAAAACAAGATGTAATGCCCAAGGAAATACATGTGTTGACATATTAATTTAAAAATACTGTATATTTTATATGCACAAACAAGGAAGCAGTGCCTGGATGCTTCAAGAAGGGCAAAATGAAAACCTGATTCCTGACTCAATACTTGTTCTACCACTATTTAATTAAAAAGTAACAATAGTAGTCTGGGCTCAGTAGCACATCATTTACCAACTGTACTACTTAGACACAAAAGTGCTCATTTTATTATACCCCATCAGTTGTTATGAAATTTTAGAGGATTTTTTGTTAATTTTCAAGTTTTGTGAATTTGTCAGAAAAGGTACTAACCCACAGTGGAGTATATACTGTAGTTGAAACTGTGGGAGTGGTAGTATCAGTCTCATAAAATTACTTTATTGTCTTTTTTTTTCAGAGATTTCTGATGAACAACTTATATTCAGATGGTGCTCAATGTCATTAATACTCATTCTTGTGCAAAATAGTGTGCTTTTCTGTAGTCATACTAGGTTACATTTCCAATCATAAAGCTTAAAAGGAAAATTGTACCCAGCTATAAAAACTTCTTTTTCCTGTGCAATGACAGGTGCATCAGAAAAACCAAAATGACGTGGTGGGTCAAAAACTATTGTTTTAGGCACGTTAAGTTCTCCCCTTCATTCAAAATTCTTAGGAAAATGTTACAGGAAAAATTAAATTAGAGAAAAACAGAATAGATCACATTCTAATTTCATTTGGAGGTGGAGTTATACCTGGATGCTGAAATATATTTTTTCTAAAACATCTTCAAGTTTTGAGAAACACACAGCACAACACATAACCATTCTTTAATGGGAGTGCTAATCCAGCTTTTGAAGAAAATGGAATTACAGTTTCTGGACAAAATAAGAACCTGTTATGAGCAAGCCACTTCTACCATCTGCAAAGCATTATAGTTATTTACATTAAAGACCTACTTGCAAGTCATTGTGGGAAAGCAGTAGTAGCCTCATTTTGTCAGTACACCACCTTCCACCACTTCACTGATACTCAGAATATGCTGGACAACCAAAACTCTAAAGCAGTTTGAAGGAATAACTTCTGCTTGCAACCAAACCTGTTATAAGGTGAAGAAACCAGAAATACAAAAGGATTCATAGCTAAGCTATAAATATTTAATATATAAATCCAGTTCCTCAAGGGTTCAAAAAGCTATATGAGCACTTACTATATATCAGAGGCATCTTTGACTTTCAGCTTGCATTTAAAGCATGTCTTGCAATTTTTCTTACTTCAAACCATGGTGAAGATTAAAACAGACTGATTTTGGCACTTCTTTTAACCTCCAGCTATTTCCAGTACGTTACCTAGGAATCTCTGAACTACAGGAAGTTACAGGAATGACTAAGGGACTGGATTGAAGAAATATCAGTAAGTCAAAGAATTTTAACATGTAGGAAAGAATAAATAATATAATTGATCATTTTAAGCTAATATTATTAACATCATATCAAGAATGATATGACCAGTTCCTACCATGTTACATAAGTGCAGTTCCTAAGATTGTATAGCACCTAGGCAACTTAAAAGAATATTGTGCCTTGATTCAAGCTTGTCACATTAACCTGATTTATGAAAGAATGAGAAACAAGCAGCTTTTCCCTAACTTGACCAAGAAATCACGAGAACTTTCCAAAGCAATTTTCCACGCATTGTCCAACTGTGGTTTGTAAGCTAAAACGAAGAATGTTCTTGCTTAGAGAGGGGATCTTGTCTTTCCTGTCATTTCTATGAGCTAGAAATATGAGTCTGAAACATCAATTTCTTTACTCTTACTCACAGAGAAATTGTGAGACAATACTGTACAACCAGATGAATGAAAGGAGAATACTATGAACAACTAGATTATCCTTTTGGAGAACATCAGGCATTGCTGGCAGAAAAATATTTGTTGGAATGGTGTTAAATTCCACTTTTTATAGGAGGTCAAATACAATTTTAGGCTCAGAGCAAAGCATTTTTTTAGTGCATTTCTCGTATATAGATTTCACATTCATCAGATATCATTCTCCATTACAGAATTCAGAGAAACATTTCTGTTAGGGATTTCAGGATTCCTTTACTACATATGACACAAGAAACTTATTAATGTGTTCTGTAATGTGCAATAAATCAGTCTGCCATAGATTAGAGCAACCCCACCACTAGGACGGTGGTACCATGACCCCGGTTTTGATCATGGCAAAGGTGTCATTTCATTTCCCAAGAGTTCCTTATATATCCTCATTGTTCCTGGCTGCAATGTGTGCATCAGATGAATCTTCTCAAACAAGAAGCATGTAAAAGGAATGTTAATAAGAGGTCAAAAAGTATTTCTCAAAGAACTTGTCTGAAACCAGATCGTTTGAAAATTATGGTCCTATCTCATTAATATGCATCATCTTAAACACACTTTGTATTAACAAATGCTGGTAATTTATGGGTGGAACGATAGATTCTGCTTTGAAAGATGATTATTTTTATTTGGAAGCGGCTGAAGAGGAATCTGGTTTGGGCAAACCCAGCGCATAATGGGGTTTGCCTCAAAGGTAGCAGCTCTGAGGACTGCAAGATAGGGGAGAATGAACTGCTGAGAGGGAAGTAAGGAGGCATGCTGGATGTGATCATCCTGTGATGCATTCTCCCAGCAAAATAGAGAAGGCTATCTTTGCAAGGAGTAGACTTTTCGTTTAAGATATGATAAAGAAAAGCCAATCAAACTTGAAGGGAAGGAACCTTTATAATCACATCCTTGGTTTCACTCATTATCATAGCGATCATAAAACAAAGAGCAGATCACTCTTCCAAAAGGATCACTGTGGGGAGCTCCTTCATCAGTGGACCAGTAGAGAAGCTGTCATGGTAAGTCTGCCTTTATGGCATACCGGAGTTTATACCAGCAGCTCACACAAATTTCTGTTCCTAATTATTGTACTTATGTGAGTTCTTAGACAAATGTTATCAGGAAGATATGGAGCATAACTCAGCTCCAGCTGTTCTTAAGGGAGACAAAATTTATTTCTACCAAAGAACTGTAAGTACAGTAGTGAAAAACAAAGCACATTTACATATTTATTTTTCAAAAATAACAGCATAAAGATATTTTGTAAACTTCTTACAGCAAGACATCTCACATTCTAAAATTTCTTCAACTTTAAAACTGAGTTGTAAAAATTTACAGATATTTCCTAATCTTACATAAATATTTGCTGAATAACATGATTTGACTTCCATTACAGAGAATCATACAATCCTATCGACTGCCTTAATGACTGTTCTAAAAAAGTATCTATCCCTACTGAAGGTTCTTCCAATTTAGGAGGAGAGAATGACCTCATCTAGCAGCATTAAAAATGGGTCTGTATGTCATACGTTATATATTTAAAGGAATTTTTCAAAACCTCACCCAAATGAGTTAATTTGGTAACGAATGCACCTGCTTCATTTGGGCTCCAAGATGGAAATCTGTAAGCATGATGAGTGTTACATATTGCAGGCAACCCTATCAAAGTACAAAGACTGTCCTGTGTGACCAGCAGTTCTACAGGGGCTCATCTGAGGCTGTAACACTGCTTCCACTTGCAAATTTGGGTGACTGGTGTCATCTATGACAAAAGAATTCAAACTCCAACAGAAATATCTCGAAATAATTTCAAGTATCTTATTAATGTAAGCTGTTAACCTCAGATGACAGGTCATCTTATGTCTGTGTTTTAATATGCAGTATCTGTTTTAGTTATGTCTAAGATTGTCACTAATTGGAAGTAGAATTTTCTTTGGTGGTTGGTTGTTTTTTGGTTTTTTGTTCTTTGTTGGTTTTTTCGTTTGGTTGGTTTTCGGGGGTTTTGTTTCTTTGTTTGCTTGGTGAGTGGTTATTTTTCAAACTTGACAAAGTTTGTCAGCTTCAAGCCAAAGGCAGTCTCCTATAAATTCACACTTAGAAATTACAAGAGTTTCTTCCTGGACTTTTTTTTTAACATAACAGTCAGAAAACCAACATAGCACATCTTACTGCTAGATCAGGCTTCCAAGTATCTGCAAACAGAAATATGAGACAATGCCTCCCTTCCTGCAGTTCAGTGGTACTTCTCAAACACAGCACTCCCAAAAATCACACTGCTATTCAAGTGGACAAAGAATTCCAAAGCCCTATTTCTCTTCAGTGAAAGACAGCAACTGCAGTGTATGCTGCAATATTGTATCAAATTAGCCCTACTGGTATCTAGACACCTGAAACTGGCTATGTGCTCTGCCTTAGTTTTAAGACTGCAGGTTAATCTACCCAAAAAACCTTTCCAGGGCCAAATGTTCAAAAAATGAAAGAATTTAAAATCAAACAATTTTAAACAACTAATTAATTAAACACAACTTTTTAAGCTTGAAGAATACTTGGAAGCAGATGAGGGGTTCTTCATGCATACTTTTTGTTCCTTATTTTAGAAGATAGTTCAGAACAGATAGTCCAGTGAAATAACTATAAAAAAAATTCCTTGCAGCAAACTTAATGTTTATTTTCATCTATTTTGGCTCACCAATAGAGTTCCAACTCATGAAGATTTTCAAAAGAAAATATTTTAGGAAGATCATTTTCTGTGGATTTGTTGCAATTTTTTTACAGCATAGTTGAAGCTTGTTGGTATTCATCCAGCTTTAGAGTACCAGCAAATTTAGCAACCTTGGAAACACCACAAGAAAGAAGACCTTAAGTATAAGGATGTTTGCTTCTATAGGATTTCACTTGAAACATAAGGAGACTTAAACCTTTTCCCCTTCATTAGATTTGTGCATATTGCTTTTCAAATGGATCTGCAGATGAGCGCACCACCACTAAAATCCCTGCTGGAGCTGCTGTGAAAGACAAGTGATCTCTTGGAAAGATTTTATTAATTTTATGGTCTTAGACAAGTAAGAGGCATTACAAGTGTTAAAGCAGAGTAGTCATTAAAATTACAGCTGAGACATGATTAATTATCCTCTCCCTGTCACCTGTGCTAGTCTGTCACCTTTCTCTCTGACCTGTTTCTGTTCTTATTTCCTCAGCACTCTGTGGATAAAATTTGTATTGGTGACATCAGTGATGCTGAGATCAGAAATTGGCTCCTTGCCTCTATTTTTCCATGCCTTCCCTCTAATTTGCCTTTCCCTGTGCTCGTCTTCAAAGATGCTTCACTGCAGCCCTCAGTGCTTTGCAGGTATCCTTGACTACAGCTCACATTCCCAGTCTCTGGCCAGCTGGAGCCGGTCTGGATATAATCCAGATCAAAAGCAGGTGGCTAATCAGCAAATCAGCAACTTACTGGCACACAACAGAAGTGACTCAGTACTTCTTTATCCCCTATTTTCAGTCTTAAATTTGGCCAAAAAGTAGTTGTGGGTGGTGGATCTTAAAGACAGTAGACTGCTAGTCATGTTGAGCTGTAGCAATGGGGGGGGAAAACAACAACAACAAAAACCAAAACCAAAACCACGCCCTAATAATGGCTCTTCTGGAACTGAACAGAGTTGCAGATTTGCTCAGCTACATGGCAAACCCGCATAGCCTGATATTGCAGCTGATTTGTAATGTGCTTTTTTTGAGATGGCATGAAAATAACTTTGTAACGCAGAAATCTATGATTTCTGAATGGATAGCATAACATCCATGGGATTAGAAAGAAAAACTGTGATGTATTTTAACAAACCTTTAAAGACACTAATTGCATAATAATGTAACTGTAGCATGAGATTTGTACTCCATTTATATATAACCCATCTGGAGCAGGTTCTAGGCACAAAGCAAGCTGCTATGAGCACAGTGATTGGAACATGTTTACAAAGCCCTGCTTGTATTTGAAATCAAAGTACATCCTCCTACAAACATTTGCACCCCATGAAGTTACTCAGCAAATTGTTACAAAGATAAGTCACTATTTATTTTCACTATCTATTCTTGGAAGGCTTGTTTTCTAAAGAATTTTTACTAAACAGAAACAAATTTAAAACCACAAGTTTTTAAACGTAGCTGTCAAAATTCTTGTTGATAGTAGTTGTTTTACAGAACAGCTTCAAATTATCCGTTTTGTTCTCATCAAGTAATTAACGCAATTATTGAACTGCAAGGAGAAATTTCCCATATCAACACAGATTCAACATTTCTGCCAGTTAGACCATGGGATAAAGAGTTGACCTTTGTGTGCTGTCCATATCTGCTACTAGTTTCTTTCTTTCACGGAAATTGCATGCTGTCTTTGTGCATTCAAAGTGGGGATTATCTATCTTGCAAGAATTTAGGTGCTTGGCCAAATTACATTTGCAACACAAGAATATTATTCTCCACAGTATAATTGCAAACATAAGGAAACACTGCAGGAGAAAATTCACTACTGTGGCTTGCTGAGCTAGAAATTCTACCATCATGTGTCAACACAGCTCCATATGCCAGGAGTACATAATAAGAAGGCCAGTGTTACCCTGAACACAAGTATTGATACAGTTTACTCAAGTCTAGCATCCAATGCAATTTAATGCCGTTTTCTTTAATCCAAGGTATAAAAGTATTGAAAGCAGTATTTCTCAGGAAAAGAAAAACATGGTAGCTATGTACAGTATAGTTCCATAATGCTTTGGCAGCAATTCACTTGCTGTTATCCAAGTTAAAAATAAAAGAATTTTCAAAAAAGAGAGGCAAAGCCAGATCACACATGTACACTTTCAGAAACAAAGATGGGAAGGTTCCACCCATGCCATTTCAATTCCCATCTGCACTAACATCTTTGCCAGTTCTTGAAACCAGTGCTTTGATTTTCCTGAGAGTCTCTGTCAAAGCCTGGCCAATAGAGCTGCAGACCTCCGTACCTAACTGGTTTGTCAGTTGTACCACTGTTGCATCACACAATCCTTTTCTACTCACTAGTGCCTAATAATAGCCGCTGTTTCTTGAGAAAAATTACACAACAATGTAACCCACCTACATGTTGAATAATGCTTGCCTGGAAGAAAGCACTTTAGTAATGACTGAAACTTGAGATCTCTGAAGGTGGAATTCCTTATTCCTCAATTCAGCCTCTCACAATTGCAGCAGCATTAAGGTACTTGTTTCTTAAATTAGTATAATACTGTTTTAACTGTAACAGAAAATAATAGTGTACATGAGCCATGGCAGCATGTTTACAATCTCTGCAAAGTCTGCTTTATCCAGATCACCCTCTAACCAACTACAATCATAAATGCTTTCATTTGAAGTCACTTATACAGGATGTTCCAAAAACACCTATCAGATGAAACAATGCATAGAAATAAGTTTTGAAGTTATATACCAGCTATGAGGAAAATCTGCTGCAGCCATGAGAAGGGAAAAGAACTGGCTCAGTCAAATGTGCTTCCCACTAGCTGCAGGAACCTCCATTTCACATTCCTTCACCTGAATTTTTTTCCATCAGTTAGTTTTAACTTGGCGTGTTTCTTATTTCCATTATGGCTTTTTTCTCATTGATACCATCTCCTGTGCTTCCTCTGGTCTTCACTGCCTTTCCTCAGCTACTCCCTCAAATAAACAAAAGTAATTTTTCTTCCAGACAGACCATGCATACCAGCCAGGAACCTACTGAAGTAAGCTCTCTGGTTTCATGTACCTATGCACATTTAAAGGCAGATTAACAAAAAAAAAAAAAAAAAGACCACAAACAACAAACCCACAAAAATGAAAACCCAAAAACAAACCCACAGGAATTAGGTATAGGAAAGAAAATGAGTATTTAGAAGGAGCAACATTCTTTATTGGGATCCTTCATTCTTCAAAATGGCCAAATTTGTCTTGTTTCATGGGTGAGAGTACAGGGAGCAAGGAATAACAATGATTATATTAATGATGCCAATAATGGAGCCTCATCTCTAGATTTGGAAGAGTAATATAGTATCACACCCTGTAAATGTTATTCTCTGTGGGTGCTGACTATACAGTAGTAAGACCCACTGTCTCCAGCGTATTTAGGCTGTTCCTCAGCAGTCCATGAGTTTTTGATAACTGGCCTAGAATGGGATCTTGCTGCTATTGGTCCGATTCCTCTATTCCAAAATTCTTCATGTTGTGACAAACACAGGTTTTTCATGCCAACTTGCCAGGTAACATGAAGAGTAGAAGTCTGTCCAACTAACCAATCAATTTTTAAGTGGGCAATTTCTACTTAATTTTTGGGATGGTTTCTGAATCTAACATGCTGCTAGTGCATCTAGGGTTAACCTTCCAGTTTGGATCTACCCTCTGCAAAGATTTGTGCCAGACCTTTGCTCTCAGGTGCTCATGGGGGAAAGTCCTCCATGTAGTGGCTTCAGAAACAGACACGGCTGTGCATTCTCTGTTTAGATTTAGCTCCTTCCTAGATTCTAAAATGCAACTTGTTCAGCCTCTTGGAGTGAAAAAACCTGGTTTTTGGCCCAGACAGACAGTAACTTAGAACAGCAGACTACCTGCTTTATCTGGGATAAGACGGCAATAGTCACTTGCTTGAGCAACCTATACAACTGGAAGAGTCAGTTTTACTTCCCTCTTGCATAACCTTGGCTTATGAGGAAAGAGTTAGAGATGCAAGGGAGTAGCAGAAACAAACAGGAGCAATAAAAGTACCAAGTCCTTTTCTTCTCCTCGCTGTCCTATGCCATGACAGAAGTAGCAAGCTTCGTCCCTTGCAAGCCCTCCCTTACAGAGGGGAGAGAGATTAGAGACATAACTCTAATCATTATTTCAAAACAATTTTCCTATTGCAAGAATTATTATCACTTCTCCTCAAACAAGAGAAAGTTATGATAATAAATCCCAATTTATTAACAATAATGCCCCATTCTTTTCTAATTACAAATGAAATAACTCAGTTTGTTTACAATGGTGCAGGATAATGAATGCTTTGCTAGAGATTCCCATGTCTTTCACACCTGTTTCAGGCCTTACACAACTTTGTCTCCAATTCAACTGTCCTAGCTTGCTTTTTTTTTTTTTTTGACATTACATCCCTTACATGTAGGGCTATAATAGCGTATTTTTTGTATAATAGCGTATTTGTTTTCTTGTTCTGCTGTGTTCTCTTGCATAGCACTCCAGTACTGGTTTCCAGTTATCTTTTAAATATGACTTTATTTGGTTACTGGGGGGATGTTTGTCTTGTTACTCTTCTATCTCAGATTGCTTGCATCTACCTGCTCACAAATTTGTTTTCTTTCTTGCTAATTATTCTTAATGCATCCAGTCTTAGCGGAGGTTCAGAAGTTCAGCAGCAGAAAGTAGGTTCTCTGTGGTTTTTGAAAGGCTTCTGAGAAAGTTCAATACAATTATGCATCTGTGCTGCTTACCGGTCTGTACACCTCACATACTAACACACATGAACCTAAATGTCAACGTACACTTATACCCAGCTGTAACTTTTCATAAAAATCTTACTGGCTTCCACAAGCACCCAGGCTGACAGCTTCCTTTGCTTGATAATTTGCTTATAGCACTGGGCCCAGTGAGAAGGCAGATGGCAGTCGAGGGCGAAAGGTGCACAGCCATAGTACTTAATGTTATCGTTAGCACACATTAGAATGGATAGAGGCAATAGTGAGACAGGGGATTGTGCCCCTGACACCCTCAGAAAAATCCATTTGTCCTGCTAAATAGGAGGTAAATACAAAGGGCCAATAAATAACACAGGAAACACCTGAAAAAATTATGAGCATTACGGACAAAATATCAACCTAGTTTCATTCCCCAAGATATTAATATCAGGCTCTTCGGAACTAAGGAGTGTAAGCTTACCTACTTCATGGCCTTCCCTGGAGTGGAATCACTCTACTTTCTAAAGTTTCCAATTGGAGATGATCCATTTAAATGTATCCCTTTATATTTACTGGAATTAGCAACTGCACCCTCTTAGACAAACACCTCTCCAGTATAAACCCACAGTTGCCTGATTATTTATTTTCCTTGACAGTTGCATCTTTTATCCTGAACAAATGAATTCTGATGCATTAAATATATCTACTTTCTTCCAGATATTAGTATATTAAGATTCAGTAGTCTCTTTTTCCTCATTATCTTATATTAATACTTTTCAAGTACTCCTAGGTCATTTAAGACTCTTCATGATGCCCCTCCAACTATTTCAGATAAGAAATTAGGACAACTTTTCCCCAGATTCCCCCACCTTCTGCAGGAATTGATCTGACAGGTTTTTTGCTTTATTTTGTTATTACTTTTAGCAGGTCTTTCTATACAAATTTATAGTGGAAAAAATCCTCATTAATTTTGAAAAAATATCCTAGGTTTTTTTAGTAAGTGGTACATTTTCAGAAATCAAGAATGGCTGGCTAACTGCATGTTTTTTTCACTTTAGAGAAAGTGAAAGGAGGGAAATAATTTCTGTTTCCTGACAGTTGATAACAGAAGTATTTGAAAACCATTGACAGAGGCCTGTTACACAGAATTTAACTCTTCTGAGTACCTTTTTACCAGAAATTGGTTATATTTACACGGTTCAAAAGCAGTATCCAATTCTGCTCCTTTAGCCATAAAAAGCATTAAAAAATCAAGTTTGTAACCCTATTAACAGCTTTTCATTAAAATATAATTCTGATTATTCTCTGTCTTAGGGGTGAAAATAAAGCATGAGGCTAGATACATCAATGTTTGAGACAGTCAGAGGCTTTCAGACTCAAAGACTTTAAAAAGTTCTAAAAATCAACTGGACGGAGAAGAACATGTTTTGAATGTGAAAATGGTCTCATGTATATTATATTCCACCTGAGTATTAAAGAGTGCATGGAAAGAGACATAGGGCTCTGACTCATAAGCATTGCAGCAAACTGCTGCAGCAGTTAAAAGACATTACTAACCCACTGACCAAACAGCCAAGACAAGGGAGCGTCCCAGCCATTGTGATGTAAATTCTCATCGGCAGGCTACATTTTCTCTTCAAGAACAGCACAGGGTGACTTTGTGAAGTGGGCAGTAACAGAATTTCCACATCCCTAGACATTCACAAAGCCTCACTGCAAAAACCATCACTCTATGCTTTTGACTTAAGAGGTTCACACCTCAGATATCACAGGTTAAACTGGAACAGCACTGTCAAACTTAGGCCCAGTAGTTTATCTCCACAAACATTTAAGAACCTAATAGGCCAATTCCAGGAACATGTTGTCCTGGTTGTACATAACAAGTTGTTAGTATGATTTATGGGAGAGGAAGCCTACCCATGGGGTAGTGTTCTATTAAAATACTTTATTTCAATCTACTAGAATTTGTGTCACAGCTGCAATGGGAGGAGTGCTATTTGAGCCTAGTAAAATCTTGAAGAGCTTAGCAATTTTTCATTGGAGGCATCTAGCAAAGCTGAAAAGAATAGTCTGTGTTGAGCCCCAAAATTTTGTCTACTGACAGGTTTTTTTCTGCATTTATACCTAAGTTTCTGAAAATAAAAAAACCCTAGATTTTACAAGGGATGAAGATAATATGTAGCTACAGCTGTTTTGAGAACTTTATTTATCAGAGAGTAACTGTCTCAGCTATCTCAGCTAGCTAACTTATCATTTTTTGCACAAGACAAACTGCACAGTATCATTTTCACTACACCACCATGAAGCTGTCAGGCACTTAGTTGTGAGTTAACTGAAGTACGTGAGTAAGGTAGATAAAACATCATGTATTAAAACAACACTTCGTAAGTGTTGTTAAGTTTAAAATGTAGAGGTTACTGAACAAGATGGCAAAGGCCAAACAGCCCCTAGTTATCAGACAGACAGCAAGCAAAGTCAGTGCAATAATGAACACAAAACCCTTGCAAGCTAAGGTAGCAGAATTTATACATAATACAGGAGGAAACATGCAAATAATCTGAACAACTCATTAGGGTTTCTGAAAGGAATACAGATATCTTTTTAACACAGAAATGTTCCTGACTAAGCTAGGCTGTGAATTTATGATTATTTCACTGTGTTATTAATCCCTTGTATGATTTCCTGTTTATGGCTGGATGACTGTTTCTTGAATCAGCTGTTTTGTCAAATTAAATGCCGCCTTCAACCATCACCAACATCACTACAGAACGAAGTTTTCTGTAATGTCAAAAACATAGCCTGTAGCAGCATTACTTTGGTAAAATCTGATGGGTTGGCTCATACTCTAGAATCATAGAATGGCCTGAGTTGAAAGGAGCTTTAAAGATCATTTAGTTCCAACCCCCTGCCATGGTCAGGGCCACCTTTCACTAGACCAGGTTCCTCTGAGCCCCATCCCATCTGGCCTTAAACACTTTCAGGTATGGGGCATCAACAACTTCTCTTCTTCCAGTGCCTCACCACCCTCACAGTAAAGAATTCTTCCTAATACCTAATCTAAACTACTCTCTTTCAGTTTTAAACTATTCCCCCTTGGCCTGTCACTTCATCTCCTTGTAGAAAGTCTCCCTACATCTTTCTTGTAGGCCCCCTTCAGATACTGAAAGGCTGCAGTTAGGTCATCCTGAAGCCGCCTCTTCTCCAGGCTGAAAAATCCCAGTTCTCTCAGCCTTTCCTCATAGAAGTGATGCATCAGCCCCCTAATCATCTTGGTGGCCTCTGGACTCACTCCAACAAGTCACGCTGCCGGTCACGCTGCCTTTGATGCAGCCCAAGAGGCAATTGCCTTTCCAGCCTGCACGTGCACTTTGGAAGATCACATCCAGCCTCTCGATTTACCTCAACAGTCAAAATTAAGCTGATTTATCTGAATTCCTCTGTTAAAGTGTGGTCATGTGAATTGCTATGTCAGCAGACCACTGCAAGCAGTGACTATAGTGAAGAGCAGTGGCAGAGAGCTGACATCTACTTCTTCCATTGGCATTACTGAATCTAGGCCTGTCCTGTACACCATCCCATCATGAATGATTCATTTTGGCTTCCAGATTAATTGTCTAAGGCTAAACAAAAGCAAATTATTCTTATGCCTTAACTAGAGTGAACACTAAATTAGAAAAGGTCTGCATATTGACGAGGCCAGTATATTCTAGCTGAAATAAAAACTCCCTATCTTAAATCACATACCTTCCTTCTCAAGCACCATATTTCATGTTCATGCATATGATTTAGTGACGAATAAGTACAAATATAAAATAAAAATATCTCCAGAGTCCTACTTACCTATAACAGCAGGAACAGAACAACCTGAAGGCTATATCTTGCCATTATTCTGAAAGTCGAAAAGCAGCAGAGATGGTCCCAATTTATGCAGGCATCTGATAGCCACTAGAAAAGAGTTACTCATCCCAGGTCTGCTATTTGCCTTTGGTACTTTTGATCAAATTGTGTAACTGAGAAGACAGCGGTCACTCATCTGGGAAAACTGTGTTATAGCACATAACAAAACTGCCCTTGCACACTGAAAACATATTTAACAAAATACTGAAACAATCCTCTCTTAATAGACTGCTTCCCTGCCCATTTTGCTGTTTTGTTTTCCCTTATCATTGTACTCACTGATTTTTAATAAAATACATTTTTGAGATAAGAAGGCTAATGAGAAGTTCCTGGACTTGTCTCAAATGTTCCACCTTCATGTAGGAGAGAATCTCAACACACTCTGCTACTTCATACAAAATAGTTTTTCTTTGCTTGACTTATAAAACTTACCATTATGTTCTAATTTTATTTAGTTGTTATTGTATTACGTGAAAACAGACATCATGACTGAAAAGTTGCAAATATATTCTACCGCTCAAGAATTTAAAAAAATTATTATATTGATATAGCCTGTGTTTTGCTTGTGGATTCACAACCTTGTTATCTGAAACACAAGCACACAGTGAATAGGTAACATTATCTCAGAAAAATACTGTGAAAACAGAAAAAAACCACTCTACACTTTCTCTTCAGAAAATGAGAGTTTCCTTTTTGTCTATGGTATTTCATTTTTTTACTTGTTGCCAGGAAAAGAATATCCCATCTTTCATGCAATGAATTTAAGTATGAGGGAAAATGCATATCTAGCTCAGATTAAGTCATGTTAGCAGCAGTTAGAAAATTTATGCCAAATTCAGCCTTATTTTGGTCCCATTTGGTCTTAAATATGCTTATATATGGGCAAAACCAAGTCTGTAATTCAAGATGAGAAAGTACTCATAAGGGCCTCTCAAACTTTTTAAAAATGGTGAGTAGTAGTTTATACAAACAAATAGTTCTTAGGTATTATAATTGCACCTTGTAGTCACTATGTATCACACTGGCATAAACAACATTGATGAAGGAAAAAAATATTCTGGAAGAATTTTTTTTTCATTTGCATTATGATAAGTAACTATAAAAAGGAAGAAGGAGCAAAGTACAAAGACAAACAATCGTGAGCAAAAAGAGAGGAATAAAAACTGGATGAGACAAAAGTGCACAGAGGAGAAAAGAGCAAGCTATGGCAAATCCCCCATATAAAAAAATAATCTGAGGATTCAGGTTTTTGTAATTGTGTCCTCATGACAGCCACACTTGATATACAGAACAGTCATAAGATTACCCTGGAATGTAACTGATTTATACAAAAATTTCAGAGCAAGTCACACTTTCCAGAGGCCCCCAATATTCATTGCCTTAACAGATTTCTTTTCTAATCCAACAGCATACTGCAGAGTAGAACATACATTACATATATATATCATAGATACCATTCTTTGAGTAGTGGCTTGGCTTGAGTGTTATTAGAAGAAAAAAAACCACTGTCATCTATACTCACTTTTTCACTTTGACTAAATTGAATCACCACAGTCTTCATAATCATACAGCAAATAATTTTTTCCCCAATCTAGTACATTCACAACCTTTGTTATTTATTGGATCAAAATTCTACAGTGGTAGTTTTCCTTATGTATTCCACCACTGCCCTGCAATTAGCATGATGCTAATAAGGAACCCCAGAATAAGTTAATCACCATGATTTTACCTGTGTCTGGTACTCGGAGGCAAACTCAGAGACTATTTAAAGATAGGTAAATTCACATTTGCAGTAGGAGCACTATTAACCACAGGAAGAATAGCAAAATCGATTCTCTGAGAACTTCAGGCTTCACTTTAGAACTCTGGGTTTGCCCCACTGAACAAAAGTTGTTTGACCACTTCCAGCAGGCAGTTTAACAGGACAGGAATAGCCAGAACTAGAAAACAAATTATCTTATTAAGGCACACGAAAAGATAACAGGATGCCAGAATCAGAACAGGTTAGCACCCAGGAATGAATGCTTAATAACTGAGGACACATCAGAGTGCCAAAGAAATCCATTCTGTGCATGGTTCTCTTTAATAGTCTTTTAAATTTCTTCAGTAATGAGTATGTTCACAAAATCTGCATCTGACAAAAAGCTAGTGGGAGTTGGTGAGCACCTGGATTAGAATGGAATGGAAAATGATGTTGAGAAATTACAGAGAAGCTAAAAAAATTAAGATAAAATTCAATAAAATCAAGTGTAGAGTTACAGTCCTGTAAAAAAACACACACAAAACTGAAAGTATCTGCTTAGGAAGAACAACAGCAGCCTGAAAAAAACAAAGTGAGAAAGAGATGAACACCACTGTGTACTTCTCCTATCCCATAAAATATGACATCAAACCAAACTCTAGAACTTTATCGACTACAAAATAAATAGGAACAGTAGCACATTATCACTGCAAGCCAACCACCTTTCTCACACACAGACTTTATTCTGGAATGTATTCAGAAGGCTCTTTTGACCAAGGAGATTGTTATTCCCCTCTAACTAGCCTTGAGAAGATCTCAGTTTAGTATTATCTTTCCAACATCACACTCACAAAAACACCTTGAGAGTTTAGAGCAAATCAAGCTACAGACTCTATCTTTTAAAACTGTGAAGGCAGGTAGATGAACATGTACGTATCCAGAAAAAAGGCTGAGGGAAAAAGTGCATTGAGTACCAAGTACATTCATAAAAGCTGTATTAGAACATAAGTTTTACTTTTAAATTTAAAAGTAATTAATTCTTCCGTAAGAAAAGGAAAACCTCAAATCAGCTTTAACTTCGTTGTCAATCGTAACAGGCTGAGACACATCCCTTCAATGGAGTATGGCACACTCATATCATTACATACTGAAGAACAACAGACAGATAAAGAGTAACCTTCCCTCTAGGATTCACTTCAGGAAAACTACTGTTCCCAATTAACAGACAGGTCATGAGAAGACTACTGGAGGTCACCTAGTCCAACCTCCTTGCTCAAGCAGGACGCCCTGGGGCATGGTACTCCTGATTTTGTCCAGACTGCTTTTGAATATCTCCAGGGAAGGAGACTCCTCAACCTCTCTGGGCAATCTGTTCCAATGCTCAGTCAGTAAAGAAGTTCTTCCTCATGTTCAGGTATAAATTCCTGTGTTTCTGCATTATCTCTCATCGTATTGTTCAGTATCACCAAGAAGAGTCTGGATCCATCCTCTTGACATCCAACCATCAGATATTTATACATATTGTTGTGATCTCCTCTCAGTCATCTCTTCTCCAGGCTGAATAAGCCCAGCTCTCTCAGTCTTTTCTCATAACTGGGGTGATCCAGCTCCCTCATCATCTTTCTCACCCTCCACTGGACCTGCTCCAGGAGCTCCATGTCTCTTGTCCTGAGGAGCTCAGAACTGGACACAGCACCAGGGCTGAGTAGAGGGACAGGATCACCTCCCTCAACCTGCTGTCAATGCTCTTCCTAAGGTACCTCAGGACCCCATTGGCCTTCTTGGCCACAAGGACACGCTGCTGGCTTGTGGACAGCTTTTTGTCCATCAGGATCCCCAGGTCCTTTTCCACAGAGCTGCTTTCCAGGAGGTCAGCCCCCAGCCTGTACTGGACCCTCCATTTGCCTTTGTTGTATTTCAGACAGTTCTTCTCTGCCCATCTCTCCAACCTATTGAGGTCCTTCCAAAGGTCTGCACAGCCCTCTGGGGTATCAGGCACTTCTCCACCCTTGTGTCATCAGCAAACTCACTGATGAGGCCTCTGCCCTTTCATCCAAGTCATTGATGAAGAAATTAAACAGTACTGGACAAGTATTGACTTTTGGTGGATCCTACTAGTGACAGGCCTCCAAGTAGATCCTGTGCAACCGATTATCAGCCTCTGGGATCTGCCATTCAGCAAATCCTCAATACACCTCACTGTCCACTTGTCCAGCCCACAGTTCCTGAGCTTGCTTATCAGGATATTGTGGGAGATAGTGTCAAAATCCTTGCTCTAAGTCCAGGTAGATAACATCTACTGCTCTTCCCTCATCCACGCAGGTACTTGCCAATCATAGGTTCATTAAGCATGATTTCCCTTTGGTGAATCCATGCTGACTACTGCTCATCACCTTCTTGTCTACCACTTGCATAGAGATGGCCTCCAGGATGAGATGTTTCATCATGTTTCCAGGGACCAAGGCAAGGCTGACTGGCCTGCAGCTCTCTTGGTCCTCCTTCTTGCCCTGTTTGAAGACTGGGGTGACACTTGCTTCCATCCAGTATTCTGGCACCTCTCCTGACTGCCACGACCTTTCAAAGATCTGAGAGTGGCCTCAAAATCATGTCTGCCAGTTCCCTCAGCACTCATAGGTATATCTCATCAGAGCCCATGGACCTGTGGATGGCAAGTTTGCTTCTTTATGATTTTCCTGGACACATGAAAAAAGTATTTTTGTTCTGTTATTTATAGAGAAACATGAGCATATTGGAATATTCTAGCTTAAACCCTTTTTCACTTGCCACCAAAGCTAAAGCAGCTGGACTTCTAGGAATTGGTTGAGACACTAAAAAATACTCTTTTCTGCCATTTCTGCTGAAGTGGCTGGAACCTCTGACAGACAGTTGGTGGTAAAGAGAGAAATAGCATCACTAACTGTTACAGCAGGGGTTTCAAGGTGGTAATGGTGAGGTTGCTATAAACATCTGCAACTCCCTAATGGCAATGACCTTCTTTTGGTATAGGTGTCTCTGCAAGAGTTCCAGTTACATCAGTTTCTAAACCAACTTAATTATATCGCTATCATTCCTCACATAAACAAGCTTTAGTTCCACAACAACGTATGTAAGTAGTCAAAGTGGTATCTTTTCTCATCGTGGTACTTTCTCTAGTTTGAAAATTTTATGTGCCATTTTACTCTTCTTGGCAGCATCCAAAACATTAATTCAAGTTCAGGGCCTGCATCTTTTTTTCCCTTTGCTAAGCTAGATAAATTAATAGGCGGAAAACCAATTTATCCTTTAGCATGGGATTATTCATCACATTTAAATATACATATGCACGAAGCTTCAGCTACTCAAGTCTCATAGGGAAGCCTTATTGACCCTACCAATTAAGACTTTCATGTCAGTTGACCATGAGCCCCTTGGAAAAAAAAACATATGCGTTCCCATTCCCTCAGCACAGGTTACAACGAGATTAAATGGTACTTCATCAAAATGCAAAAAGCCTTCAGACTGACACCAGCAACACCCATGTTCATGTTCTCCCAAAATTAAATTGGATGCTGCAACCTTCCCAAAAATAAACATAATAATTAACTAAATATATGCGGTTTTATCCCAAAGTCAAGTGAACATTTTTTCTTCTGCCTGAAAGATTTACTTAGTTTCTTTTTTCTTCTCTGTATGCTTTCTACCAAAAAGAATGGCTTGACCTGGTTTAGAATGGTTTGAGTGCTGCTGAGTCCAACAAGCAGTTGAGCTGTCTTGAAAGGAAGCTTCCCCTCCATTATTTAATGTTTGTTTTCTCTTCTGCAGGCAGAAAAGGCAAACAGTCCTCAGATTTACTCTGGGGAATAGAGGAGGAAAAACAAACCACAAACTCAAATGACTACCTAATGAGAGTTTCAGTAAGGTATTAAGGGGAAGAAAGAAAAAAGATTTAAAAAAGGATCTCTTTACCACTTTCATTTTCATTAGCATAATTTTCCAAGAATGTTAACTACATTCTTTTATCTCTTAGACACCGGTTTGCGACTCATAGCTTAAGACAAAGCTAAAAGCAAAGCTATAAATTACACATAAAAAGATTTACATAATGACATAGACTATTTTGTATACACAGATTTGAATGTTTCAGTTTCTTTGATTTTGTTCCCAAGTAAATATTTTTCACAGACAAGGGTGAACTGAAAATGTAGTCTTTGAAATTCTTTATTTTATTGACACTTAGTGCTGTCCAGTTAGCTCTGATTCTTACACACTTGTCTTTCCGCATTTCGGTAGTTGACTTTACATAATAAGTAAGATAAAGCGAACGACTAAGTTGGAAAACTACAGAAACAGCAGTAATTAGGACGGTATTGCCAGCATTGTAACTTGGTGATTACCGCTCCTATTCGAACCATGAAAAGTGCTCCAAGCTAAAAACCACGTAAACAATAGCTGTCACTTAAAAGACCATAAGGTGTATTTGGTGCTCCCAGCACTGCTTCAGGTCCTTAATTAATCCACCTGGCCACAGCAGAGAAACTTCATGGTTTCTCTGTCACCTAAGCATCTGTAGTAGCTACTGATTTTAATATTGAAGTTCCTACGAACATTTTTACTCCGTAGTAAAAAGTGAAATTCACAGTAAGAGAGATACACTAGCTTCAGAAGGGCAAATACCTCCCATAGGATAAGATCTTAAAAAAATATAACTACACGTACGGTGGTCTGGCTGAATTTTTTTTTGTCTCTAAAACTGGTATTCAACAAAAAAACCCCTTTAAAGTGGCGGGCCCAGTACTTTAATCAAGTACTCAATCGCCTGTTACACGAACAGCTAGCTTGTGCAAACAACGTGAGAGCTCTGCAGCCCTGCAAACCAGGTAAACGATGTACACCATAAAAAAAAAAAAAAAAAAAAACCCACCAAAACCCAAACCAACCAACAAACAAACAAAAAACCCAAAACCCCCCAAAAAACAAAAACCACCACCACCAACAAAACCAACCCCGCCCCCCCAAAAAACACGAGCACCACCATCAAAAACAACACAAAAAACCCACACAGAAGTACGGCACCAGCACGCGGAGCTGCAAAGTGTACTTCTATATCAGCTGTAAAAAGCTCCGCGGACGAAAGCAAGCAAGACGGAACAAACATAACTGCACTATAACGAGAGATCTCTCCTCTCGGTCGGCTTTACGGTCCCCGCCGACACTCAAGCAGCTGCCCCAGGAGGGTCTGCGGGCAGCCCCGGCGCTGCCGCTGGAGCCGCCGTCCGCAGGAGAGACCGGTTCAGCTAGAATGCTCTCGACATTCCTTCTCTTGTCCACGACAGCACCCTTTGAGAGAGAGGACGGCGGGCGTCCAAGTTTTTGTTCCCGACTTTTTTTTTTTTTTTTTTTTAAAGGCAGGGGACACCCGCCCTGCACACATACACACACACAGAGCCCAAATGCCAGGTACTGCAGACCTCAAGCCCGTCAGCCTGGACCCCTGCCCGCTCCTTCAGCGGGGCAGGGGCACGGCGCAGTTCCGGCAGCTTCTCCACCTCTTCCCCAAACTACTCCCGCGAGTGCCGCCGGCGCCCTGCCGCCGCCTCCGCACGGCAGGCGCTGCTGCCCCTCTCTCCCCCCAGCAGATACGAGCTGGGGCGCGGCGGAGACACACGGGGCACGGCGGAGACACACGGGGCACGGCGCCGCACGGCACGGCACAACCTCCTCCCCCCGTCCCCGCACCGCGGAGCCCAGCGGAGCACACACCTCCCCGGCCGCGCGGCTGAGCGACAGTCGCCGCGACCAATAGAACAGCCCTTTCCGCGCAGGGGGGCGGACACTCCCTGGCCGGCGGACCAATGGGAGCGCCGCTTCCTGAGCAGTGGCGTCCGCGAAGGGGGGCCGAAGGAGGGGCAGGAGTTTAGGAAGAGGAGGGAATGGCTGTCACCGGTGAAGTCATGTTGGTAATCTAGTCCCTCGCTCCGGTTCCGGGCTCGGTGACTCACCGAGGGGGGAGAGGAGCGATACCCAGCACGGCGCTCCGCCCGGGCGGAAGGTAAATACAACTTACAACTCGGTCCGCCCCCCGTCCGCTCCCCGTAGCCGGCACGGTCTTTCATTGTCGGCGGCCGCGCCGGCTCGCACCGTGCCCACCTTCCCTCTCTCCGTCTCTGCCCTTCCCCGCGCACGGCCCCGCCGGTCCCGGCCGCCGCCGTGCCACCTGCTTCCTCTCCCCACCTTCCCCGGCGCCCGGCCCTCCCGAATATTTATATGTCCCAGTGGGTGGAGAGAAGAAAGTTTTGATCCGGTATTATTTTGGAATAATCGTGATGCGGATCTCCGGGGCGGGAGCGACAGAACCCCCGCGGCGTCGCCGGTGGCTGACTCGTGAGTCAGCGGCACTCTCGGTCTTGCCGCCCAGCGAGCGTGTCACGGGCTGCGGGCGACGCGGACACGGCAGAAACAGATCCGTGGGGAGAGACAGCCCGCACGGACGGGCCGTGGGGGCCCCGCCGCGCCTGCCGGGGGTCGCAGGGTGAAGTTCACGGTGTCCGGAGGCGGCGGAGCGCGGTGCGGCGGGGCTTTTTCTCCGCCGTGGCACACGCTGGCGCAGACCCAGCCGAGGAAGGGGAAGTAGGGAGGCACGAGCAGGGAGGAAGATGGTGCGCGAGAGAGCGGTCTCGCCTGCGAGGAGAGTAGCGGCGTTCCCCGGCAGAGCCAGGGAGGCCATGATCCGGATCATCTCCCTGCCTTTCTGTCACAAGCACTGCACACAGCGGGGAGGGGGGAGCAGCGGGGGCTGGGACTTCGGCCGGCAGACTGCGGCTCCTGTTGCTTTTAGGTCTCCTGTTTTTAACTGTGCAGTCACTCCTGCTGTAAAGGTGTCGCGGTTCACTTCCCAAAATAGCGTGTGTGTCGTCGTAGCCCTCCCGTTTTCCCTGCAGAAATCCCGCCCTCCAAGCGGAGTAGCACAAAACATGCGCTACAATTTTGGAATCGCCTGCCAAGCAAAAAAGCGTTTTATTTCCGGTGTGCGCGGAAATTTATTTTTTTTAACCGGGCCGGGCGGGAGCGAGGATGCACGCGCGCGGATGCTCAGGTATCCGCAGATCGGCTGCACCTATGTCGGGAGAGGGGACGGCGGTGGTTGGCACCTGGAAAAGTTCTGTGCCCTGCCGGAGGCGGGGGCGGGCGGCGGGGCGCTGCTGCAGACACTGCCGGGCGGGGCCAGTGGGCAGCGGAGCCCGTCCAAGGGCCGCTGCGGGGCAGAGCGGGGAGGCGGCAGCGGGGGCGGGGGGTGGCCTTTCCCGTCCCTCCGCCTGTGCGAGCGGCGGCGGATCAGGAAGTCACCGCCGCCACAGACAGGCGCACAGACATGTTTGGTCGGCGTGACATGGTGGCGGAGGGAAGGAGAGGCGGGCAGGCGGGCCTGGCCCAGCCCTGAGGCATGACCCGGCTGCCCGCCCGCCTGCCGCCTCAGAGGTACGGGGGCCGTGCTCGGGCACCGCAGCCGCTGCTTCGGGGATGGGCGGGAGAAGGCGGCAGCGGGGCTGCATCTGCACGCAGGGGCGTTTTACAGCCTGTCGACCGGGGAGAAAACTTTCCAGAAAGGCCGGGGGGGAAAACAGGGCCCTTCTGGTTGTGCGCGCCCGCCCCGGCGCCTCTGCGGGGAGGCGGCGGGTTGCCCGGCGCCGAGGCCTGCGCGCCGCCCGCCCTGCAGGGCCGGACCCCCGCGGGCACAGCGGTGCGGCCGCGCACGGAGGGAGCGGCCGCCCTCGCCCCGCCGCCCCCCGGGGCTCCCGGGTCGTGGGTCCTTTGCCGTTGTGCCCGCGGTGCGCGGCGAAATGGAGTTTATGTTGTCTCCTCCCCCCGCCTCCCTTTAAATTTATGATGGTGGAACAACAAACTGCGCACAGCTGGAAAAGTTACAGCTCTTCTAAACTCCATCTGAAGTTACAGTTAACCGATTGGTTTGTTTTTCCTTCCCCCCCTCCCCAACCCAAGCGTGAGTTGTGGTCGAGTAAAGGGAGTGGCTAACTGTCTGCATGACTACACAGATCACCCAGAATTTTTTTCTTGGCATCTGCCGTTTATGTCTGATATTCAGACTTAGAAAATTTTATGTTAACGCCGCTCTTTTTAGGATGTATTTTTATGAATATTTAAATATGAGTATGTAAGTAAGTAACTAATTGAAAAATTGAAGAGATAAGGTGGTTGATGATTTTTCGTTTGTTTGGATTTTTTTACCGTTTAAGTATTCTGCGTGCTTTCAGTAAAAAAAAATTGATCTGGGGTCTGTGACACAGTGTTGTTCCGTTTGCATTCTTTTCCTTTTTGCTTTAGCTTTCTAAAGGGTTACTTGGTTTTAACCAAAGCCCTTAAGGCTCAGACGATAAACTCTCTACCGGAATTTAATGCCTTTGGTAGTACACCAGTTACATGTTCGGGGTGGAGCAATCTCTTCTGTGTAAATTACTATTGTTGTGCAAATACAGGCACACTTTCTCTTTGGGAACCTAATTGCTCTGTTACTGTCTTTGACTTTGTTTCTTTTGTCCTTTTGTTATTCTAGGGAAAAAAGTTGTGTACCAGAAGGATAGGGTTGCCTTAAGGCGGGTTTTTATGTCCATGTATATCAGTAATAGAAAGCAAAAAGACTGTATGGATAATGAGTATTTAAAAATTAAAGAGTATCATACAGAATATGTGGACTTGCCAGAGGTGAGGGTAAAGCTTCATTATATGCAGTCGTTCTCTCATGAGTTATGTCTCAGCTTTAGGACTGGTATTTCTGTGGTGTTTCATAGAACGTGTGCCAGAAGACTCTGTTCAAAGCAGTCTTAGATCTTTTCTTTTATTCATTTCTGAAGTGGTCTGTGAGCGTTTCTTGTCAAATTTGAAAAATGCTTTCACCAACATCTGAGGTCTGAAAATTGACAAGAGAAAACGTCCTCCAGCTAGCATACTTACATTAAATATATTCTCGACAAAGGCCTGTTTGAAATTACTATCTACAGGTATATTTTCTCAGGTTTTGTTAGACTTTTGAAGTTAAGGTCAGAATGTGCACAGTAGCAACTTAAAAAAGTGTCTACACTTGTACCTATTTTTCGTAGTCCTAATTAGTAATGTTGCTGTGAATTAGTGATCCTTTTCAGAAGCAGACTTTTCATATGACTGAGAACATTTTTGCAAATTACTTGTCAAAATGCCTGTTACGTTTCTGTGTGTTTTGAGCTGCGGTTGAAGTTCTTTATGTGTAAAGAATGTTTCCTGGAGCTCCCTCACTTTTGAAGTGTATCTGAGTAGATTTTATTTTTTTGATCCTCTAGTGGAGTAGGAAACACAATATTGTGGCATAAAGATCACCTGCCATAAAATTGACAGCAGAGAAAACTCATGCCTTATTTCCAAGATAAAATAAGGACGGGTGAATAAGAGAAAGAAGTAAGGCTTAGCACAGCTTTGGTAGTTTGTAAATGTAGCAGAATAAGAAGAATACTACTGAAAAGTTTCTTTGTTTCTGACACATGTAAAGTCATTACTTCTCAGCTGTAGAAATTTTCCTGTTTGTCTCCACTTGGCAGAGATTATTTCCTATGTATCACTTCAGCGTTTGAGCGCCCAGATGCATCATTTAGAGGTGGGGCCTTTGAGAAAATGTTAAAAATAAGTTTGTTATTACAGAATTTACACATTTTTCATCTTTTCATTGGTATTTTACTGTAACTAACTTGTATTTAAAACAATCTTCCTTCTTTCTCCTCTTCCCTGTTTAAGTAAAGGCAAGGCCTTTCAGGAATATGGTGCATTCCTTTTCTTCTGCCTGCCTCTCATTATGGCTTTTGTTTTTTAGAATTAAATGAGAAGACAACATTCAATAACTGTGATTAATACCTGTAGTAAAGCTCATGGTATGAAAACTTAAATCTGTGACCACTGAGTGGTGTCATATATCAGTTTTCTATGCCTGAAAGTGGAATTGACATATGTAGCAAACATGAGCTTGATCTTAGACATTGCCTGATGGCAGTTAAGAGTTCTCAGTGCAGCTATCTGCTCTGTTTTCCTCAAGGCTACTGTCTTCTGCAGCAAAGCCATCAGAAAGGATCATATGTCTGTGCTGTAGTGTCCGGCAGCATAGCTTAGCTTAACTTGAGTGAACTCTGATTTGTGATTATGCCTTTTGACAGCCTGCAGTACATTCACCTCCCAGCTCTTAGGCAGTCATTTTTTGATACCAATTTTAGCATTTTGTAAGAGGGTAGGCTGTAAGTTAGAGTAGTTGAGAAAAGTTGAGCTTTGTGAAAAGCTGGAACATCTACACAGCAGAAGTAAGAATTTCTACAAGAATATTTGAAGGTGGGGAGTATTAGACTATCGTCCTAAAGTAAACTCCATGCATGTGAAAAGGGATCTTATAGTACTCCACAATGAAGTTTCTGGTATAAGCACACCACTCATTTTGCTAGCTTTGCTGAGGTGCACGCAGCAGTTTTTGGTAGATAGCTAGACAAGCAGCTAAAGCAGTGTGCAGAGGTTTTTTTTTCCTCTGGCCTAAATGTCTGGATAAGTAATCAAGGTGCAGCATTTCTGGTTCTGTGGTTTGTAGTTTAAACTACAAATTCCATTACAGAAGGTTTTCAAGTTGCAGTGAAGTTACTCAGATGAGTATGCAAAGGCAGGATCTCAGCTGTTAGTGTGTTTGGCTTCTCTTATGTGAACCGAATATAAGTTAGTTGAAGATTTCACTCTTCTCTTCACAGGTTTTTTGTTGTTTGATGTAAACCTGTTTATTGATCAGATGACAATAGTAAAAACATGATAAAAGTTAACAAAGAGTGTCCTGTGAGGTTGTACAATACAAAACACAAAGCAATAAAAATTTACTTCTAAGCATGATAAGTTATTTAATGATGATGAGCGGCTGTTGTTACTAATCAGTTCTTTTACGTTGAATGTATTAATTTGATTAGCAGATTAAGCAAGTAATCCAAATCAGTGACAGTATCATTTTATGCTTTCTGTGGTAGTGTAATAAAGATAACTCCTTTAGCCTGTAGCATATCACAAGTACACGTATCTTTTCAAAACCACCTGTGAATCATGACCAGTTGGAGGTATGTGGGAAGAAGTAGACTGTAATTATTTTTCCATGAAGACAGAGTTACAGTCAGCTTTGCAGTATCTCTGTAGCTGTTGTGTGGGTCCATATTTCCTTTTCATCAAAGCTAAGTGGTACAGTTTCCTTACTTTCCACTATGTATCTAAGGTAGGGGATCTGGCCAAAACATTCTGGCTGAAGTTCAGTTTAGGCTGACAGGAAAGGCAGAAGTTATATTGGATGGTGAAGGGAACTAGCTGGAAGAATTATAAATTCTTACTACTCCATCTGTTCTTAAACTCGGTGTGTGCCCTGTCAAAGCAGTCTGTAATCCCTAGATCTGTTTGGGTGTACAGCTGGTCTTGAATTCCAAAGTGATGCAAATGGTTTGTTACCTGCTGTGTTTTAGTTTGGGATCTGCTAATATTGCATATTTTCCTCATGCAAAAAAAATCCATGCTTTTGTTACCTTTGTGTTTGTAGCAGGTTTATACTAAAATATATATGTAATAGAAACACTGAATTGATGGAGACCCTGTTGTACATTGAATTAACTACATCTACAAAACTTTCTAGGTGCATATGAAATGATAGTGCAGAAACATTTATGCTTTGGGAATGTTATTTCAGATTCTGTTTAGGATATTGGCTGTCCTAAACCATTTGATCTAGAAATAGTTGAGCAAAGATCCTAAGTCTCCATCTTCAGCTCTTGGGTTTGTGGCACTTCTTTGTATTTGGATCTGGCTAGTTTGGACCTTGACAGTTGATAGATGCTTTTTTCCCTTCCCTGTCTCAACTCTAGTTGTGTCCAGAAGAGGTGGAGAAATTCTCTCAGACCATGGGAAGCGCTGTGTGATTCACCACAGCTAATTCAGTTGCCAGTAGTTTCATTTGGGACTGTTTACAAAAGAGATTTGGTCATGTTGATTTAAATGAAAACTAAGAAGTGATAAAGGCTTACAGTTCAGGAAAAAATACATCCTTTTTGAAATCCTGTGAATAACAGTGCTCTCATGAGAGTTTTGAGAAAATTGTAAGATTGGACACTTGCGAAACAATTAAACAATATGTAATGCATTTGAGAATGAGGGCCAGCAGCCTTGTCATTTGGAACAATGAGATGGATTGTTTGTTTTTTCTTTATTTTACTGTAGCCTTTGTAATCTGTTGGAAACATTTACTTTTTTTTTTTTGCCCCTTCTTCCCCCTCATTTTGTAGTTCTAGCAGGCACTACTCATTAAAAAGCAGTCCAAACAAATAGGTCAACACTAACTTTGGCAGGGAGTTGGCTCCATACTGCTTTTTTCATTGCTGGCACCAGAATTTAGCCAAACTAATACCAATGCTATCTGCATGGAGCCTGGCCACTGTTACACCTATTGTCCTTTTGTAGATTTTTGCTTTGACTTTAATGAGACTTTGGTAAGGGCCTAGAGGAATTAGATACCTAGCTCTTACTGAATTTTAATGAGAGCAGGGTGCCTAATTTCCATGGGGGTTTTTATACAATCTCAGACTTAATAAATGCAAACTAAGCTATTTTTGAAACATGTTAAATCATAGTAAAACAGGTACATTCTGGGAGCAGATCCTTAGTTGAGAGGGCCATTTATGATGTGTTCTGGCTTAGAGCAGTGAGTGTTTTTTTAATTTTGTGGACTACTATTGCCAGAGAAAATTGCCTTGTCTCTTTATTTCTGTGGCTGTCTTCAGACAGGATTTATTACTTGCAATTAAGTAGTATTTTCCAATGGTTTATGTTCCTCTGATATAGATCTTATAAATTACTTTTTTTTCATAAAGTATGTTCTTTGACATACTGATCTCTGAATACGTGTGTGTTTAAGACAATTCAGAATTATGTGAGATGGGGTGAATTTGTCTTCTCTCAAAGAAAGATGGTGAAGGAACTTGGTCTGGTGTAAGTGGTGCAACATTCACCTCTGGTAATTACTGTTTGGGCACTTGCTATTCCTATTAAAAAGAATTTAAAAATTTTCAAATTTGTGTACAGAACATGTTTAGTGTGTATGTAAATGGCAGTGTAACTAGTGAAGCTGCAACTGGACCCAGTTTTTATGGAAACTAGCAAGTTGATTTTGAAGTAGAGGTGAATAGAGATGTAGATTTTGATACTCATTTCAATGCACAGATGTAGGTAGATGTCGTTTGTGAACTAACATTTTCGGATACTATATGCTGATAGTTTTGTAATTTATTGTGCTGTGGTTCTGTATACATTTTTCGGGGGGGTGGTGGTAGTGCTAGGTATCTGCCTTGTTAAATGGATTGAATTTGGCTTATAACATGTAGAGCAACTCAGTTGTGAGAGTGTCAGTCTTAGATTTTGCAATGTATTGTGATGATTGACTCATGTAAGAACTATTTGTTGTGTGGAAATGTGTGTTGTCCTTCATACAACTGAATAGTAAGTCTCTTAGAGGAAGTTATGGCATGGTATTTGCAGTTGTGAACATTTGATAACTTGATTCCTTTTGTGGTAGTGTTGTGGGGTTGTAGGGAACTAATTATTGACTTTAGTGTTTTGAACTGAGAACCTTCACAGGCACCTCCATGACTTACCTTGCAAGAAAACAGGATCCCAAGGTTTCAAGTCATAGAAGCACACGATCGTAGAATATCCTGAGTTGGAAGACACCACAAGGATCATCCTGCACAGAGCAGCCCCAAGAATCACACCATGTGACTGAGAGTGTTGTCCAAGCGCTCCTTGAACTCTCTCAGGCTTGGTGCTGTGACCACTTCCCTGGGGAGCCTGTTCCAGTGCCCAACCACCTTCTGGGTGAAGAACCCTTTTCCTGATATCCAGCATCCAACCTTCCCTGACACAACTTCATGCTATTCCCTTGTGTCTTGTCACTGTTCCCCAGAGAAAAGAAATCGACACCTGCCCCTCTACTTCCACTATGAGGAAGCTGTGGATTGTAGTAAGGTCTCCCCTCAGTCTCCTCCTGGCTGGACAAGCCAGGTGACCTCAGTTGCTCCTCATACAACTTCTCCTCAAGGCCTTTCACAATCTTCATTGCTCTCCTTTGGACGCTCTGTGATAGCTTTTTGTCTTTCTTATACTGTGTCGCCCAACACTGCGCACAGGACTCGGGGCTGCCCCAGTGCAGAGCAGAGCGGGACAATCCCCTCCCTCGACTGGATGGCGATGCTTTGCCTGATGCCCCCCAGGACATGGTTGGCCCTCCTGGCTGCCAGGGCACTGCTGACCGATATTCAACTTGCCATCCATCAGGATCCCTAGGTCCCTTTCCATGGCACTGCTTTCCAGCATCTCATTCCCCAGTCTCTATGAACATCCAGGGTTTCTGCAGAATCTAGCACTAGAAGTTTTTTTGTTAAACTTCACATGGCTGGTGATTGCCCAGTCCTCTAATTTGTGGAGGTCTCTGTAGGGCCTGTCTGCCTTTGAGAGAGTCAACAGCTCTTCCCAATGTGTCATCTGCAAATTTACTCAGTCCTGCAGCCAAGTCAATGAAGATGAGCGGTGTGTGCTTGGAGCCCAGAAAGCCAACCACATCCTGTGCTGCATCAAAACAAATGTGGCCAGCGGTTCCAGCAGTTTGAGGGAGGTGATTCCCCCCTCTACTTTGCCCTCTACCTGGACACTACCTGGAGTGCTGTGCAGGTCTGGGGTCCTCAGCACAAGAAAGACATGAACCTTTTGGAGCAGGTCCAGAAAAGGGCCATGAGGTTGAGGAGGGATGGGTGGAGCACCTCTCCTGTGCAGACAGACTGAGAAAGGAGCGGTTGTTCAGCCTTGAGAAGAAGTTTTGCAGCCTTACTGCAGCCTTCCAGTACCTTAAGGTGGCTTATGAAAAGGAGGCAGAGGGACTTTTTATATGGGCAGATAGTGACAGGACAAGCAGCAATGGTTTTAAACGGAAAGAGGGCGTGTTTAGATTAGAGCTTAGGAAGACACTCTTTATGGTGAGGGTGGTGAAGCACTGGCACAGGTTGCCCAGAGGAGTTGTGGATCTTCATCTCTGGAAGTGTTCAAGGCCAGGTTGAGCAGGGCTCTGAACACCCTGATGAAGTGAAAGGTGTGCCTACCCGTGGCAGGGGGGTTGGAACCAGGTGGTTTTGAAGGTCCCTTCCTACCTAAACCATTCTGTGATTCTATGTTGAGGAGTGCTGGGCCTAAGATAGAGCCCTGTGGAACTCCACTAGTGACAAGTCACCGGCCTGATGTTACCCCATTTACTACAACTCTTTGTGCCCAACCTGTGAGCCAGTTGCTCACCCATCACATGATGTGTTTATCCAGCTGAGTGCTGGATATTTTGTCCAGAAGGATGCTGTGAGACACAGTTTCTAAAGCTTTACTCAAATACAAAAAGTTGACATCACCTAGTTTCCCTTGTTTAACCAGGTGGGTGGTCATAAAAGGAAATTAAGTTTGACAAGCAGGACTTTTCCAGCATAAAGCCATGCTGGCTCTGACCAGTGACTGCATTATCCTTCAGGTATTTTTCAATACCTCTCAGAATAATCTTCTCTGTAATTTTGCTGGTCACTGAAGTGAGACTGACAGGCCTGTAGTTTCCAGGATCATCCTTCTTGCCTTTCTGAAAAATTAGGATGTTAGCCAACTTCTGGTCAACTGGGACCTCTCCAGATTCCCAAGACTGTTCAAAAATCATTGAGAGGCGCCTTATGATGTCAGCAGCTAGCTCTTTGATTAATCTCAGATGTATTCCATCAGGCCCCATGGCGTTATAGGGATCCAGCTGGAGTAGCAGATCCCTCATTAACTTCAGAGTCAGCTGGGAGTTTATCATTATCACAGTGTCCTTCAGCTCAGGGCACTGTGACCCCCCCCTTTAGTCCATCATCAGTGTTGAAGGCAAAAAAGCATTACACTTCTCTGCCATGTCTCTGTCGCTGTTTGTGAGGTGACCATCCTCATACTGTAACAAGCATCAAATCAAGGAGGGCATCTTTCCTAGTCAGCTCCCTTAGTACCTGAACCATGAAGTAGCATCCAGCTGTTTTAGGAATTTTCTGGACTTGTTTATGCCAGGTGTGTGGTGTCCTCAGTTAACATCTGGCAAGTTGAAGTAACCCATAAGGACAAATTTGGAGGTGTCCCTTAGTTCCTTGAAGAATTGGTGTCATTGTCTTGGCTAGGTGTTCTACAGTGGACTCCCACAATGACATCTGCCTTATTTGTTTGTCCTGTAGTCCTAACCCAGGGGCTCTCAACTGTGCCATTGCCTGCTGTAAACTCCATGCATTCCAACCCCTCCATTACAAACAACACCACCGCCCGCTTCGCCCACCCTGACCTAAGGAGCATGTGACCATCCATCATGGCACACCAGTCACAGGACTCATCCCATCAGGTCTCACTTATGCCAGTAATGTCATATATCTGGGACTGGGCCTATGCTTCCTCTTGCTCATTTCTCATGCTGTGTATGTTGGTATAGAGACATCTCAAGTATGGTTCATTGTAGCCAGCACCTTGTGAAGCAGATTGATCTTATTAGCACTCAGTTCCTCAACTTTTGGCTTGCCATCCCATTGCTTATCACTGGCAGACCTGGTTTTGCCCTTTCCCTCCTTCCAACCTAGTTTAAAGCTCTGTCAATGAGCTGTGCTAGCTCTCATGCTAAAGCACTTTTTCCCCCTTTGAGAAAGTTGTATCCCTTCAGGTATCAGAAGACCAGGTGTTGTACAGACCATACCACGATCAAAAAAACTACAAATTCTGCAGATGACACCAGTTTTGGAGCCACATGCCCCTTGGAGGCAGCAGACTTCCCTGTGGTTTTGGTCCGGTCTGTATAGCAGGTCCTCCGTTCCCTTTAGAAGGGAGTCATCTGTGACAACTACCCTTCTTTTTTTTCCTAACCGGGGAAGTTGTGATGAGGGGGTAGGCTGTCTTGCCCCAGGTGGCTCCTCCATTGCAGAAGGACCTTTGTCTGCCTCGTGAGTTGGCTGTCGTTCCAGTTCCAGGGCATCATGCCTGTTGTAAAAGGTATCAGTCCTGCTTGTCATCTTCAAGTTTTCAAGAGGAAGAGCCTTCCTTCTGCTGTGAGCAGTAACCTCTTGACTGACTGCATCACAGGATTCTGAGTCCACCTGTGTCTTCACCTCAGTGGAGGTTTGAAACTCCTAAAACTGTAGCATCTCTGAGAGTTATATGTCAAGCTCTCGCTGATTCTCATGAATGCTGTACAACTTGTTCACTCTCTCATTTGGCTCCTTAACCTGGCAACACAGCTCATTGACAACAGCACATCTTCCGTGAAAGGAATGATTGTCAGTCCCAGCCTTATGGAGAGGCATTAGGCACTCCTGGCAACCTGGGTTGTGGAGAGCTACATCTACCATGAGAAGATCTGGCTGACTGGAGGCTTCTGACACTGCTGTGACTGGTGACTGGTGCAGTTATGGGGAAATGAGCTCTGAGGCATGTCAAAACCATACTTGTGGGAATGGTTACTTGTAGTAAGACTGCGCTCTTCACCAACTGCTGGGTGTGTTCAGAGCCCTGCCAGTGTGCCCTGGTTGCTCTCACTATCTCTGGGCCCCTTATGAGAGAGTGGGAGCAGCCGCCATTCTTGCTGGCTCCACTCACACCGAGTCAGCTGTTTGAGGGCAAGCTGCCAGCTTCACATGGGTGTTGGCGCTCTCCTGCGCTTCCCCGCGCTCCAGCCATGCTTGCTGCGATCCATGGCTCTGCACCAGAGCTGTTGGCCTTGGCGAGGGGTGACTGGGAGCAGCATAGCCCTATTTAAATCTACTGCTGTCACTGCTGGTGCTGTGTGGGTCTCTCGGACAGACAAAAAAAAGATCAGAAAACAGTCTTGATAACCCTCTTAATGCTTGTTTTGCTGCATTACTGTGAGTTTTATAAGCATGGATTTCAGGGCAGTTGTTGCTTTTCAGGGAGAGATTTTTGAACACATAGGTCACAGAGGCGCCCAGCTCTCTTGCCTGCTTTTAGTAGTGCTGTGCTTGACCCCGTATGACGTGTCTGATGATAGCAAGTGAGTTCAACTGCTGTTGTTTCTGGTAGATGTTTCTCATAGCATACCAACTGGGTTTTTTTGTAAGTAACATACAGACATCCAGAAATGGATGGAACTGTCAGGATCCTTATCCTTCTGTTGGGCTTGTAGAAGAATGGGCAAGCCAATGGGCAACATTAAGGATCATTTAAGCATTTTCTGCTGATGACAGCGTGCATGTGTGTGTGTCTGTGAGTAACGATTGCCTGTAGATTTTATTAAATTTTTTTCAGTGCCCCTAATGTCACATAGAAATTGTGGTTTTGTTTTTGTTTTGTTTTCTTTTGTTATTAGACCTATTCTGCTAATTGAAAAGGAGACAGAAAATAGATGTCCACGCCTACAGACCCTGGCACCATGCCTCATCCTGGTCCTTCTCCTGGACCAGGACCTTCACCTGGACCGATTCTAGGACCTAGCCCAGGACCAGGGCCATCTCCTGGCTCCGTTCACAGCATGATGGGGCCAAGTCCTGGTCCGCCCAGTGTCCCTCATCCAATGCCAACAATGGGGCCTACTGATTATCCACAGGAAGGCATCCACCAAATGCATAAGGTAATAGCTTACAAGTGAACCTTATTTCCCTAAACTTCTCTCCACTGATCAGAAAAACAACTTACTACGTTTAGAACCTGCATAACTGCTATTACACATTGTGTATCACCTGCAAAACTTCAGCTACACTCCTACTTCTGTCTTTATTACTAAATATTAGTCATGTATCAGATTAAACAGAGTTTCCTTGATCTTAGTAGACTAGTTTGAACTACAGAGTTAATAGTTTGCAAATCTTCGTTTGTAAACTGTACTTCTTAGAAAGATAGACATTACTAGGGAGCAAAAGTGAATTACAGTGTTAAAACCCTAAGGTAGACTATTCTAACCCTAAGGTAGACTATTCTAACCACTTTTTTTTCTTTTTTTCCCCTCTTGTCTATTTGTACATATCATGTGTTTTTTGGGATGGTCTTTAGTTTTGCCTGGAATTTTTATTCTTTAAAAAAAAACCCCGAAACCAACCAACCAAACAAACAAACCACCAAAAAACAAAACCTAGTATTTTCATCTCTTAAAGGGTTTGTTCTCTACAAATTTGTTTACTCTTCCATACTGAAAATGTGGTTTAAAAATGTGGGTTTCAAGTTATTTTATGAAGACTCCATCTTATAAAGGATTGTGAAACTATGTCATGTAAAACATGTGAATAATTGGACTTCAGTGGTGGTTGTTAAACACTTAAAATTACATGTGTGCTTAGACTGTCATTAATCTTTTTTACTTTGAGGAAATACTTGCTTGTGTGGAAATTCTTTTGTGAGAACAGTCTCTTTCCTCTTGTCACTTTTGTTTGGTTGTGTACCAGAGATTTAGAGTTTAGGAGAATTTCATTTGCGATGTTGTTCTACTCAGAAATACATATTAGCAGCTTACAGAGTCAACATATTGAAAACCTTTTGGTAACTCTTGTTGATTCCACTTGGAATTGTTATGTGCATATAGAGAAAAGAAATTTATAAGAATAGTTTTAAAGTAATATAAACACATTTAAATTTTTCTCATCTTATTCATGTTGACATTTTCACATATGAAAGCAGTTTCATTTATTAAAACAATGTCCAGTCAGAAGGGACATGACACTACTATCTTTTACATGAAGAACTATATATTTTTAATAGCACAAAGACAGCTGAAGGAAAGGAGGCCATCATCCAGCTGCCCATTTGTACTGAACTGTGTAATCTCTTGAGAGTATGTGCAGTAACTATAACTTTTTCATTTGAATCTTGAAGCATGTGATTTAGCTGTTAGCCAGATTAGACATTTGCAATTGGCATTTCTTTGTTTTTGGGGTCAGTTATAGCCCAGCTTTCCAGATCTCTGTCTTCAGACCTCATAGCCAGGGTTCCTACACCCTTCAAATTCTCTGATTTCTTTCTGTTTTTAAGTGATTCCATACCTGTAGAAGAAGACGGTGGCACCAGGAATTTCCCATAGAATGGTTGAATGCCCCACACATTATGTTTTTAACTGATACATCCTGTTATATCAGCCATTTAATCCTATGTCAGAATTAGAAACAAACCAGCAAAGGTCTTTCAGAGACTTCAGAAGGCATCTCACAAGGTTCTGTGAGCCAGAGTAGAAATTCTCCCACTGAGATGGCATTGAAATGTTTTGAAAAATGCTCCACAAAGAGTCTGGATAGCTAATTCAAATATCATCAGTCAGTATAGCTGTAGTAAATTACTTTACCTTGATTGTGATATTGGAACAAAGACAGTAACTTCATAAGTCTCGCTTCACAGCCTTGCTGCCCTCTAAGATTGCCCATTCACAGGTTCCAGCATGTCTTCATGTGTATGACTGAGCAAATGGGTCTGTTGAGGTGATAGAAGTGAAAAAAACCAAAATAATTAAATAAAATTTTGGTTATTTTTTCAGTCTAGATGAATTTTCAGGTCTGTTTCCCTGTGCAGCCCCAGAAATAGTGTATTGTGATGACTGATGGAAGAGTCTGTTTAAGAAGTGCTGTGGAAGGGGGCTTCCAGACAATTTCAGTGTTGTTCAGTGTAATTAAGAAACTGGTTAACCACCTGCATTTTGACCAAATACATGTTTTTTTTTCTACTCGGTGCTATGTAAACCAGTTTGACTTTAAGTCATGATGTAATGTAACACTTTGTTTTTTCTAGTGAAGTGGAGTGAAAAATGGGAAATGGCACAAAAAGTGTCCCAGTTACACAATTACTTGTGGGGTACACATCCAGTATATGCAATGGGATGTGGTTCTTTTAAAATGAAAAAACAAAGTAGTGAAACAACTTTGTTCTGTGTTAGATGTTTGTCTAGCTTAAAAACAATAATATGATGCATAAAAGTTTTAAAAAATCTAAAGTTTCAATCAATAGCTAAAACGCTGAAACAAATTGATATTAATAAATCATAATTCCCAAAGTATGTTTACTTAATGACTGTTAATATGAAAATTAAGTACTGTATATTCACTTAGTAACCAGAAAACTCTCCACTGGAAAATTTACTATAGATTTACATAATGCAGTTTAGATAGAAACAATAAAGTAACTATTTTTCTTGATAGTTTCTTAAGTAGTCTTTTGACTAGCAATCAAATTTTCAGGAAAATACTTACAGTTCCAAATTTTACTGAAGTGTATCTTGGATGCGTGACAACTACATTTAAGGAGAAGTACTTAGGAAGTCTCTGGGGGGTACCACTAAATGGACAAACCATAACGGTCTCAGAGAGTCTTTTGAGGAAAAAATACTTGGAAGCTGGAAGATATTAAAAGAAAGCATTGTTACATTGGTTGCCCTAATCTTACTTTTCCTCAGCATCCACATAGAAGTTCCTCTGGGGGCAAAACATCAGGTTATATGATTTTAGTCTGAACTGATCAAGCCTTTTACACAGTACCCCACAACATCCTTCTTTCTAAATTTTAGAGAGATTAATTCAATAAGTGGATTGTTAGATGAATGAGAAAGTCATTGGACAGTTGCATCCAGAGGGTAGTGGTCAACAGCTCATTAGGGACAAGTTATGTCCCTCAGGGGCCCAGTATTACTTAATATCTTCATTGATGACATAGACAAAGGGAATGAGTGCACCCTCAGAAAATTCGCAGATGACAGCAAGATGAGAGGTGCAGTTGTCACACCTGAAGGATGGGATGCCATCCAGAGGGACCTGGACAAATTCGAGAAGTGAGTCACGGGAATCTCACGAGGTTTAGTAAGACCAAGTGCAAAGTGCTGCATGTGGGTCAGGGCAACCTCTGGTATCAATACAGGCTAGGGGTGACAGATCAAGAGCAGCCTTACTGAGAAGGACTTGGGAGTGGTGGTGGGTGAGAGGCTGGACATGACCCAGCAATGTGTGCTCAGAGCCCAGAAAGCCAGTTGTATCCTGGACTGAATCAAAAGCAGCATGGCCAGCAGGAGAGGATTCTGCCCCTTTGCTCTGGTGAGAACCTGCTTGGAGTGCTACATCCAACTCTGGAGTCACCAGCCCAGGAAGGACAGAGTGAGCTGGAGTGAGTGCAGAGGAGACCACCCAGATGATAAAAGAGTTGGAGCACCTCTCCTATGAGGAAAGGCTGGGAGAATTGGTTTTGTTTAGCTTGGAAAAGAGAAGGCTTTGAAGTGAACTCATTGCGACCTTCCAGTAGCTGAAAGGAGCCTACAAGAAAGGTGGAGGGGGACTTTTTACAAAAGCATGTAGTGACAGGGCAAGGAGGAATCATGCCAAACTGAGGGTAGGTTTACATGAGATAATAGGAAATTCTTCATGTGAGACTGCTGAGGCACTGGAACAGGTTGCCCAGGGATGCCCCATCCCTGGAAGTGTATGAGACCAGGTTGAATGGAGCTCTGAGCAACTTGGTCTAGAGAAAGGTGTCCATGTCCACGGAAGGAGGGTTGGAACTAGATGATCTTGAAGGTCGCTTCCAACCTGAACCATTCCATGATTCTATGATACAGCTTTCTGTATGCTCTTACACAGTAACTGTGTAGTAACTGGTTAGTTATGTCTTAGTTATGACAAAAGTATAGCTTTTTAAGTTGCAGGGTTCTCACTTGAGGGTGGATGTAGTACTGTGAACTCTTGGTTTATTTTCTCTTTCAGTTAATTGTAACCTGATGATAATCACTTCTTTTATGAATTTGTAAAGGGGTGTAAATGATTACTGACTGCGGAAGAATTACTATGATGTCATGGACAATATTACTGGTTTTGGTGAATGAGAGAAAAAGGGAGAGAAAAAGTTCTTCACAAATATGGTAGTTTTTACTAAATATGTTAGATGTTCCATTAAAACAGAAGGCAAATGGTTTCTCATTTCAAATGTTGTTGGCTAACAGATGTATGCACAGTAGGCGTTCTGAGAATCATAACAGTTCTGCTGTGATTCTGGAAGTAACACCTTATTTATCAGCAGGCGTGTTCCATGCATTGTTTTGTTTGTGTCTGCATTAGTGAATAAAGAAAGGAAATATCAATGTCAACTTCGAAAAATCAAGAGAACTCATGTAAAATCGTGATTCAGTGATTTGTAAGAGGTTAATGGAAATGTTGGCCAATTCCCTACTGCAACGACAGTCAGACTGGTTGTCCATCGGTGATGCATTCAGTTATGCTGTGTAGTTATGTGGCAGTTACATGACAATGCATTGCTGTTTGATCTCTGTAATTTTGTTTGTTTTAGAGATGATCTAGAAGAAATCTAGTTCAGTACTCAGTTTTTGATTTTAAGGCTGTTTTCTTGGTTGGTTTTTAAGTTGGATGGAAAGAAAGACACTGTAATTGGACAGTTTACCTGGAAATAGGTCAAACCATGATGCAGTACTGTCTGCTAGAAGACCTTTGTTACTAAATTCAGAGTAAAAGCACTGTAGGCAGAATGCTTCTTATGCATTAGACGTTGTGTAAGTCTGCCAAGTATGTAGGTGTGTGCTTGCATTCAGTTGAAGTTCATCCCTCACTCTATTTTCTAGAAGCATTGCTTATATATCTGGCCTGTTCAGTGCTTGTCCTTACTGGGACCAATCAAAACATTAGTGTCCACTCAAAGTTGAGTATGTCTCACGTTCCTGTTCTCCTTCTGTCATATTAAAAGAATAAAATAAAACAAGTATCCCAGTGGGCTCGTAGTGCTTTATTGGTATCCCAACAATGTCATTGTGGAAGACAGCTTTAATAATTTATAGAGGACTGAAGAATTTGCAGAAATTATGTTGTGTGTAAGGTTCCTTCTGTAATTTTTAACCTGTTACATAGATTTGAAGTTGTCCTCTGACTCTGTAACTATACAGTGATTAAAAAAGTTACAGAAAATAACTGGTTTTCAGTTCTTTTGGTCCACTGCTGTTCCCTGCTGAATTGTCTTCCCTATTTTAGATGTTTTGTCCATAATCAATAGAAGTGCTTTTAGATGAAATATATTCTTGGAAATACCAGTCTCTGCATACACTAGCAACAGTATGATCATTAAAACTAATTTTGTCTTCAAAGAAGTTTATGCTATCTTCATACTTTGTAAAAAACTGATTAATGAGTTCTAATGAATTTAGTTTTCATTTTTTTCACAGCATAATTTTTACAAGCACACAGAAGCAAACCCCTTTCTTCCTTTATTTAGACTCCTTTCTATTAGACTTGAAACATTTCAGTTTTCTACAGTTTTTTTAATGTGGGTAAAACTTATGTTACAAAACCCTGTCCTTTTGATCAATTCTTTCCATAGAAGCATTCCTTCAATTCATGTCTTATTGTATGATCATGTTTCTTTACCTCTTTATTCCTGTTCGATTTTTTTTTTTGAGTTCTCTTTATGAAGGGCCCCATATTTGTTTTTCTCTTCACTGCTGTTCTTTGTTAACACCAGCTCCTTTCCCCACCCTCTGTGTGCTGGTACTTCTGATGTATGCATACTGTGTCCCATCGTAGTCCCATCCAGAGCTGCCTGGATTCACAGAGGTTTCATGGCTGTCACCTATTAGTGCCATGAAACCCAGCAGTCGCACCACAGATGTGTCCAGCTAGAGCCTTCTGTTCTAGAAATCAGATCAAATTTCCTTCACAGTTTCCTTCTCCTCTTGGTGGCTCTGAAGGTTTAGTCCTCGACACATACGGTGACAAAATGTATCCAGCTTTACAGGTGTTTTGGTTTCTGTACTACTCAGCTAGCGCAGGCAGAATGTGAACTCAGTGTTCTCTTCTGTGTTGGTTATCTTTGTAAGTCGGGGCAAAGAGAGGGAGGGATCTTCATGCCTCAGAAAAGGGCATTGGGATTTGTTTGGTTAGCGAAGTGGAACTATTTTTAATGTGTCAGTCATCTGTCTCAATGTTTCTGCTTCATATCCCTAGTTCTTGTAATCAAAAATAGCTTCTTGAGTAGTGGGTGTTTTTCAGATACAAGTTCTTTTCAAAAATATTTTTATACTGTCATGACAACTAAATGATTTAATGAAACATGAAAAATCCATTTAACTTCTCCTTTTTCATAACTTTCCCCCTTTTAACCCATAGTTCTGATACAGAAAAATTATAGTGAAATCCTTAAAAAATGTTGATAAACAACAACAAAAAGAATGCCATATGTTTTCAGGTGCTTTCAGTCAAATCTGAGTATTGCAATGGAAAGTAGAAAATTTATATGAATGGTTTACAAATTGAAATTTAGAATTATTTTTTACTTTGTAGAAGGCATGACCTATCTTTAGTTCTGTTTAAACTGAGTCATGTGAAACAAATTACTCAAAAATAAGAAATGTGTCACTTTTTTTTCCTGAGTTGACATAGCTTCTTGCACTCTCTTTTGGTTAGCTCTCTGTATTTTCCACTGTATTAAGTTATTTTAACTCTCATTTTATAAAGAATTCTCAATAAATAAGTGTGGATTTAGATGAAATAGACAGCAAGATCTCCATTAACTGTAGGGTTTAGTAAGAGCAATATTTAGTGTGAGTTTGTGCATGTGTTAGAGAGGGGCAGAGCTGCGTATTTCTCTAGAGAGTGATGCCAGGCTGTTCCTTCCCAATGCAAAGCCTTGCAGAGCTCTAAGTTAGAAGCTTAATCTCTTCGTAGTTAGGGATATGATGTAATTTTTGCTTTTAGGTAAAATTTAATTATTTTCTTAAGACATCTTCTTTATGTTGTTACTTCTTCCCCTATTTTCACTTTCAGATTCCTTCAGTTACTGTAACAGAGCCTTTCTTAGTGCCCAGTATGCGTTCAGCATGTTTTTTGGGCACTTAAACCTGTTTTGCATTTCAAGTACCCTGGGAACTGTAGTTTTTGATGAGTGAATGGGGTGACAGGAACTACAGGGAGCACAAGTATTGTTTTCCCTTCCTTGACTGCCCATCCTTGTTTTTGCCCGTAAAGATGAGGTTGTCTCCTGCAATGTGTTCTCCTTGTTTTTGAAGAGAAACAGTTTTTGGGACATTCCAGTAGAGCAATGACTGAAAGGGCAAAGTTTGTGCTAAAAATAACTCAAGCGAAGCCACAGGCTGTGGTTTCATAAGTTAGTGTGTGTTACACTGCTTTGTAATATGAGCCCAATACACTTTGTGTGTTTGTATTTGGACAGTTTGCCTCCCTGCCATTGCCAAACAGTTCATAAGGAGAGAAAAAAAAAAGGGCAGAAAAGAAACAGGGAACAAGCAGTCTAATGGTGTTCTGTGTTTCCTCAGATGTCTGATTCCAGGTTAAAAGTTTTCATTGGTTTTACTCTTCATGTGTTTGTTTAGATTTTGAGTTAAAGTCCTTCAGATTTTTATAGTGGATTGATATATTATCTCTGTATAAATACTTATTTTGTTTTCACAGTCTATTGATGGCTTACATGAAAAAGGAATGGTTGAAGATGTTCATTGTGGCTCCATGAAGAGTATGCGACCTCCTCATCCTGGAATGGGCCCACCTCAGAGTCCAATGGACCAGCATAGCCAAGGTTTATCCTTACTGTGCATGCTGTGTGATTTTGGGGTCTCTTTGCTCCACAAAGAGTCTGTAGTTGCATGTAACAGATTTCCAATTATTTCCTTTCAGCTTTGCTTGGAAAGGCTGAATCCCTTTGCTTTCTGGAGCATCCATCAGTCATGTGGTGGAAAATAGCTGAGGTTCAAACCCATGACTGGGACAAGTAGTTCAACAAAATCTATCACAGATTTCAGTTCACATCTCTATAAAAACCTCCATCTAGTTATCTCCTGTCTTATATGACTATCTTAAATGTAAATGTATTAAATATGATTTCTTTTAATGCTTTGGTGAAGAAGTTATAAGAGAGAAGAACCCAAGCAAACCTGGAGAAAGTTCTTTAACACTCTGTTAAAGTGCTGATCAAAGTTCTTTCCAATGTTTTTTATGCCAGAAAGTAGAAACTCTTTTTAACACATTGCTACATGCCTTCTTTGTGTGTTATAGTCTGCAACATAAAAGGACAGGAGCCGCCTGGTATGTTGGAAACACCTGCTGCTTTTAATAAGTTCAGCAGATAAGGCTTTGTATATTGCATGGTTAATTATGTTACAGCAACATCTGGAGAATCCCAAATGAAATTAGGCTCTTGATGTGACACACTACACAGATCTATTAAGAGATACTCCTTGTTTGATGTATTTACATGTTTGTATTACATAGGATAGGAGAAATGTTGAAAGGAAAAAAATAGCTACAGATCAGCAAAATGACTTAGTCTGAACTGCTTTGTGACTTTTCAGTGGGATGTGACTGAACCACTAGTCTTTAATTGGTCAGCTGAATCTCATTCTGGGACCTTGATAATTAGAAAGTAAATTTTTCATTAACCCTTTCAATATCAGTTAAGTAAAATAGAACTGACTTTGCAGAGGCAAATTCTTCATCAGGTGAAACTTTCTCATTGATTTCAACAAGATGCAAGCATGATCATCTGAGAGAAAAATTTTTACTTGGCTTTGCATTCAGAGGACATTTTACATGTGATGAAATGAAGAGAGCATTTAGTCTGATGACGAAGATGGATCAAATTGAAACATTATGTGCTGAAAATACATGAATTGCAAACGCTTCAAATACAAGCAGCTTCTGAGTTGTTTTCTTATCTGTGCTGGCTGAGATTAGACTTCCAGGTAGTTTTGCTCTGCAAAAAGATGACTGTATTTGTAGCAACTCTGTCAGGCTAAAGACTGCAGATCCCTGCTCTCTTTTTGGTGTATGCTGTCAACTGTTACAAGGTAAATAGACATTACTGTAGAGTTGTAATGTGGAACAGGCTTTTAAAAGAAATGGTCAGAAAAGCCCCCACATGTTCTAATATTTCAAATACTGTTCTTGACATCATAGAGGAATGTTTCAGCTTTCTTTGCCTCCGTGTCTCCATTTTTTTATTCTTACACAATTATCTTTTCCATAAAAGATGGTGATGGCACTTGGAGCTGTTTTGATACCAGTTGGGCAAAGTCCCATTTGCTAACCTTGTATTTTCTCCCTGTTAGTTTACAGATCCAAGACAGAAAACCAGGTTCCTTACTAGGCTTTCAACCTACTGGATACTTTTTGCTTGATATCCCACAACATTAGGGTTGTGTAGGACACTTGTGTTTTTATAAGTTTTGTAGAAATACGCAAGGTGGTAAAAGAGAGTGAGTTTAACGATGCCCACACTCATGGCAAAAGGACAGTATCAGTTCTTTGAGAATCCATGGAAAGGTGCCTGGTAACTCTTCAAATCCTGACAAAATCTTTAGTTGTGTATGGTACATTATTAGAAAACAAGATTTACTATAAGGTTCACTTCCTTAGAAATATGTGATTGTTGAGCTTGCAGTACGCAGTTATGTACAATTTTTAACAACATACGTGTCAAATAGAAATTACACCTTATTAGTTCAAGGTCCATTTTTTTCATGGCTTATTGTTTGTAGGCCTCAAGCTGAAGTAGGTAAATATGCACCAATTAATATTTTTTGGGTGTTTTGGGGAAAGTAGATGAAGAAGTTTAAAACCTCAGGAAATGGATCACTCTAAACTTTGGTCATTAGTTTGGAAGCATAAGCGGAATGGCCATTTATCAGTTAAATATTGTTCTAGGTAAAATCAAAGAACATTGTCTTTTAATTTTATGTGACATTGTCTATAATTCAGGTAATTGAGAATAGTTTTATGGAAAAATCACAGAATCATAGAAACATAGTATGGTTTGGGTTGTAAGGGGATCTTTACAAGTCATTTAGTCCAACCCCCTTGCAGTGAGCAGGTACATCTTCGACTAGATCAGGTTGTTCAGAACCCCATTCAAACTGACCTTGAATGTTTCCAGGGATGTGGCATGTACCACTACTCTGGGCAACCTGTGCCAGTGTTGGACCACTCTCATTAAAAAAAAGAAGTCTTCCTTTTAGCTAGTCTGAATTTACTGTCTAAAACCATTCCTCCTGTCACTGTAGGTCCTTAAAAGTCTCTTTCCATCTTTCTTGTAAGCCACTTTAAGTTTTGAAAGGTCGCAATAAGGTCTGCTTGGAACCTTCTCTTCCGCAGGCTGAACAATGCCAACTCTCTCAGCCTGTCCTCATAGGAGAGGTACTCGAGACCTCTGATTATCTTCATGGCCTTCCTCTGGACCCACTCCAACAAATCCATCTCTTTCCTGTGCTGAGAATTCCAAAGCTGTATGTAGTACTCCAGATAGGGTCTTAGAAGAGCAGAGCAGAAAAAACCTGCTGGTCATGCTGCTTTTGATGAGCCCAGGATGTGGTTTGCTTTATGGGCTACAAGTGCACATTGCCACGTCATGTAAAGCTGCTTGTTCACCGGCACCCCCAAGCCTGTCTTGGCAGGGCTGCTCTCAGTCCCCACATCCAGCCTGTATTGGTACTTGGGATTGCCTTGACCCTTGTGTGGGACCTTGTACTTGGCCCTGTTGAACCCCATGAGGTTCATGCAGTCACAATTCTTGAGCTTGTCCAAATCCTTCTGAATTGCATAAAGTCAGCCTTTAGATTGACATTTACTATTATATATTATGTAAATATAATATTACTATATTATTTTATATGCTGATCAAACAAATTTACTAGATCATAAGCTAAATTGATTTATTAACATGTAGACAGGTGTGATACAGTACTTAGTGCAGTACAGTATTTGTACAGTTGTCAGGATAAAGGATCCTGGCCTGTGAATGGGCTTCTCTATTCCTTGTTAAAGCTAGTAGCAGTAAATGATAGACACAACCTTGACTGATTGATAGACGTTAGAGTTATATAAAGGTGCTTGGCTTGTCACTGTATATCACTAGGTATCACTAAGTAAAAGCAATATAATTTACACTAATATATTAAGCTAGTTAAATGACAGATTATAAACTTAACTCTAATTAGATGATAATCATCTGATTGTGGATTTTCTAGTTAGTCTTTCAGGAAGGTTGTTTTGGTTCAGTGATGTTACATATATTTGTGATCTGGAAAAAAGTTTAAAATCAGTGCTGATAGAATTTGCAGATAGCACAGGGGTTTAGCAGTAAATAATGAACAAGTTGGTTACAAAGGCTGATCAGAACCTGAGGAGAATGTGCTTGTTTTTCTAGCATAGATTTTAGCGCAACCAACAACATTGTATGTCTAGGAGCAAGATATATATATATATATATGTATATATATATATATATACTGTATAGTGGTATAAACTCTTATCACACAAATGAGAAAGACTGAAAAGAGTTTTGGTTATTTTATCAGACTTAAAAGAGTATTGTCATGTACAGTTTTTCCAGCCATGAGATGGGATGTACTACCTGCATACAGAATCAGGAGGCTATTAATTGAGGAGTTGCATCATCTTTTCTAATGAATTAGCTGAGGGCTGTACTTTGGTATTGTATTCCATTCTCGTATCTGCAGTTCAGAAAGTTGTTGAGAATTGTTTAAAGTAACATCAGATATTTGAAGCATCTTTTGTGGGAGGAGAGACTGAGTGAGCTGAAACTGCATAGCCTGAAAAAAAGACGACTTGGAAATATCTGATGGGACAGAGTGACAAAGAGGAAACCAGAATCTTTGCAGTGAGTATCAGTGACCAAAGAAGAGAAAGTGGGTACAAACTGTACACACGAAATTCAATTGGGACATATGAAAACACTTTTTTACTGTAAATGTGACTGAATAATACAGTGGGTTGCCCAGAGAGTATGTGTAATTGCTGTGCTTGGAGATAGATAGTCAAAACCCAACAGGTAGCTGACCATTTGAGCAGGGGATTGGTCTGGGTGGCCTTGAGAAGTCCCTTCCAGTCCTAATGATTCTGTAAAATTGCACTTTACTTAGAAGACAAATAAAGAAATTACTTGAAACTTGGAAGGTGGGTTTGTTTTTAGGTTTGGTTTTGTGTTTTGGAGGGTATTTCTGTTTGTTTGATTGTTTTTTTTCCTGGAGAATGTTAAACTCTATTTTTTATTCTTCTTGAGAGAGAATTAAAAGAAGATTTGATCAGTCTGCACATTCCTGCATGGTAGAAAGGCTTGAAATAGATGGAACCTTTATCTTTAAGGGAGAAAAAAGTGTGTGTGGAAGGGGAGTTGGAGGGGATAGTGTAATTCGGTTCCTGCAAATTTAAATTAGGTGAATTCAGACTTTATTAAATATCTGTATCTTAATGAAGATAATTTAACCTTTTTGGAGAAAGATGACCCAAGTATTTGTGGTAGGTTTTGTGTCATATGAAAGTTATGTCAACACTGAATGTCTTTCTCTTCTGTTCCATAGAGCAAAGGGAGAAGTTTGTTTAGACGCTAAAAGTCTAGTCTGGTTTAGACAAGTTAGGTAGACTGTTGTAGCTGTAAAGGGTGCCTTTTCGACAGAAATCTGCCTGTTTACAGGCTCCAAGACTCTGAGAAGAACTAGTAAGTTAGAGTAGGAAACAGTGGAAAGAATACGAAGATAGATAGTCTTCATAAAATGCTCCAGTTCTTAGAGATTTGAGTGGAACAGTTGTGATAAATGTGTAGGCTGCAGTCCTTCTGTATGCAGTTTACAGTTGGAAATGATCACAAAATGAGATTTCATTTAAATGTCAAATGTTGCAACACTAGTCTTTTCAGTATTTTTTTAAAAGAAGAAAGTCTTGCAAAAGATTGTCTCTAAGTAAAAAGCAAGTTTTTTTATAAAATATATGCTCAAAATATGGGTGATGAATTAGAAATAAATTGGCAAACTGCACGTACAGTTGTAGGTATGATTTATGTAAATCAAGCATTCAGTTGTGAATGAACAGAAAGAGAAAATTTTGGAAGTAGTGATTCTTATGGTTTATGTTAAGAAATAATTACCCTTTTTTGAGGTGAGATGAGTGATGAGAAAATCAGAAACACTTCAAAACTAAATCTGCAAAAATGTTGTAATTTTACTTAAGTGCTTTTACGCTGTTTGGATGGCAGTTACTGTTCTGAGATGTTTGCCCTTTTTTAACAGTAATTACTAAGTTAAGGTATGCAACTTCACTTCAGAGATTTATATTTTCTTGGTGCTCAGTGAGATGCTAGTCATGCAGAAAGAAAGTGTTACTAGCTCAGAGAGATTGATACATTTTTATTGCATACTGCAATAGGATGATTTTCAGGAGTCTGATGTTCATTTATGGGGAAAATACTATGAATTGGTACCTTTCTCCTCAGCAGTTACTCCTTTCCACTCCTAATGCCAAAGTGGAGAAAGGGTAACATTCCTGACTGGTTTTGGTGGCAAATTTTCATTTCTTGAAGTTGCACACGATATCCCTGTTAAGTCTTAAAACCTTTCTTTTGATGCTAATAGGTTAAATGGAAGGAAAATCCATAGCTCCAGCTTCATATTTAGCTGTTTAAGTAGTCAACTTACTGCATTTAACTGAATCTGAATTGTGTTAGAAACTGCCTTCAGGCTCTGTGAATCAACTGTGCTGAAATTTGCAGTATTTATATGAAAAATATGAAATTTATGGTAAATTGTTAAGCTGTTAAACAGTTATTCAGAAGATTAAAATAATGGTTAGACTTGACTTTGTGAGAGGACTGAGAGAAGTTGCAAAGAGAAGCCAAATATTTATATAAAATAAAATATGTTTTAGATAATTCATAAAAATATATAAATGGACTGAAGTTAACAATTTCTGTATTTTTCCAGGGTTTGGAGCAAATTAAATGAAATTACTGTGATATAGCAGTGAAATACAGCCCAATTTGAGTTGTTTTGCTGTCTTTCCCTGCTGTTTGTACATGGAAACATAAGGGCTGCAGAAATTTAAGATTCTGGGACTTGATCTGTATTTATTTTTTATCATCTTTCAGTATGTATTAAACTTCTTAAAAAGTTTAACTTACAGAATTCACTAATATACTGCTACTTCACAGGCAGTGTTCATTGTCCTTACTTAAATTAGTTACACTTTCTCTTCTGAATTCTTTCTGCCTTTTAAAGATGAGAAAAGATCTGTCACCTTATTCATCTGCCTGCCAGTGTAAGACCTCTCAACAATTTATTTCTACAGTCCTAGTTTTAAGTGACTTGCACACATGTGACCTTTCTCTTTGTTCAGAGTTTCACAAGAACTGGTGTTAACCCTGGCCACACTATAGACAGGGAAATGCTGTATTTTGCTTACCTTAAGAAAGTTTGTAGCCTCAGTCCAATAAGGAGGTATTTTCCACTGTGTTCCAAGATGTTATGCTTTCCTGCTGTGTGTTGTGGAGATGTATTTGGTTCCTTTTTTGTTGTTTATACTAACTTCAGTTGATGGTTGAAGTGATTGTTAAATGAGTTACATGACTATATTTCTTCAATCCCATTTGTATCTTCCTAATCCACTAATTCTCTTACAGTCACATTCTTGAGTAAAAATGTACCCTTGCTGATGGTTTTAGCATAAAAATGTGACATATATGATCCTCAGACACTTTCATTGTTTAAGTCTTAATTTTTAGTGGTGAGTCAAGATCTGTGTTCAGCATTCTGTGTTGGACTGCTAAAACCTTGACTTCTTCTGTGTCATACTCATTACCAGGGTCTAGAATTCATTCAGATGTGTTCTTTTCAGTTTCATTATAGCATTAAAAGTGAAGAAAAAGGTCTCTCAGTTTTTAACTCTGGTTCTTTACCTTTAAAACAGATAAGAAAGATGTTACTTGTTTCTGTTAACTAAAGTGAGAAAGCAATTAGAGCAGAAACTTTGCATACAGTCTTCCCTCCAAAAATACTTGGGTTTGGTAATGTGTTAGAACTAGGATTTCTGCCAGTGTTAATATTGTAAAGAATATGCATTGTTTATGAGATGCTGTGGTGGCGTGTTGAACAAGTTGATACAAAGGGATGAAAAGAGTGATTATGTTGCTGATTATGCATACAGTTAAGAAAACAGAGGGTTTTTTACTGCTGAAAACTTGAGACTGATTTCTGATGTAGCCTCTTCTATGACCCATTGAAGGATTGTGGAGAAGGCAGACCAGATTCTCCTCAGAGGTGCATAGCAAAAGCAGAAAAGTAATGGTCACAAATTATGTGAGTGAAATTCTGATGGGACTTAAGGGAAAGGAAATTCAGAGTGATTAAGAATCACTGTCATTGGAGGTTTTCAGAACTCAAAACAAGAGAAACCTGTTTCTGGAGAAACCTGGTACGGCTTTAAATGATAGGTTAGACTTTTGGGCCTTCATTTCCTGATGTTGGGTGACTTCTACTCTCTGTATTTTTCAGAATTATAGGTTATGTATTGTCCTTTGCAAGTGTATAGATTTCTTCTGTTGTGCAATGTTGTGCACATTGTCATTCAACGCTTTTGCCATCTGAAGGTTAAATTAAACAATGATTCATGCAGAATAGAAGAGAAAAATTTCTGTGGAAGATGTAGAAGAAGGGGTGCTTGGCAGTTCAGCAAGTAATAATTAATTAACTAGGTATTTAAAAACCTGCTGAATATTTACTTTGGAAATTCATGTATGCCACAGAAAAATGCATTTGAAAATCTTCATAGCAGATGAAAGCCTGTTTGCAGAGTTCAAAAACCTCTCTGTCTTTGCCTGTATATTAAGCATTCCAGTGGACTGTGTCTTACATTTTTTTTCATTTATGGTATATGGTGGTTAAATTCAATTTTAGTGGATCTTTATGTGTGCATGCTCAGCTGTATTAGAGTATGTGTAATAGGATAGGAAAAAAACAAGTAGGATGAACAATTTATTAGGACAAGCGTATGGCTGTGTGTATTGTCACACTGTCTTATGAAAGTTCTCAGACTGTAAAGGAAAATTTCCATATAGGATAACAGAATTTACGTTCTGTAAATGCCACATTTTAACACCTTTACAAGAAGTTTGGAAGGTTCTGACATATTTTATGGGATTTTTTTTTTCATTCTTCCTCTTGTGAAGCATAGTTTCCTGTTGTTAGGAATCCTAATGCAGAGGACTTTGAGGGAGAGAGAAAGCGTAAGTAATAAATATATATCTAGAAAGCTCAAAAAATTTCTGAAAGCTCCTCTTTGCAAAACATAGTCTCAGACTTGTGCCTCAGACTGTCAGAACTGAAAACAAGTACTCAATATATTACACCACTCTTCTAAATTTTTATGGTCCAGACGGATTTCAAGATCCTGGGTCTGACATCTGTCAGTGGTTAAGGAATTTATAACTTGGGCAGTAAGACTTGAGGAGGGAAAGAAACCATTCTTTGAAATGCAGTTTAGAAAACAATGTAGTTTGAATTAGGTGTCATTTAAAGTTAATCCTGAGATTTAAAAATGTAATAATGGACAAACATTGCAATAAACCCCATTTTATACTATAAAACAGTAATGTAGTCGTATTTTTTGTTGTGGCATAGAGGTTGTTTTTTAAAGCAGTGTGCTCACCAAGAGGGATCTGTGGGTTTTCCCCTATTTTCTTTTAAAAAAATTAAGAGGTAAAAGTAAGTTAGTGGACGGAGATGAATAAATGGAATAAATTTACAATTATTTACCATATCTTTTATCATTACCAAGGGATGTATAAACAATTTTTATATTGAGCTAGTAAGTAGCTTCTATTAGAAAGTAATTATAACTTTCTTCCTTTTTTTTTGAACTCCTCCCCTCACTTTCTCCTTTTTCTCTTAAACTGTATAATTTTTCATACCCTCACCAGACTCTTCTTCCTTTCCTGTCATCATCTTCTTTAAATTGAACTCACTCTGTTTCTGTCTTGTCTGGTCTTTCCCCATCACAAAACTATTTTTTTCCTACTGTACTTCCATCTTGTTTTCCTTTTTTAGAAGAACTGAAATCCTTTCTTCTTTGTCTATGTTATATTTACAGCCTTTACTTGGTTACATTTTTATCCCCAGGCCTCAGCATCAATTAGCACGAATATCAGTTCTCTAGGACTCTCATTTCTCCACTTCTTTAAGTTCTAGTGACTTACAGCTCCTGTCATCCCAGAAAAGCTGAAACTACTTTGGGGTTTTGCCTATGTTGCCTTTACTGAAGGATCAGTAGGAACAGTGAAGCTAAAGAGAGGGCAGAATTGCTTTCTTCCGTGATCTGGACCACATATAGATGAAATTGATCTAGTTTCACTTGAAAGTCACAGGAAGAGTGAGGGAAGGTTTGTTGTAGATTTGGTGTCGCAGAATGTGGCATGAACTTAGGAGTTCTGTGATCTGTAGCTTCCTAACATGGAATATGTAAATAAGCCAGAAGATTTCTAGGGTTTTTTTTATTATTTTTGTAGACTTTTTCAATTTTTAAGAACATTATTTGTGTTCCACAGTATCAGAGTGGAAGTGGGTAAATATCATTACCTCTTTTTCACTCTTGGTGGATGAAAAAAAACAAACTTGCTATCTGCTATGCATTGTGAAGCTCAAGCACATGCACAGTAAGTGTAATTAAAATTCAAGTGCTTTAATATTCCAGAACTCTGCTCTTCTGGAACTTTATAGAGTAGCATAGTCTTCAGCAGCTTCTTCAGAGGGTGATTTTTGTGCTTGCAGTTGATGTCCCAATTGTTGAGCACCCGGATGGCAGAAGGTATCAAGTATTCTTTGTCTGGCTCAAACCTTTAATCACTATACATTAAAGAGCAATTGTATAGAAAGTAAATACAATTTCTTTCTGTTTCTGTATGGTGGTGAGTTTTGGCCAAGAGGGCCTGTAGAAGTGAGTGGGTATTCCTTAATGTGTGTCATTAAAATAAACTTAGAATATTAAGCTGTAAACTAGGCAGACATCACTGTATGTGTTCCACAAGGAAACATTTATCCAGAATTCTAGTAAACAGTACCATATCCTTATGCTTCTGTATTGTATTTCATGTTGTAGTTTGTCTTACTCCAAATGTAAGACAAAGGGTAATTGTTCTTTTTAGGAAATATTGGACTAAATAACTGTAGTTCTTTTCAAAGAATAGCTCCTGAGACTTGATATCCCAGGGAACTTCAGATTGCACCTTGTCATTGCAGAAAATACTACAGCTATCCTGACTTGAGACAGACATTTTTATACTCTGTGTACTGTTAAAGAAATTTGATGGAATTTAGATTGAACTAACAGAAAGATAAGTTTGTGATTCTTTTACTTGTTCTAGGTTATATGTCGCCACACCCATCTCCAATAGGAGCACCAGAGCATGTGTCCAGTCCAATGTCTGGAGGAGGTCCAACACCACCTCAGATGACTCCCAGTCAGCCAGGACCCATTATACCAGGAGACCCACAAGTTATTAATCAGGCTAACAGAGGGCCTTCCCCTTTCAGCCCTGCACAGCTGCATCAGTTGCGGGCTCAGATTCTGGCATATAAAATGTTGGCTAGAGGTCAGCCTTTACCAGAAAACCTCCAGCTTGCTGTTCAGGGCAAGAGGACCCTGCCTGGCATTCAACAACAGCAGCCTCCCAGTGCCTTCAACAGACAGTCTGGTAAGTGAATGCCTGGTAAGAGTCATTGCTCAGGTAATTCTTGAAGGTCTGCCTGTGGCAGATTAAGAAATGGGTACTGTACAGGACTATAATATGGGACTGTACTCTGGCATCAAAGTGAACAGCATGGCCCTTGATTTTAAGCTTGAACAAGTGCATAAAACACATCTATTAGTAATAGGGTATTGTCAAAACTGAAATAGAAGTTATTTCACTGTACAGTAGGGTCTGTCCTAATTATGCTTGGCAGAATGTTAGTCATACTTTACTTATAGCAATTTCACTGTTTTTCTTAGAGTGAAAATTCAGTCTCCTGTCTTTATGCAGGAAAGTAGATAAATAATCTGGAGCGAGTTGCCTGATTATTTAGGTTGTTGAAAGTAAAACAAACTATCTATAATGTGCTGTCAAGTGAAAGACATAAGGAAAAGAAAGTGTCCTTATTTTTTTCTCCTAATGGTAATAGATGCTACACTGTGGTAAGCAAGCACATTGCTCCTAAGAAAACTGTTACATTAATCACCCTGCACCTGTTAGTTTCAGAACACTTCCGTTAATGAGTTTGCATTAGAAGTTGAGGGTTAAGATAATACTATTTTCTTTTAAATAATTGTTTTAATGATTTCACCATTCACTCAATTTTGGTGGATATGACTTTGCTACCAAATAAGTTGGGATTTTTTCATAAAACATGATTTTAATATGCTTCATTACATATATTTTTTCACAATAAAAGCTACTTAAATCCTTATTTAATGAAGAAAAGTACTAGTTGCCTGAATAGATTATCACGTTAGAAAGACGAATGACTTTTGAATACTTGAAAATACTTTATGTCTTAACAAATTTTTTTTCCTCTGTCAAATTGCAGGTATTGGATTACATGCAATGAGTGGTGCTGCAGCTGGACCAGGGTCTGCTCCAGGGATGCCAGGACATACAACCGCCATTACCCCTAAGACTTGGCCTGAAGGTATAGTGGGGAAAAGGTGCAGGGGAAAGAAAAAACAAAAGGTAAAAAGGCACACAGAAAAATAGTGTAACCTTTACTGTGTCTAAGATTTTAATCAAGGAGAGTCTAACTTTTTATTCATCTGTGAATAACACACATGAAATTACTGCAATTTTTAGACAGACTGAAATGAAGCATCTTTTTGCAATCAGAATGAAATATGTAAACTGCCTGTGGGACAACAAGAAAACCTACTTGATAAGTAGTTTCTGAGCATGCTTAATTGCAGCAAGCTTGTCTTTCATGTCTAGTCATTGCTACTGTAAACAAAAGTTTTCAAATCATGATGGAATTAGGCTGCTTTCTTTTTTTTTGTTGTTGTTTGTTTGCTTGTTTTGGAATAAAGTAGCTTTGAATGATCAGTGTAGTCTTTGAGATCAAATGAATAGTGTAACCTTTTACCCCTGTGTGATAATCAGGTTTTGAACCAAATCATTCAGATCAGATTTGGGTTTACGGACTGATTTTGTTGCTTAAAAGTAGAGTGGAAGAAGTATTGCACTTAAAAGAATTAGAAATCCTAGTAATACATAATGTTTGAAGTTGTGAAGGATATTTTAGAGACATTTGAAAAAAAGTATAGTAGTGCAGACTTGTGAATAATACAGGCTTCTCATATGGTACAGGCGTTATGTACGTAATGTTTCTTGTGGGTAAATCTAGAGTCAGTGGTGACTCTGTGATAGTTAATGTCATAACAAAGTCTCTGTCATTAGTTGGTAACTTAGGGCAACATAAAAAGAAAATGAAATAGTTGTATGTAATCAGAAGTAGAATTGCTTTTCTTGGAGTACTCCAAATGAATACTTAAAATTTGAGTAGAATAATAAAAAGGGGGTAGGTGTTTCTGGAGAGGTCGTATGTATGAGTTTACGAGGCACAGGGCCTTCTAGCTCAAATGCTGCTGCTAAGAAATGCTGGCAGATATACAGAATTGCTAGATGGATAGTTGTAGCTAAATAATCCAATATGTCATCATAATATGTCTCTCCTGTTTAACTACAAGCCGCTTAGTGCTTGACTTTTTTCATTACTGTTTTTTTTTAATAAGAAAAAATTTGTTTGTCCTTGCTATATCTTTTTGGAGGTTTTATTTGATGTATTTTTAAAGACTGTGCTTATGTCTTCAGATTTATTTGTCACTCATTACACAGTCATTCAACTTGCATGATTCCTTGAAAACCGAGGCTGCACAGAGCCTTTTGGTGGGGTTGCTTTTTTTCTTATTTTTTATAAGCTCAAGTGCAGTGTTACTAAATACAGAATCTACAGCTTGTGCTCGAGTTCCTTTTCTGAAGTTTGATTCAGATGTGTGAATGACAAATGGTGATCTTGAAGAAATCTTTTCATGCAGATTTCAGGATGCTGGGTTTGAATTAAGGTTGATTACAAGATTGAGATGTACTTTGTAATTGTTTTCCCTAGCATTAAGTGACTATGACTCCTCAGAAAATTAAACGACATTTTTATTCTAGCAATGTCTGTTGGTAGTGAATTTGTGAACATCTGAATACATAGGTAATTTGTCATAGTGGCATACTGAAATCTATGACCCTTAGTGTCTATAAATGACAGGTACTATTTTCATGTTAACTGAGGTGTTACTTTTCAAGACAATTAGAATAATTGAATTTCTAGTACTTGAAATAAGTACAATTAATAGGAGATCATAATGAAACGCAAGCTATTTATATCTGGCAGTTACTTCCAAATACAGTTGTAGAAATTTCGGTATGGTTATCAAGTTCTGATAGAGCTCTAAAATCAGACCTACTTCTGCTTGTTGCCAGATTCCGGTTATAGATGCTTTCTTCTAAGTGGTGCAGGGATAGTGAACAAGAGGCAGAACAAGGTCTAGCATTTGCAGGAAGTAATTTCTATAGCTGTTTTATTTCTTATGGAATTTAAAATCCTCAGGAATGGCAAAAGAAACAGTATTCATTGTAAAGTTTCAGGTGTTTTGTTTTTCTTCGGGCCACTTCTTGCAGTGTATGGTATACTTGCATTTTAGTATGTCTATTTTAGAAACAGAATGTAGTCTATCTCAATGTACTTTTTCTGGTGATATTGAATGTTTGCCTTACCTTCATGTTCTGTCTTCAGAAATCATCTGGATTTCGTTCCTGCTTTCCGTAGTTCATGTTGTGAATCAGTACTGTTACTGTTTCAGGCCAAGCCCCAGATATGAGTGTCTCCAATGCACAACAAAAGCTTCCAGCGCCTGCCCCTAGTGGGAGGCCTTCTCCTGCCCCCACTGCCACCCAGCCTGCTGCCACCATGCCTGGGCCCTCTGTACCACAACCACCACCTGGACAACCTTCTCCCATTGTCCAGCTGCAGCAAAAACAGAATCGCATCAGCCCTATCCAGAAGCCACAAGGATTGGATCCTGTTGAAATACTCCAAGAACGTGAATATAGGTAAAAGCAAATAACAAGATTAAAATGCATATGCAGATTCTTGTTTTTCTCCTCCTCAACTGAAACTCCTTGCAATCAACTCCTGTAGTGCCAGTAGTGTAAACTGAGTTTCTAGAGAGAAGCTGTGTCACAGAGAAGTACACAAACCACAGACCAAACAATGATTTAATTTTTCCCCAAGTTACAGACTGGTAAAATGTGCTGGCAGTATCATTGCGAATCACTTAAGTTTAAAACAAGCTGAAGGGCTCTGTTGGGTTAGTGTATTACTTGGATGGTGCACACAATGAAAGCTGGGAAATCAAAATCCTTGTAGTCTACAGAGACATCAATGTAGTGCAGAAAGTTTTCAGTATTATAAACAAAAGGGAAGTTAGAAGAGAACAGTGAAGGTTGAAAGGCTGATGAGTTAGTGGCTACAGCAAAGTCAAATTTTAGTAGGATGATGTGGTTGGCCGGCAACCAAAGAATACATATAATAGTAAGAAAGCATAGGCAAGATTAAAAAAGGTTACCAGGAAACATAATTTTTAAAAATTGCCTCCTGAGTGTGAACTAGATAGATGGTGGAGTATATTTGTTAGGAAGTATAAAGGATGACATTTCTTTTGGAGTTAAAAAGGAACTTCCTCCCTCTTCTAATCAACAAGCTTCTTAAGCAACTGACCTTGAGAATCTACTGGGCAGAAGGATTTTGACCTGCACATAAAATATGATCATTAGTCAGAGGGAAGTAATTGCACTTAGGGTATTTACTTGTTTTGAACTGATGATGCATCTTCCAGTTACTTTAACAGTGAGTTTCTAGGGAAAGGTAGCCAAGGAGGATGGTGATCTCACAGAAGACTGGTTTAATGACTTTTTCTTTATTGAAGTAAAACACCACAAAGTATTTTGGAATGTCCAGAATTGAGGCCTTGATTCCAGAAAAACATTTTGCATCAGATAATGCTTAAGTAATTTATCAGCATGTTTTTGTTGTTATTCTGTCAGTCTTACCCTTATACCCTAGGACTGAATTGCCGTAACTGTCTCAGTCTGAGCAATCCCTGCTTTCTAGCATCTTTTTCAGAAAGCTTGTAGAACACACCATTATACGGTCTACACTTACTCTGACTGAAAAATTGTAGCACTAAATTCAACAAAGGATCATTTGACCAGTATGATATAACCTCAAATTATTACTCCTCCTGTCTTTCCAGCCCTGCTCTGTTGCACTATTTGTGCCAATCTATTATGCATAAATGTGGGAAAGTGAGGAATGACAGAAAATAGTGGTGATGCTTTTACTAATTTAGAGAACTAGTTGCAGATACAGCATATCTATCAGATTCTAAATACAATAATCTTGGCAGAGTAAGTGAGATGAAAATTTAAGAGGGATTCTGCAGCAGAAGGGTTTTATATTTTTATTTTTTTATGCTAGCATGTAGATAAAGGTCTACGGTTTTTTGATGTTGAACAGCAGTGGTATTTGGTTTTGCTTTGAATATCAGAATATGTAGAATTCCTTGAAGTCTTTACATTAGTTAAAACTGTAACATCAGACAAAAGCTATGAAAGAAACAGTTTAACAGCTTTGAATGGTGTTTTATTTAGGTTTAATATAGGCAAGTTTAATTCAGAAACATGATGCATTCACAATTTTTTAATGAAAAAGGAGTAGGAAAAAGCCAATATAAACCTTTGTATTCTGAAACCAGTGAGGTTATTGAAAGCTTTATGAAACAAGTGGCTATTGAGATCTCATAGTAAAATGTTTTGATAAAGGGGCATTATACTTGGAAGTACTTTTTTCTAACTACTTTGAAATACTTAGAAAACTGTTTGAATTACACATTTCCATGAAAAGACAGAATTATCATGTAGGTATTTTAGAAATGCATATTTCAAATGTATAGATAGACCCAAAGGGTAAAATTTTGGTCTACTGCCTTATTATGACAGAGTGTGAACTTCTAATTGGATGAACTTGGGAATTCTTGAAAGTTGCAGATTAGATGTACTCAGTGCGTGTACTGGTTTTGGCAGGGATAGAGTTACATTTCTTCACAGTGGCTTGTATGAGGCTGTATTTTGGATTCGTGCTGAAAATTATGTTGATGAGACATAATTTCTAGTTACTATTCTAGTTACTGCTGAGCAGTGCTTACACAGTTTTGAGTTTGTGACACCTCCCCCTCAGCAAGGAGGCTGGGAGTGCAGAAAAAGTTGGAAAGGGACACAGTTGGGCCAGCTGACCCCAACTGATGACAGGGATGTTCTATACCATATGATGTCATCATGCTCAGCAAGAGGAAGGTTGGCAGGGGCCCTGAGCTTAGGAACTGGCTGAGCATTGCCAGCCAGTGCGCAATTGGTGGAGAGCAATTGTTTTGATTTGCATCACATGTCTTTCTTGGGAAACTACAGGCCTGTCAGCCTGCCCTCAGTGCCTGGCAAGGTTATGGAGCAGATCATCCTGAGTGCAATCACACAGCACCTACAGGATGGACAAGGGATCAGACCCAGCCAGCACGGGTTTAGGAGGGGCAGGTCCTGTCTGACCAACCTGATCTCCTTTTATGATCAGGTGACCTGCCTGGTGGATGAAGGGAAGGTTGTGGATGTGTCTACCTGGACTTCAGCCCCACAGCATACTCCTGAAAAAGGTGGCAGCCCACGGCTTGGACAGGGGCACCCTGTGCTGCGTTAGGAACTGGCTGGAGGGCTGGGCCCAGAGAGTGGTGGTGAACGGTGCTGCATCCAGTTGGCAGCCAGTCACTAGTGGTGTCCCCCAGGGATCAGTGTTGGGCCCAGTTCTATTTAATATCTTTATTCATGATTTAGATGAGGGGATTGAGTGTACCATCAGCAACTTTGCAGATGACACTAAGCTGGGAGGGAGTGTCAATCAACTGGAAGGCAGAAGGGCTCTGCAGAGGGACCTGGACAGGCTGGAGAGTTGAGCTGATTCCAGTGGGATGAGGTTCAACAAGACCAAGTGCTGGGTCCTGCCTTTTGGCCACAACAACCCCAGGCAGCGCTACAGGCTGGGGACAGAGTGTCTGGAGAGCAGCCAGGCAGAGAGGGACCTGGGAGTTTGGATGGACAGGAAGCTGAACATGAGCCAGCAGTGTGCCCAGGTGGCCAAGAAGGCCAATGGCATCCTGGCCTGGATCAGGAACAGTGTGGCCAACAGGTCGAGGGAAGCGATTCTTCCCCTGTACTCAGCACTGGTGAGGCCACACCTGGAGTACTGTGTTCAGTTCTGGGCCCCTCAATTCAGGAAGGATATTGAGGTGTTGGAGCAGGTCCAGAGAAGAGCAACAAGGCTGGTAAAGGGACTGGAGCACAAGTCCTATGAGGAGAGGCTGAGGGAGCTGGGGTTGTTCAACCTGGAGAAGAGGAGGCTCAGGGGAGACCTCATCACTCTCTACAACTCCCTGAAAGGAGGTTGTAGCCAAGTGGGGGTTGGTCTCTTTTCCCAGGCAACTATCAGCAAGACAAGAGGGCATGGTCTTAAGCTGTGCCAGGGGAGGTTTAGGTTAGATATTAGAAAGAAATTCTTTGCAGAGGGAGTGATTGGGCAATGGAATGGGTTGCCCAGGGAAGTGGTGGATTCTCCATCCCTGGAGGTTTTTAAGATGAGACTTAGTGCCATGGTCTAGTAACCACGGCGGTAGTGGATTAAGGGTTGAACTTGATGATCTTGGAGGTCCTTCCAACCCAGTTGATTCTATGATTCTATGGTTCTCTTTTGCTACTATTTTTCCTCTCTTTCCTTACAATGTAGAAAAATTATTATTTTAAATTATTAAACTGTCTTTATCTCAACCCACAAGTTTCTTTCATGATTACTCTTACCCTTCTGATTCTTCCTGCCATTGTACTGGGAATGGGGAAAGAGTGAGGGAGCTGTCTGGTGGTGATTAATTGCTGGCCAGAGTTAAACCGTCAGTGACTTGAACATGGTTTTCTGGACTAAGAATGTGAAGTATGCTGCTGAAGAGACAATAATTTAGTGCCAGCTCATGGGCTTTGTGATAAAATGTTAATTCTTGATGTGTTTGACCATTTCTCTTGTTGTATGCACACCTCTCTAGTGCTTAACAGCAGATTTTGTGGGAGGATCATGCTACCATATATACATTTTCATTTCGTAAGGGGTCATGTACATGATTTATATGTTAGAGCATGTTTTACACACAGAACAGTATTGTAAACATGAAATATTTTAGTTTTAGCTAAACTTTTGTAATTTTCCAAAATTGCATTTAATTTTTTTTCAAGTGATAGCTATTTGTTTTTCCTTTCATTGTTACTAGGGAGTTACATGGTTTGTTTCATCAAACAATTAATCAGATAGGCATTTAGAGGTACTTAGAAGTTTATATTAGTTAATCACATGTTAAATAGACCAGTACAGATGGATAAACAGTAATGCAGCTATTAAAATATTGTGGAATCTGAAAAAGCTTTGAATCTAATGAAACATCAGCAGACTGATTTTTCTCCCTGTAAAGCCTTGATCTGACTATAAAAAGGGCCCCAGCATATATTAACAAAGAGAAAGAAAATGGAAAGTTAATGTTGCTGTCAAATTCACAGAGTTGTCTTGTGTTGTTGTGAAATGAGATTATATGATAATTGTTGTTAATCTGCCTGTGACTAAAGATGGATAAAAAGAAACATAGATATTTACAATTCTTATCAGTATAAGAAGTTTAAATGATTCTTGTGTGGAGAGCTGTTAAAATTGTGTTCCTTTAAATCTGGTCAGAATGAAAAATTCGTACCATGCTGTAGTTGGTTGACCCTGGCTGGATACCAGACACCCACCGACGCAGCTCTGTCACTCCCTTTCTCAGTTGGACAGGGGAGAGAAAGTATCACAAAAGTTCATGAGTTGAGATAATGACAGGGAGAGATCACTCAGCAAGTACCATCACAGGCAAAACATACTCAAATTGGAGATGCTAATTGAATTTATTACTAACAAAATCAGAGCAGGATAATGAGAGGTAAAATAATTCTTAAAAGCACCTCTCCCCCACACTTCCCTCCTTCCCAAGCTCTTCCTCCTCTCTCCCAGCGGGAAATGGGGATTATGGTCAATCCATCACAGGGTTTCTCTGCTGCTGCTCAGGGAGAAGAGTCTTTCCCCTACTCCAGCCTGGAGTCCTTCAATGGGTGACAGTTCTCCATTAACTTCTCCAGTGTGAGTCTATCCCACAGGCAACAGTTCTCCATGAACTCCTGCAGTGTGGGTTGCTCTTCCATGGGGTTCCCCACAGGGTCACAAATCCTACTAGGAAACATACTCCAGTGTGGGCTCCTCTCTCCATGGGTCTGCAAGTACCTGCCAGGAGCCTGCTCCAGGGCCCATGATTTCACAACCCCGTCTTGAGCATCCACCTTCTCCAGCATGGGTCACCTCCATGGGCTGCAGGTGGATCTCTGCACCCCTGTGATCCTCCATGGGCTGCAAGGGGACAGCCTGCCCAATAACTTTTTTTATTTTCTTCTTAAATATGTTATCACAGAGGCATTACGGTTATTTCTGATTGGCACACCCTTGGTCAGTGGCACATCTGTCTTCGAGCTGCCTTGCATTGGCTCTGCTGAATGTGGGGGATGGTTCTGGTATTTTGTCACAGAAGCCCCCCCTGTAGCCCCCCTCACTACCAAAACCTGGCCTCACAAACCCAATATGCATGCTTTTATAAAACTCTCCTTAATACTTTCTTCAAAATAAAGTGCTGCTTTTTAATCTCAGTGAATAGCTGTCTTAAAGATAATGATGTCTTTCATTTAAAGTTGTTCTATTTTGTTGAAAGCCTTTTTTCCACCTTCTCATTGCTAGATAAAAAGTAATACACTTGGTAGTGTCCTGTGTAGATTGTATGTGATTTCTTTCTGTTACCTGCAAAGTATCTTCTTACGTATCTTCCTTGCTTACTGCTAGGCATTCCATGCCAGACAGATTTGAATGTAGAACTATAACCTCTGCTGTTGACCCCAGTTAATGAGGAAGGGATGTGCATCACTCGTTTTGCAAAGAGGTCTCTGTGTAGATTCCCTACCGCTTTCTACATGACGAATGTAAAATTCTGAACTACAGAGATTAATTAAGTACATCCTTTAAATGGTGAGGTTATAGCCTTCAAATAATTACAAAAAGCATCTAGGAAAATTTTTTTCTTTGGATTCTCTTTACCTAATAGCTATTAGCATTTTTCCGTGAAGATAGCAACAGTCCAACACACTGCAGTGATTCTCTTTAAAGACTACAAGGTGGCTGTTTGGAGAAACACCTCGGTGTTTGTTACCAGATTCTTTTAAAAATCCTACTGACTACTGGAGAAAACATGATTACTATTGCTACTATTGTTAGTAGTTTAGAAGTATATATTATATACTAGGAAAGTATGAAATTAAACTTCAAAATGTGTTCCTTTTTTTTGTTTGTTTCATGTATGTAACCCATCCAGCTGCCATTTTTCATTATTCTTCCATACATACTCCATAGATTTTCATTAGTATTCAAAGGTTTTTGTTCATTTTAATAAAGAACTGGCCTAGTTTTCACTCAGAGTTTTTTGAAGTAATATCTCTACTGACTTAGAAATACTGATTTTTTTTTGTTCCTATTCCTTCCCCCTTCTGGGTTTTTGAAAGGAGGGTAATCACCCACAAAGCATAGAAGTGTCGTCGTTTGTAGTACAGACCATTTCAACATATGAAGGAAAACAGTTGAAGGAAAGTTACCCTGAAAATACTAATCTGCCTTATAATTTAATAATGAAATTTCATGTGCATTTATTTCTGATCAGCTTTTTTATAAACTCAAATTGAGAAAAACAAAGAAAATATTAGCACTGTGAGGGATCTTTTTTCTATATGGGTGAGGACTGCATAGTGTGATGATGGGACATAATAAACACACTCTATGAGCTTCGATTATGTTTAGCCATATCTCAGGAAATATGTGTATATGGATTTTTATTAATAATTTTGATGACAGAAATGTACAGCCCAACCCAACTTCGGCAATTGCTTGAATTTCTACTGTGTAAACTTTTACGTTAGCAGGCACTTCCACATATTTTGTACCGAGAGTTAAAGTAACAAACCAATTCTGACAGAACTAGTAAGTCAGCATTTCAGTTCCATGTTTGTTTGGAGGTCATCTTACTGTTAGTTACCTAAAATCGTAAGGTGTGTTGGAAGAACCTAAATTAACTTTTCTGTGCTCATCCTCATGTATAGTACAAGAAGGAACACCCAATGCTAAGAAGAATGAAAAAAGAAATTGAAAATTGAAAATTTCAGTTGCTTTACTAAGTTCACAACTCAAAAGAGAAGTTTGGAAAGGTTGTGACCGCTCCCTTAGGGTTTCATTGAAGTCAGGGAAACTGCAACTTGTCTGTAACTGTTTTGTAGGTGATAGTTTCAGGAGAAACCTTGCAGCTGTTTGGGAAGGAAAAACAGTAATAAATAATTGTTGTGATGCATGATTGCATCGATGTGTGGAGAAGCAACAGGTAGAGCACGCATCAGAGATTTAGAACAGCATTCTTCTCTTACATCTTGACTGCTTTTATATATGAATGTATGCTGCAGAATCAGAATCACAGAATATACCATGTTGGTACATTTAGTCTGCAAGAAACCACTTAATTCTCAAGACTTTGCATCCTTAGGTGCACTAAAATCTGTTCTTACTGACTGGAATGCCCAGTGACAGATGAAGTTGTACGAAATGTGAACTTTTTTTAGTGTAGAACATATACTGGAAATAAGAAAATAAGTCAGTGTCATTTTCTGAATGAAGACTTCTGCAAGAATAATGGGTCTGGACAAATATTTGCAGCTTTTGATGGAACTTTCTCTAATTAGGAACTAACTCTTCCTGATTAATTTTTCAGTCTCTATGAAAAACATTACTAATGTAATTCTGCTTCAGTTTTTTACTCTCTTGAAGACAGCAACTTTCTGTCCTGCAGTAATGCAGCATTGCATCTTTTTTGTTGTTCCAGGAACTTCAGAATTCTTCTGGTAATATTAAAATAGAAAAAATCCCAAGTTCTGTCTGTCTTGTCGATTACTCTCTCCCTCTCTCTTGAATTTGCAAATGAATTCCAAAACAGGTTGTAAAGGAGGAGTTTGATTTATAGTGTAGCAGTTATGTAGCTGCGACTACTAACAAACTTGTCATTTGTCAATAAAATAATGAAGTAGAATTCCAGATATTTAGGGAAGTGCTCTCCATGTCATCACTGACTATGCTGTGCATAAAATATCAAAGAAGCTTGAAAGCAGAATCTTGAATAGTATGTGTAAAATGAAATTCCCAAGTTTCTTTTCACGTACCTAATTTTAGTCAAAATGAAAAGAAAGGCCAAAGGGCATATTCATTATTTGATAATTTTCAAAGTGAAAAAGAATACCCAATGTCATCTTTGCAAAAACCTGTTGGTTCAGACATATAAATGTTGAAGATAATTTGTCTATTTTTACAATATAATTTTTACCATAAAATTTTAGTAACAACTAGCATATTTTTCCTGGTATCTTATCCAATTTTCTATTTGATTAGGCTTCAGGCTCGAATTGCTCACAGAATCCAGGAACTGGAGAACTTACCTGGTTCCCTGCCCCCTGATCTGCGAACCAAAGCTACAGTGGAATTGAAGGCACTTAGATTACTGAACTTCCAGCGCCAGGTAATGCCTTTTACTTGAGAAAAATTTCGTAGCAGTCACAACCAAACATGTTTGTGTAGCAAAGACAAAACTGGAAAGAGATTTTGCAGCAGTGCTAAGCCTAAGAAGATTTTCCATGAGAGCAAACTTAGCCAACAACCAGGTCACATAAATGTTATATTTTATTTTTTAATAAGCTCAAATATTTTTTTGTTAATAAAAATGTGCGAGTATTCTTTTTGCTTCCTGCTTTATCACAGAATCCCACAGAATCACAGAATATTCTGAGTTGGAAGGAATAGCAAGGATCATTGATTTATCTTCTAATCTGAAGTAAAACCGTAGAACTGTGTCTTTCATAATGAACATAGCATTGGCACAAAAACAAAATAAGTGCTGGACGGGCTGCAAGTTGATTTTAGCACAGATCTCAATAGACACATCTTTCTGGACATACTTCATATTTGCTATGAGTCTCCTTGTTTTAAGAAGAGTTGTCTGTTGGTGGGATGTGTGTGGTATTTCTCTGTGATCTGTTTTCAAGATTTCTGTTGTGGCACAGACTTTGAAAATTAGGCATAACAAGATCATACATAAGATTTAAGTTGGATGTTGAGTGCACGTATCAGCAAACAAATCTCAGAAAAGGAATCACACTGCCAGACTCTTCTGGGCCTCTTGCTGTTGGCTTTTACAGCTAGTTTGGAAGAACAGAGAGAGATGCAGTTTGGCAGGTCAAGCAAAATACTTCCTGACAGAAGCCTTGGCAGTAGTTATACCATGATGTCCAAGTCTTCCTTCCTTCTGCCCTTGGCACTCCTTTGTAATGAAGTTTTGTCAGAGGTCAGATGAAAAGCAGCAGGCTTTTCCCTGCTCCACTGCTGGCAGTACTCTTCCAAGCCCTTTATATTTACCTCTCCCACCTGTCTTCTTTGCAGCTGTCAATGAAACAAGTTGTCAACTATGTTCAGGTGCAGCACTAGAAAAGGTGTGATATATCTGGTTCGTTTGTGTTTTACGTTGATGGTATAAGATGTTGGCTGACCGTTTTCATTGCAGCAGGACAGTTGTTTCCAGCATCTTGTAAATTGGGAAGAAACAATGATTAAGAGGGATTAGCACTTTTGGCTGTTCTGTGGAGGCTTAAGATTTCTTTAGGATTTCTTTAAGATTTATACAGCTTTTGCAACTGTATAAATGCTGTATCTTTTCAGAACTGTAATGAAAAGGGAAGAGGAGGCTGGGATATGTTTTGGACTATTATTGTTTTATTCTGCCAGAACAGTGTTTAAAGTTGTTTCTCCATATATTAAAAATTATTCTGGTTTTTGAGTGGTTTGGGGTTTTTTTCCCACTGGTAGCTGAGACAAGAGGTAGTGGCCTGCATGCGTCGTGACACAACACTGGAGACAGCACTGAACTCCAAAGCCTACAAACGAAGCAAGCGCCAGACTTTGAGGGAGGCCCGCATGACAGAAAAGCTTGAGAAGCAGCAGAAGATAGAACAGGAGAGGAAGCGTAGGCAGAAACACCAGGTATTTTAACTTAGTAGGTGTTTGCCCCATGGCAAAAATGCGCCTTGATTTGTTATGTGGATCTTCCCTTTCATGTATCTTATTTACCTTTGGAGTTTTTTGACTAAAAAAACTCCCAACTGATGTGATAAGTAATTGTAAAATTATAAGATTGGAACTTCTTTATTTCTGATGTCAAATCAGGTGCTATGTCAGAGTGCCTGCGCTGACTTGTTTCTCTTTCTAGGAATACCTGAATAGCATACTGCAGCATGCTAAAGATTTTAAAGAGTACCACCGATCAGTCGCTGGGAAAATTCAGAAGCTTTCTAAAGCTGTGGCAACTTGGCATGCCAACACTGAACGAGAGCAGAAAAAAGAAACAGAGAGAATTGAGAAAGAAAGAATGAGGAGACTAATGGTAAGGAGTGGAGGAAGGAGTATGGTTATTTTAGTTAAAATTACGTACTGTATCGTTTTAATATCCTTATACAGTCTCAGTCACACCCGTGTGTTTCCTTTGCAAAGTACTCTGTAATGCAAAAAGTATAAACCTAAAACTGCCACAGTTTGTTTATGTATGTTTCTATTGATGGTAATGAATGTGATATTGTTCAATTTAGCGTATGGCTCCTTCTTCTTTAAGATTTTTGTAGGAATAATTGGAGTTTTTTAGTGACGTGAAAACTTAACACAGCGATTTCTGAATAACATCAGCTTAATCTCATTAACTTCATATCTTAACACTGTTATATAGTTGCAATGGTATTGGTCCATTTTACAAATACTGGACTGTATTTTAATTCTAGGTTTATAGTTTTGAAGATTCCATATGATTCCATAATTTGTTCATGGCATTGCTCCACAATTTTTACTTAAAGCTTTTCCCAAATGTAAAAATACCTAACCAATAGCGATAATGCTTCAGGACCGTAGTTGTTCCTATTTTATAATTTTTCCATCCTTAAACCTGCACAGTATCAGTTGTGTCATTGGACAGAGTAATATGGGCTTATGTGTAATCATGTCTTTGCAGAACACTGTGGAAACAGTCAGGGGACTGCCTGCATTTCAGGAGTTAAAATAATTCCGGAATTTAAAGTGTAGACAGATCAATGTGTACGCACACATACATTAGCGACTGGGGTTGGAAAAATTGCTTCATGACATTGTTCAGATCTATTTTAACATTTTATTAAGATTTTACTGACGTAGAACGGAAAGGAAATTGACAAGCTTACTTCATAACTTGGTGGCAGAAAACATTGAGTATCTAATAGAGGTGCAGATGTAATGCAAAACACTACTCCCTGTCCAGAATCTCTTCCCACCACGAACATGGACTGAACAATTTGGTTTTAAAAATCACAAAATGAAATGTGGATATAATTAAATGTAAAAATGATAAAAGCCTTGAAATAAAAGTTCATGCAAAATGTAAATTAAGAACCTGCATAAGAGAATAACAAATATGTAGATCCTAGAGCATTCTTGAAAATTACATAGTAATCAGATCTATAGATCATGGCCAGTCTTTGCAAACGAAGATTTGGGAAAGGTCTCCACCCACGTTTGCTACAAGCACACTGGAGATACAGGGCTTTGCAAATGTGGGTAAGGCCTTCGAGCCTGCGCAATGGATTTTTTAGGTGAGACACAGTGTGCACTGAACTGAACCTACCCTTTCATAGAGATAATCACCAGCAGTTTGTCTAACCTAGCTCATAAAAATGTTAATTATTAGCAAAAAAAGAGCTGATTTAAAATAAAAGTAATATTGGTATTTTAGAAATATTTTTGTACATTGTAGGGTTGAGCTTATCTCAAATCAAATGTGCAGTATGATAAGTAATAAAGATATCCACTGCTGGAAAGTATGAAATATATTTGAATATCAAGAAATGGTGCAGTATACCAGTGCTTCCAGATAATCAATGCTTTCTCCTAAATAGCCTTCACCAAGGCTGTGGTTAATTTCTTACCACACATACAGGACTTCACAGGCATTTTCAGTTTAGTGTTTTGCACCTGATGCTCAATTAAATCCTTCTGCAAAAGCAGTCTATGTTTTTTGTTAATGGGGTTGTTTTGCCTATTTAGTTTTAGTCCAGTTGTGATAAATTTTGAATTTGCAGATGTGTACTAGCATTTTTTTTTAAAATGTCATTTGCCCTCAGATGCCTGGTATGGTTTGTGACAATGTGCTGTGTCTAAAACTTTTTGCATATCTTTTCAGGAATGTTGAATTCATTCCACAAATTGACCTTCATTTTCTGTGATTAGAAATGATGATTGTCCCAGCTCATTAATATTAATAGACATATATATATATCATGTGCAAAAATGGGCATTGGTATAATTTAGAAAAATACTGTCAAGACAATCTTAAATGTATAGAAGAAGTACCTTGTCTAGATTACAAAGACTGTGTATTCAGTAGTATTAGTAACAACATGATAATGATAATTTATTTTTTCTGAAGCCTTGGGTTTTGAGCATTGTAGTTTTGGTGACTTGAACATTATAACAGAATTTTGCAAGCAGTTTTGCAAGCTCAGTTTGAACATTACAGGTTTTCTTGCTGTCTGCAGCTCTTGTGTCTCTCTAGAAAGGCAGGAGATCTCCAAGAGTTTTTTGAAGTATTTCTTGCTTGTGTTTGGTTTTTTAAGGCATTGTACACTTCCCTTATTTGTTGTTTCAGCCAAAATTGGGAAAGGCACCTCTGTTGCTTTCCATTTATTTTTCTGACATGCTACATTATATCTTCACAGCACATGAAAATAATATTCCTGGTATGTCTTACTTCTGACAACACACACAGTTCCATAAGGATGCAGGAAGACTTAGAGATAGGGGTTATCTGGTGAATCATGTTTTTGATAGTGACCTCTATCAGAGGTGAAATAACACCAGAATAGAACGATGGTAGATAAATACGCCCAAAATAAAATTTTCACAAGATGCCTAAAAAAAATGATCTGTATTCATACTGGAAGAAGGACTAAATGCAAGTTCACATCCAGCTCCCATATGGGTTCTTCCTCTTGCTGGGCTACCCGTACTTCATGTCTTTGAAAAGTCATCTCTGTAGGAGACTCATCAAGCATCTCTGTTTCAGGACATTGCAATCTGCCTGATGGAGCATTGATTTTATTTTCCTCCCTTGCCTGTTAAAACTGCTGTAGATTTTTTCAGTCCTGAGGGGAGGAATTATGTAGAATTATGGAGTCTCTGAATCTCAGAGTCACTCAGGCTGTGAGGGAGCTCTTTAGACCAACCACCTTCTCAAAACAGTGTTAACATCGAGTTCCAAATGGGTTTCTCAAGGCTTTTTTAGTCATGTCTTGAAAACCTCTAACATCAGAAATGGCAAAACTTCTCTGCCTGTTCAGGTCCTTCTGAGATGCAGCCCAGCCCTCGAGCATATTGACTGGTATCCCCCAGTTTCATTTCATCTGCAAACTTGACTGGAGTGCCCTCCATCCCTTCCTCTGTGTCACTGATAGACATGTTAGACACAATGTGACCCAGGATAGACACCTTTCGTTTCCCTTACTGTTTTCAGATGAAGTATGACCCTCTGCCACTCTATGGAGAGGGACTTGGGAGTATTGGTGGATGAAAAGGTGAACAGGACCCAACAATGTGTGATTGCAGCCCAGAAAGCCAACCATATCATGGGCTGCATGAGAAGAAGTGTGGGCAGCAGGTTGAGGAAGGTGATTTACCTCCTCTACTCTGCCTGTTGGAGACCCCATCTGGAGTACTGCGTCAGTGTCTGGCATCTCCAGCATAAGACAAGATATAGACCTGTTGGAGCGAGTCCAGATGAGGGCCATGAAGATGATCAGAGGACTGGAGCACTTCTCCTATGAGGAAAGGCCGAGAGAGTTGGGGTTGTGCAGTCTGGAGAGGGCTCTGGGGAGACTTGTGGCAGCCTTCCAATACCTTAAGAGAGCCTGTAAGAAAGCTGGAGAGGGACTTTTTACGTAGGCATATAGTGCTAGAACAAGGAGTAATCGTTCTTTGACACTGTCCCCCACAAGATTGTCCTGGAGAAACTGGCTGCTCATGGTGTGGACAGGTGCACTGTATGGGGGTGAAAAACTGGCTGGATTGCCAGGCTGAGAGAGTGGTGGTTAATGGAGTTACATCCAGCTGACAGCTGGTCACCAGTGGGGTTCCCCAAGGCTCAGTACTAGGGGCAGTTCTGTTTGATACCTTTATCGATGATCTGGATGAGGACACCCTCAGGCAGTTTGCAGAGGACACCAAGTCAGGCAGGAGTGTTGGTCTGTTGGTGGTAGGAAGGCCCCACAGCAGTATCTGGACAGGCTGGATCAGTGGACCAAGGCCAGTGGTATGGGATTCAACAAGGCCAAGTGCCAGGTCCTGCCCTTGGGTCACAACAACCCCAGGCAGCACTAGAGGCTGGGGGAGGAGTGACTGGAAAGCTCCCTGGTGGAAAACGACCTCATAGTGCTGGTCAGAAGCAGCTGAACATGATCCATCAGTGTGCCCAAGTGGCCAAGAAGACCAGTGACATCTTGACCTGTATCAGCAATAGTGTGTCCCGCAGGACCAGGGCAGTAAGTGTCCCTTTGTGCTCGGCACTGGTGAGGCAGCCCTTCAAAAGCTCTGTTCAGTTTTGGGTACCTTGAGGTGCTGGATTCTGTCCAGAAAAGGGAAATGGAGCTGGTGAAGGGTCTGGAGCACAAGTCTTAGGAAGTGCAGCTAAGGGAGCTGAGGTTAATTAGCCGGGAGAAGAGGGAGGCTCAGCAGGGTCTGAAAGTACCTGAAACCATCTGAAAGTAAGTTGTAGCAAGATGGAGATTGGTCTCTTCTCCCAGGTAACAAGTGATAGGACAAGCAGAAACGGCCTCAAATTGTGGCAGGGGAGGTTTAGATTGGATGTTGGGAAAAGGTTCTTCACTGAAAGGGTAGTCAAGCGTTGGAACAGACTGCCTGGAGAGGTTCAAAAAACATCACTCAAGACTTGTGTATCTACTAACTTCCTCACCCTCACTAATACGTAAACAGAAAGCTGCTTTCATTGAAAGCAAACAGACTTTCTGGAATCACAGAATATTCTAAATTGGAAGGACCCACAAGAGTCCAGCTCTTCAGTGAATGGCCCATAGAGGGATCAAACCCATGACCTTAGGGTTCTCAGAGTCACTCAGGTGTGGTGCTTGGTGATATGGTTTAGTGGTGGACCTGGCAGTGTTGGGTTGATGGTTGGACTCCGTGATCTTGGAGGTCTTCAAACCTTAGTAATGATTCTGTGATTCTTTTGAAGAAAGTATGTTTTGAATAGGTATTAGGAAGAAAATCTTCGCTGTGAAAGTGCTGAGACAGGATGCCCAGAGAAGTTGTGGATGCCCCATCCCTGGAAGTGTTCAAGGCCAGGGTGGATGTGGTTTTGAGCAACCTGGTCTAGCAAAAGGTGTCCCTACCTATGACAAGGGAATTGGAACTAGATTATCGTCAAGGTCCCCACCAACCCATATGATTCTGTGATCTGTTGATACAAATGTATGACCCTCTGGGTCTAATCATCCGGCAGTTTCTTTACCCATCTAGCCATCCCTCTATGCAGATCATACTGACCTAAGATAGCACTTGCTTATTGAAATAGGAGTTCGGTAGTGTTTCTTTGGAAGCATATCTGTCATGACTGACATCTATTTTGTATTGCTAGGCTGAAGATGAAGAAGGCTACCGTAAACTGATTGATCAAAAGAAAGATAGACGCCTGGCCTACCTCTTGCAGCAGACAGATGAGTATGTGGCTAACTTGACTAACCTAGTATGGGAGCATAAACAGGCACAAGCAGCCAAGGAGAAGAAGAAGCGAAGGAGAAGAAAGAAGGCAAGTAGATACAGCTGGTATTTTCAAGCCATTTCTTTTTCAAATCCAATTTTAATGTTAATAAATATAGTGGTGCCCAGTTGTCATACACATACCAACCAGAGTGTCTAAAAAATCTACACTGCCAAATTCTTAACACTGAGGGAACTCATCTCTCTCTCTCTCTCTGTTAAAGTATGTATATGCTCAAGGTGAGCAGGAGGCAGGAGTGTAAAATTCTGAGCTGTTAACATCAATTTCCTCATAACATTAATTTGCTCATAAACTTTCTACAGGAAAAATTGGGACAGATGTGTAAGTTAGGATTAATGTAGCCAAAAAGGGTCCTGTATATCAAAAATACATCCTATGAGGAAGATATGAAGAGACTGATTTGCTTAACTGTTTCATGCAGGGCAACTGTGTTACACTTCCTCATTCTGCACTGGGCTCAGTCCATTTTGCAGGACCATTGGAAATGAATACAGAGAAAAAACTTGGCTGGTTTTATTATAGTAAGTGGGTAATTTGACAGTAGGATTGTTCATTGTGCATTTTTAACCTTTAATTGAAACTTTTCAAAATTACCTTTCTTCCTATGAAATGTTTTACTCTGCAAGAGAGACTTGTTGAAACTGAACCAGTGCAATTTTCAAAAAAATAATTCTGTGTGTGAAATAGTAATTAAGGAATGTTTTGACATTTTTTGTGACCTCAGAGTACCTTTCATCTCTTGCAGAATGGGATTTTTATAATCAACTTCTGCACCTGGGTTGCTACTAATTACCAATTGAAATATAACCATTATGTTTACAGGGTTTACTAGCAGCACTCAAAATATGCTAGTAAAAACCAGCATATAAAAAATACTGATTTTGAACATTAATGGCCTAAAAAAATAGTTCATGTTTTCTCCTGCCCTCTCAAAAACCTCTGTAATTTTTTTTGAGAGTATGTTCTTAACATAGAAACAATACCCTGTGTACAAAGTTAAAATGTAATTTAAATGAGCTTCTTGACCTGTGCTACCAGTGAGAACAGGCCTGGTTTGATGTATGGAGTGCGCAGTAGAGATAGTAATTAATGAGACACCATGTGGAATAAATGCACTGCTCTAATGAAAAGTAGTAATTTCTTTAACAATCTACATTTGCGATATGGTTCTCCTTCTATGTCAGTTTAGTTGAAGTATATATAAAAAACAGAGTATCTTCTGGCAACATCAATAAAGACATAGTTTTCTGTCACTGAAGTTAAAGGGAAATATGCCCCATATATATTCAGTGTTTATAAAACCTAAAACCTAAAGGAAAATTAGCAAAACAAAATAAA